>NW_020954590.1:39412703-39588369 GCF_900497805.2 Vombatus ursinus | reverse complement strand
CACACACACACACACACACACACACACACACACACACACACACACCCCCCATCATTTTTCAGATGAGAAAATGGAAGCCTAGAGATATTGAATTATTTGTTAGTTCTTCGGAGAACTAAGACTTGAACCTAAGTTTTTGTGATTCTCAGGCCACCGCTTTTTTTATTCTATCTTACTACTTCCTACTATGTTTATAAAGCAGAATGATCTCATTTAGCTACGTAAAGAGTTACTAGATACAATAACTCATTATTTAATTCAGCCTTATGGGTACATTTTTTAAATGATAACAGTTTATGGGCATTCATACCAACCTGAAATATTTTTTCCCAATTTGAAATAATCTCTTCCCTCAAGGAGCTTGTGTTCTATTGGGAAGAAACAACACATACACGGAAATTGAATACAAAACACATAATTGCCAAGAGACAGCACTAGCAGCTGAGGGAATGTAGATGGCCTCCCTTTTGGACATGGCACTCCAAGTGAGCTTTGAAAGACAGGTGAAAAGGAAAGGCATCTTAGGCATGGGAGAGAGCCTGTGCAAAGAGACTGACACTGCAAATAATCCCACACATGGGGAACTTTGACAAGCAGGCTAGTTTGACTGGTGATTTGCTTTTGTTTTTTAAATTAACATTCTTGCTTGTTTCCTGTCTTGTTAAATTTTTATTTTTTAGGTCTGGCCTTTTTTTCTCCCCATTCCCTTTTACGGTTTATGAAATATTTTCATAATGCTTCCTTTGATCTCTACAACCAACTTATGAAGTACCAGATGAAGAATTTTGTAGAGGAAGAAACTGAAATGAAAGAAATTAAACTTGCCCAGTACCACATAGCTAGTAAATTTTAAAGCGAGAATTTGGGCCCAGATGTTCTGACTCCATGTCCTCTGCTCTTTCAGAATTCTTGATTGAAATGGGCTTCTGTAGCTACTGCGGTAGTGTATCTTTCCTTTCTTCCCTCCTTCCCCAAGGCACACAAAGACACCAGCCAATTTGAGGGGCGGTGGGAAGTTTTTTCTGGATAGCAATGGCAGTTGGACTGGAGTCTGGAGGTCCTGAGGACAAATTTGGTCTCTGACACTTACTAGCTGTGTGACCTTGGGCAAGTCACTTAACTTCTGTCTGCTTCAGTTTCTTCAATTATAAAATGAGGATAATAATAGCACCTACCTCATAGGATTGTTGTGAAGATCAAATGAGATAATATTTGTAAAGAACTTACAAAAAAAAAAACTTACCACATTTCTATGTAGAGTGCTTAATAAATTCTTGTTCCCTTTCCTTTCTTCCCCCCCTCCCCTGCCCCACTCCCAGCAATGGACTATACAGTTTATCATTTATCCAAGGAACAGCCTTGCTATATTAAAAGAAGCTCATCATCACAGAATTGATCACTGGGTGATTAATTTTTTTGGTCAGCAATTTATTCAATCATTTACTAAGGACTGGAGGTGATTCAGTCTGCAACAATGAAATCATGGATCTTCAAAGTCAAAGAGTCTGGGGCCAAGTTCGAAGTAGAATCTGAGAGACTAGACTCAGAATGGCAAATTACCAGATGTCAGATGAGAGCTTGAAACTGGATCTGTAGTCTCTGATCGGACAAGACTCAGTTGTATGTCCAGTAGAAACCCAAAATTGTTGATACGGGCAAAATTAAGACCCAGAAAACATTGCCAGCTTTGAAGGCTTTGAGTCAAAAACTCTTGTCATGGTTCTGTGTTGTTGTTTGTTTTTCTTTTCAATGCATATAACATGAATTTACTTGTCTGAGCGCCTTGGCGTAAGGGATGGAAACATTATTCTTCAGTCAGTAAATAAACATTTACTAACCTCCTGCTCTGTGCCAGGCACTTTGCTAAGTGCTAGGGATACAAAGAAATGTAAAAGATAATTTCTGCCCTTGAGGAGCTCACAGTCTGATGGGAGAGACAACATGCAAACAGCTAGGTACAAACAAGTTATATACAGGATAGACTAGAGAATCATTCATTCATATATTCTTCATCTACTTTATACAGAAGACTGCACTGTTTATTATGACAGTCCATTGCTGGGGGAAAGAAAGGGGGCAAAAGCATTTATTAAGCACTGTGCCTGGAAATGTGCTAAAAGCTTTACACATACGAGTAGGAAAAAAACAAACAAACAACAACAAAAAAAAAAAAAAAAAAACAGGCTTGGACCCTGACCTCAAAGAGTTTAAACTCCAGCTAAGGAATCAAATCACAGAAGTGAAAGAACACGTACCCAAGTGCAAAAGTCTAGTCTGCAAACCTGCAAATGGGAGCAGAGAGCTACATCCAGCCTTGCCATGTGCACCAATGTTGCCACATCAGCAGAACTTGTACCATGAGACAAACACTGAGGTTAAAAGAATATGCTGCATTGTGGTTTTTCTTTCTTTCTTTTTTTTAATTATAATGTGGGTGTGTATACAATGTGAGCGAATTCTGCTCATGAAAGCATGAGCTCAGCCATGTCCTGTGTCTGTTTAATAAAGGAGGTTAGGTAGAAAGCATTGTAGTAGCAGAACTGAGTTATTTGAAATCTAGTGTCTTTTTTTCTAGTTTGACAATTTAAAATAATTTATTTATTTATTTATTTTTAATTTTCAACATTCACTTCTATAAGATTTTGAGTTTAAAATTTTCTCCCCCTTCCTCTCCTCCCCCCTCCCCAAGACAGCATGCAATCTGATATAGGCTTTACTTATACATTCATATTAAACATACTTTCACATTCATCATGATGTAAAGAAGAATTAGAGCTAATGGGAGGAACCATGAGAAAAAAGAGACAAAATAAAACAACAAAAGAAAAGGAGAGAAAATAGTATGCGTCGATCTGCATTCAGACTGCAATGTGGATAGATAGCATTTTCCATGGTGAGTCTTTTGGAGTTGTCTTAGATCCTTGCATTGCTGAGAAGAGCTAAATATATCAAAGTCAGTCATTGCAACAATGTGGCTGTTACTGTGTACAGTGTTCTCCTGGTTCTGCTCATTTCACTCAGCAAAGGTCCATATAAGAAAACCAGTGTCTTTTAAATACAATACAAAGCTATAGGCTGGAACATTTGTTGTTGTTAAAGAAGAACCCTTGAAGCTCTTTCTGAGGCTCACAATACTATACCTTTCAGCATATCATTTTATTTAGGGCCCCTTTTCAATGATATGCTTTTTTTTTTCTAAAAAGGTTTATTAAAATAGTAGAATCCTTAGGTGCTCTGAACTTAATTTTGAACCCGGGCAAAATGAGGGGCAGAGAGGGGAGGCGGGGAAAGGAGGGGATCTAAGCACTAGCTCAAGGGTAATGTCGAGCTGAATTGCATATGACTCAATAATTGTGATTCACCTGGGTCTGTTTACACAAGCCTGGTAGTAGCTAAGAGCTAGAAATCAGGGCACACTGGCTTTTCTTTTGATTGAATTAGAGACCCTATGTTAGACAGGGACTGAGAAACCAGCCCTTCTAACCCTCTCACCTTCATTTTACAGATTAGGATAGTGAGGCTTAGAGAGACAAAGTAACTTGTTAAAAAATCAGCAGTAGAGGCAGCTAGATGGGGCAGCTAGATGGTGCAGTGGATAGAGCACTGGCCCTAGATTCAGGAAAACCTGAGTTCAAATGTGACCTCAGACACTTGACACTTAGTAGCTGTGTGACCCTGGGCAAGTCACTTCACCCCATTGCCTCAAAAAAAAAAAAAAAAGATCAATAGTTACTTAAGAGATAGGCCTGGGGGATGAGATGCCAGGTCATTTTACTCTTGTTCTGGTTCTCCTACTATTCTATTTGACGATGGACTTCATTATGAAGTCATTCCCACTGTAAACTTAGTTTAGAATTATGCCTTTGGCTAGAAAGAGTAAAAAAGAAATTTAATACCTAGAGGCAGCTAGATGACACAGTGAAATAAAATAAAATTAATAATTTATAAATTATTTGCAAATTTATAAATTAATAAAAATTAATAACTTCAAAAAGCACATAAATGTCTGCTGAATACAAGAAGCTGTACTAGCTGCTAGGACTACAAAGTCTAAAGTAGGAATAGATCCTGCTGTCAATAAACTTACATTCTATTTCACCAGACTGTAGAAAAGAAGTTAAGGGACTTGCCCAAGGTCACACAGCTAGCAAGTGTCGGAGGCCAAATTTGAACACAGGTCTTTCTGACTCCAGGTCCAGTGTTCTATCCATTGTACCACCTAACTGCCTCCAAGTATTAAGAGTTAAATAGTTTGAGTTCCGTAAATGACCAGTATTTTCAAAACCCAGTGCTTAGCACAGTGCCTAGAATAAATGTTTAGTGGATGGTTATTGAATGCAGAGCCAAAAAAGGCTATGATTAAAATGTTAAAATTGCTAACATGTGAAGAATTCTGGCAAAATACATCTAAGTTGCACAAAAGTAAATTGAGGTTATAGAAATGTAACAGGCCCATTCACAATGCTGCTGATGACAGATTTGTTGATATTAAAATCATAATTGCTATCCTGCTTTAGAGGGATCAACTTGATAAGCTTATAGGGAGAGGCGTTTTTGTTTGGAATTTATAAGAGCATCTCTCTATGAAGGGTATGGATTCATTCCCTTGGCTCTTCCCCAAGATTTAGCAACTACTCTGTGCTAGGCACTGGTTACTACTAGTTTCTGGCGAGGTAGTTTCTGGCCTTACCTTGGAGAGGCAATGGCATAACCTCTTAGCCTAAAACGTGGTAATTGTTGGAGACAGGAACCACATTATCCACGAGAAGAGTTCCAGAAGCAATTATGCATGTGGACCCTGAAGTCTGAGTAGTGGCAAGAACTAAAAGCCACAACATGAAGAAAAAGAAACCTAGACTTTACATTGTAGTGTCTAGCAGTTACAAGTGCATTCTCCTTTGGAGGTGAGTCCAGTCCACAGGGTGGCAGTAAGGGTCTGGGAAATTCCATACCTCCCTGTAGAAAGGAGACCCCAGAAAATATAAAGGCAAGGAGTTGTGCCTCTGGCATTCCCAGAATTGTTTACTTTGCAAGGAAAGTACACATCCCAGGGTAGATTGAGGAATTTAGAACTTTGTGGAAAATGGGACTCACTAAAGAGGAAGGAGAATTACATTCATTGTTATAAGCTACTGTGAGTCCTTTATGTGTTTTACTAAATTATTTATGGGCTATTGTGAATCTTTGTATACGGGTTTTTTTTCTACATTTTCTGTGGGGGTGGAATAAATGCAGTCCTGTATAAACAGGTAGATAGATATCAATATATAGAGATACTGATATAAATATCTATCTATCCAGATAGATAGATAAACATACATTGTTATCTTGGGTGCTTATATGGGATCTGGCAGACCCTTTTATCCACATCAAGTGGAGGCCCAGACATGAGACACATTTGGAGATTTTCCCAGAATAACATCTGGGTGGATTACCCAATAAGAAACTTAAAAGAACAGAAATAAAAGATATCATTAGGGAAATGTATGATAGGACTATAGGGTAGACTAATCAACTCCCAAGAATTAGAGATGATAGGTGGACAACCAGAGTGCTCCAATGGTATCCTTGAGATGTCAGGCAAAAGTGAAGAAGGCCTTCAGCATTTTGATTAGATTCCCTATGGCAAACAAACAGAAAGAAGGATGGCTAGCCATGAATATGTTATGATCTGTGCCACAGGAAGGAGCATGTAAATTGATGAGATCACATAACATTTGAGTATTTAAGAAAAAACTCTAGGGGGATACATAATAAGCCAAAGAGCTATGATTCCAAACCAGACCCAGATCATGTATAACCAGAACAGAGGGACTCTCAGCAAAGGGTTCACATGGCCTTAGCTAAGAACTGGCTTTCCTTGGCCTATTTCCTTGGAGCAATTTCAACCTTACTAGCTATAGAACCATGGGTAAGTCACTCACCTTTCTGAGCTGCTTATTCTATTCCACTCTGTCTTCCAGGCCAGGCGTTAGCATAGGCTTCCCTTCTTCCTGCTTTCCTTTCTTGCTTCTACCTCTTGGAAACTTTCGTTCCCTTCAAGGCTTAGTTTTAGTGCCTCTTCCTTCAGAAGACCTTCCTTGATTCCCTCTGTTGTTAGGGCCTGCCCCTTAGCCCCTGAAATAATTTTGTACTTATTTTGTATATATGTTCTATTTATTTATATGTGAGCATATTGCATTCCTTCAGGAGAATGTAAGCTCCTTGGAAGGTAGGGGCCATCTTGCTTTTTCGTTTGTATCACCAGTACCTAGCACAAAGTTGATACCTAATAAAGGCTTCTTGACTGAATGTGCCTCAGTTTCTGCTTCTGCAAAATGGATATAACAGATGAACTACCTGTTTGGCAAGGTTACTGTGATTAAAAAACCCTGTGAATGTTCAAATGCTATATAAATATGAGTTATTATTCTGGGTGCTCCAATTCTTTAAAAGAAAAAAAATTTAGAGCTATTTTATAAAAAAGAAGAAAGATCTGTAGAAAGAAAAATTAAATATATTTAGAAAATCTATTCCGTCTGTATTACTGGGTGTGTACATAAAAGCTGAGCAAACTTAATCAGTATTCAGGATGTACTAAAGTGTACCCACAGACATGAAATCAAAGGCTGGAAAATAAGGATTCAGATTCTGTCTGACAGATTTAAAATATTGCTCTCATTCATTGCATCTTATATTGATTACTGCAACAAAACATTCTTCACTCACAAATTAAGTTTATCTTTGCATTCATCCAGAGAAAAATAAAAGCCTGAACACATTAACAATAGCAAACATTAAAATATTGAAGGGTGAACTTCATGTTCCAGAGTCTGCTTGTCTAATCTTTTCTCTGCAGCAAAAGAATATACCAAAATGGCCTCCTCTTGACAAAGGCCAGAAATTTTTCTGGATTCATGCAGTTATGTCTCGTTTTGAATTCCAGTAAAACTGACTCCAAAGTAAATTTTCTATGAAATGATACTGTTTTTACTTATTAAATTCCATTATAAGATATAGAGATAATGATGGTAGCATTTATATAGTACCTACTATGTGCCACTATCCTAAATACTTTTTAAAATATTATGTCATTTGGTCCTCACAATAACCCTGTGAGATAAGTGTTATTATTATCATTCTCATTTTACAGATGAGGAAACTAAGGCAAACAGAGGTGAAATGATTTGTCTAGGAGCATACAGCTTGTAAGTGTCTGGGGCCATATTTTAATTCAGGTCTTTCTGATTCCAGGCTCAGCTCTCTATCCACTGTACCACATAGAGACCATATGGTACCCCTAAGGGGAGAGGAAGAAATTATAGACTAAGTTAAAAATTAGAAGTACAGGGAAGAATTTAAGATGATAACTGAGCCCAGGATCAGAAATTTTTTTTAGCCTTCTCCAGATCATGCTTAGGAACTTCCTGACTCCACAAATGGAGCTCTTGGAATTGAGTGCCCCTCCTCTATTTGCTGGTCTATTTTACCTAATCAAGTAAGTCTTTACATTCCCCCTTCAGAGTTACAGCACAGAAGAGAGGTATCAAGCTCAAATAAAATTAAAGCATTATGTCACCAAATAAAATTAATTCAAATTAAACTAGAGCATTATATTACCAATCCAAGTGTGAAATCCCACAAAGCTACCTTGGCTAAAGTGATTGATACCTGCATGTGTCCCCAAACAAGGTCCTGTTATCACTGGAATCCTTTAAGACTTTCAACATTTATGTGAAGAATGACCAGAGCTACTAGCTATGTTGGTGGAAATGACCCATACTAAGAGGTCAAAGGGAAAACAAGGCAGCTATTGTCTTAGTAGTTTCACAGGAGCTGAAGAGATTAGGCTTAGGGGTTTGAGCCATCTTGTGACCTACTTCTAAGTTGTTCTTAAAGGAAGAAATAACCTTCTAGGGCCTCTAAGAGTAGAGCCAGAATTGATACTTAATCTGCCACGGTAGGATTTCTAAACCATTTACCTACTTTATCAGAAAAGCAGAAAAATTATGACCTATGTTTGGGTCAGCTTTTCCCTGACCTTCAGGTTCTATGCATATATTACTAAATAATCTCTCTTGTGAACTAACACAACATTTAGTATGTTTCTTACTGTACTGTAACATTATGTTTTGTAATTATGTGTGCAAATTTCTTATGCTCTCTACTTGTCTGGGAGCTCCATAATATTGCTTAGCACTTCACACACAGTTTGCATTCAAGGGACACATCCTAAGTTAATAAAGGTTTGCTTCAAAAATTACATGCACAGTTGTTTGACAAATATGGAGAATTCAGAGAAATGTGGAAAGACTCATGAACTGTTATACATCAAAATAAGCATGTCTAGAAGAACAGTTTACATGATGACCTCAGAAAAGGAAAACAATGCAGTGCAAATCAGAGGTCTGACTATGAAACACGTGTCCTTCCTTTTAATAGAAAGGTGGTGGAATATAGGTGTGGAATGTGGTATACATTGCTAGACATGGCCAATGTATCAATTTCCTTTGCTTGATTATGTTTCTTTGGTTCAAAAGAGGATTCTTTTGGTGGAGAGAAAGAGTGGGACATTGATGGAAAGTGACAGTGATGTAAAGAAACAAAATCGTGTCCAATTCTTTGTGACTCCACTTGGGGTTTTCTTGGCAAAGATATTTGAGAGGCTTGCCATTTCCTTCTCCAACTTATTTTTTTACAGATGAAAAAACTGAGACAAACAGGGTTAAGCGAATTTCCCATTTTCACACAGCTAGTAAGCATCTGAGGAAGGAATTGAAATTAGGTCCTCCTGACTGCAGAGCTGGGGTTCTATCCACTGCACCAACTAGTTGCCCAAGCATTCATTGAGCACCTCTTGTGTGCCAGGCTTGTGTTAGGTGATGGGTGTAGCTGAAGTTTTGAATACTTTATTGGCAAAAGTTTAAGCTAAAATCACATGTTTAACAAGTAAACACAAAAATACAGGAATAGCCTTTGAAAGCTAAGGTACATGATCAAGAATTTGGTAGTGGTCCACTGTAGACCTTGGAAGGCAATGGTTGTAGCAAAACAGAGGATCTCTGATGGACTTTATCAGTCCAAAATACACAGTATTAAGGGAGCATTCTAGTTCCCTTAACTAGATTTGACAAGCTTCCTTGATAAGTAGTCATGGACTGAGGCTTTTAGAGAAGTTCTCTGTCAGATTTTGGTGTTGCCTGCACCGATAGACCCAGAGGTCAGCTGGGTTCCATTGAACAGATTCTTGCTGTACATGTGGTGCCACCAAATCTTACAATGCCTCTGAAGTAATGATAATTATCTTAACAGGAGACTGCCCTTTGAAATGACAAATGCACATGGTTATCTCCTACTATTTTAGGAGTAAAGATTCATCCATTTGTTCATTCCACAAGCAATCATCAAGCAGCCACTGCATGTACTGTGCCAGGTGCTGTGGGAAATACAAGGTATGAAACATGGTCTATGTCCTTAAGGAGCTTACAATATAATTGGAAAGATAAGGCACACACAAAAAAATGAAGATAATTACTTATGGGAAGGATCATGAGTCCTCAGTGAGTAGCACAGACAATAATGGGTATATATTGGGTTTATTTCCTTTATATTTCTTTCTTTGTATTCTATATTGGGTACTTCGACAAAAAGTTCTTCACTCATAAATTAGGTTTACCTCTGCACGCATCCAGAAAGAAATGAAAACCTGAATAACATTAACAACAGTAAACATCAAAATACTGAAGGGTTATCTTCATGTGTAGGAGTCTTCATAAAGAAAGGAAGAAAGGAAGAAAGGAAGGAAGGAAGAAAGGAAAGAAGAAAGGAAGGAAGGAAGGAAGGAAGAAAGGAAAGAAGAAAGGAAGGAAGGAATGCTCTTTCAAATCTCTAGTCCTAGAAAGTATGGTCCTGCTTTGGGAATCAGGGCTTCAGGAAAGTTCAAGATCAGAGGACAATGGATTTCTGGCACTAGAGAATTATTAAAAATTAAAATTAATGCAGTTGCATGGCAAATGGGCACAGGATCATAGATTAAAAGTTGAAAAGGAACTAGAGATGACGCAGTCCTTTCCTTAGTTTTCCAGATGAGGCCCAGATAAGTAATCTTGCCCAAGGTCACAAAACAACTAAGTGTCAGGCCTGGGATTTGAACACAGATTCCCAGATTTCAAATGTAGTGCTTTCCACTATGTCATCCTGAAGTGCAAGTTTTGGAAAGCCTGACTAAATCCAGAACTTTAGCTAAAGAAAGCATTTGGCACCTCACCAACAATCCCAGAGGAAACACTGGCCACAAAGGAAGAATGACATCTAAGAAATCAGTCCCCAGTCTCACAAGTGAGAATTTTTTTTCCATTCCTAAGAAAGCTAGTTTTGTACTGCATGATGTTTTTGATGAGGAAAAACACAGATGAACAACAAATTGCTTATATGTCAGTCTATTTCATTCTGAGCCTTAAAGACAAAGATCCAAGCGTGGGAACTGATTTAATATGATATTGGCCCATGTGTTCCAATTCTTGTTTTGTCTTGTGCTAAAAGTGACAACTACAATACCACACCACAAATGTTTTTTTTTTTTTCTTTTGGGAAATGCTATGGAAATAACAGCTTTTTTAAAGCTATTCTATGACCATAACAAAAGTATGTGATGTTTAGGCCAGATAAATATTTACAAATAAATTCCACCTGCTAAAGGAGACTGCTTCAATGAAAATAAACAGATGCTGGGGGGCGGAGCTAAGATGGCAGAGGGAAAGGAGTGACTTGCTTGAGCTCTCCCCCCAAACCCCTCCAAATACCTATAAAAAACGACTCTAAACAAATTCTAAAGCAGTAGAACCCACAAAAAGGCAGAGTGAAGCAAATTTCCAGCCAAAGACAGCCTGGATGGTTGATCAGAAAGGTTTATTGCACCGGGCGGGGAGAGGAGCGCAGTTTGGCTTGGGCGCGCAGGCTGCAGGGACCCTGGAGCAGGCCTCAGAGGGCTGAATCTCAGGCAGCTGTGGTGGGTTCCAGACTTCTCAACCTATGACTACCAAAGACAACTTGGAAGATCAGTGGGAAAATTTGTGACTGCGGTGAGAGAGGAACTAGGTCTCAGCCACAAGTCTCAAGCTCAGCCCGGGGCCACGGCTGTTTCCTGAGCTTCCGGCCCACAGACCGAGGGGGAATCGAGTGGCTGATCAGAGGGGGACTGCAGGGATCTCTTTGCCAGTGCTGGGGCAGGAATCTCTTGCTTTACCTGTGTTTGGATCTGTGTCACAGTTCTAAGGGGCAGTCCTGGGGTGAGAAGGAATGCTGGTGTGGTGGAGTTCGTTGTGGCGGTGGAGAGGAAACACCTTGCCACTTATCATAGCACCTTGGAAAAACTGAACATTTTCAGGTCCCTAGAAGTATCTCTGAAAACAGCTGTACAAATCCCTGAAGGTTGGGACACTACATTCTCCACATTGGAAGCAGACTCTTACCTTAACAAAGAGTTTAAAACTCAAGTAATTGACCAGGATCATGAGTAATCAGGGCAAAAAGAGTCAGACTATATTATTTTACTTTGGTGACAAAGAAGATCAAAATATACAACCAGAAGAAGACAATGAAGCCAAAGCTCCTACATTCAAAGCCTCCAAGAAAAATATGAATCAGTCCCAGGTCTTAGAAGAGCTCAAAGGAGATTTTGAGAAGCAAGTAAGAGAAGTAGAGGAAAAACTGAGAGTGATGCAAGAAAATCATGAAAAACAAGTCAACAGCTTGCTAAAGGAGACCCAAAAAAATACTGAAGAAAATAACACCTTAAAAAATAGCCTAACCCAAATGGCAAAAGAGGTCCAAAAAGCCAATGAGGAGAAGAATGCCCTAAAAAGCAAAATTGGCCAAATGGAAAAGGAAGTCCAAAAGCTTACTGAAGAAAATACTTCCTTAAAAATTAGAATAGAGCAATTGGAAGCTAGTGACTTTATGAGAAATCCAGACACTGTACAACAAATCCAAAAGAATGAAAAATTAGAAAACAATGTGAAATATCTCATTGGAAAAACAACTGACCAGGAAAATAGATCCAGGAGAGAGAATTTAAAAATTATTGGACTATCTGAAAGCCATGATCAAAAAAAGAGCCTAGACATCATCTTTCAAGAAATTATCAAGAAAAACTGCCCTGATATTTTAGAACCAGATGGCAAAATAGAAACTGAAAGAATCCACTGATCTCCTCCTGAAAGAGATCCCCAAAGGAAAACTCCTAGGAATATTGTAGTCAAATTCCAGAGTTCCCAGGTCAAGGAGAAAATATTACAAGCAACCAGAAAGAAACAATTCAAGTATTGTGGAAACACAATCAGGATAACACAAGATTTAGCAGCTTCTACATTAAGGGACTGCAGGGCATGGAATATAATATTCTGGAGGGCAAAGCAGATAGGATTACAACCAAGAATCACCTACCCAGCAAAACTGAGTATAATTCTTCAGGGGAAAAAATGGTCATTCAGTGAAATAGAGGACTTTCAAGCATTCTTGATGAAAAGACCAGAGCTAAATAGAAAATTTGATTTTCAAATTCAAGACTCAAGTGGAACATGAAGAGGTAAACAGGAAAGAGAAAATCATAAGAGACTTAATAAGGTTGAACTGTTTACATTCCTGCATGGAAAGATGATGTGTGTAACTCATGAGACCTTTGTCAGTATTAGGATAGTTGGAGGGGAAAAAAATTATATGTATGTATAAATAGATAGATAGATAGAGGGCACAGGGTGAGTTGAAGATGAAGGGGTCATATCTGGAGAATAAAATTAAGGAGTGAGAGGATTATACTAGAAGGAGAAAGGGAGAGGTAGAATGGGGTAAATTATCTCACAAAAAAACAGAAAAGAAAAGGCTCTTACAGTGGAGGGGAAATGGGGGAAGGTGAGAGGGAATGAGTGAATCTTATTCTCATAGGATTTGACTTAAGGAGGGAATAACATACACACTCAATTGGGTATGGAAATCTGTCTTGCCCTACAGGAAAATGGGGGGGGGTAGGGGACAAGAGAGTAGGGGGATGATAGAGAGGAAGGCAGATTGGGAAAGGGGGTAATGAGAAGCAAATACTTCTGAGGGGGGACAGGGTCAAAAGAAAGAATAGAATAATGGGGGGGTAGGATTAAGGGAAATACAGTTAGTTTTTCACAGCATGTCTACTATGAAAGTGTTGTGCATAACTGCACATATATAACCTATATTTAGTTGCTTGCCTTATCAATGAAGGTAGGTGGGGAGGGAGGAAGGGAGAAAATTTGGAATTCAAAGTTTTAAAAACACATGTTTAAAAAAAATGTTTTTACATGCAACTGGGAAATAAGAAATACAGGAAATGGGGTACAGAAATCTATCCTGTCCTACAAGAAAATAGAAGGGGAAGAGGATAAGAAAAGAGGGGGAGAGATAGAAGGGAGGGCAGACTAGGGGAAGGGGTATTCAGAATGCATGACATCTTGGGGTGGGGGGAGGGGTGAGATGGGGTGAAAATTTGGAACTCAAAATCTTGTAGAAGTAAATGTTGAAAACCAAAAAAATAAGTAAGAATGGCCATAAAAAAGAAAGAAAATAAACAGATGCTGGCCCATTGCTCTTCATGAGTTTTCAGCATTTTAGGATGGCCTGCATGAAACTGGCTATAGAAGATCTGACACCCCTAAATCAAGATTAGAATTTCTTGAAGGCACAGCTCCTTATGACATCATAATAAAATGTGCTCATTTTATGATCCCCTTTCCAGAATTAGCACAGAGCCTAGCATATAGAGTAAATGCTTAATAAATGATTGTTGACTGACTGACTGACTAAACATGTTACTTGAGAAAGGGGTAGATGATGAAGTCATTTGTCTCTTCCCACTAATACATTAGCACAAACTAGGTTATGAGACTGGCGAATATTGATACCTGACTTATTCACTTCTCCTTTAATAATCCATATTCATCACTTCTTTGGGGTTCTTAAGCTACACAGCTTAATGATGATTCACTGTAGGAAATTCCTAACATGTTCTTAGCTAGTAGTTTAACTTTGACAAGATAAATAAGCTACAAATAAGCAGTAGGTCGAAGCTGAGACTGTTTTTATATTATCAAGATGCACCAAGGTGGCTTGCCATTTAGTTACAATAGACTATAATGATGTATCATTACATGGCATATGTAATGCTTATTTAATAACTTAAGCATATTTAATAATTATCAATGTAGTTGGCAATATATTATACTTTTTTTTTTTTTAGTTAGGCAATGGGGTTAAGTGACTTGCCCAGGGTCACACAGCTAGTAAGTACGTATGTGCCTGAGGTCATATTTGAACTCAGGGCCTTCTGAATCCCAGGCTGGTGCTCTATCCATTGCACCACCTAGCTGTCTGCAATATGTTATATCTTGAGCAAACCACCTAACATCTCTACCTATGCCTCAGGGCTTTTTCATGTTTAAATGTAAGATAATATCTAAGATCCACTTCAATTTTCAAATTCTGTAATTTCAAAGCATGTTCTACTTGTAGTTATGCAAAAAAAGTGACTTCATATCCAACCCTGCTTACTCCAAAGCTCCCTTAGAAATTCTCTTCCTTCTTATCCTCACTTACCATGGTGTTATATCTCCCTATGTGACCTAAAAAGAATACCATCACCATCAACATACATTTATTGAGCCCCTACTGTGTACAGGCCCTTGGCTTTACAATCACTCTTCTCAGAAAGGTAATAAAAGGAGAGGCTCATTTCCATATGGAACTTTTTACACTGTTCTCCCACCTGGCTACATTCCTCTGGACTTCTCATCACACTTCCACCAAACTTAATATATTTTGATTTATCAACAATCGTTTCCATAAGCTTTTGAGTTTTAAATTTTTCTTCCCCTCCCTCCCTCTCTTCCTCCCCAAGACAGCACACAATCTGAGATAGGCTATACATATACATTCCTATTAAACATTTTCACTTTAGTCATGTTGTAAGGAAGAATTAGAACCAATAGAAGGAACCACAAGAAAGAGGAAACAAAACAAAACAGAAGAAAAAAAAAAGAATAAATAGTATGCTTTGATCTGCATTCAAACTCCATAGTTCTTTCTTTGGATGTGGATAGCATTTTCCATCATGAGACTTTTGGAGATGTCTTAGATCCTTTCATTTCTGAGAAGAGCTAAGTCTATCAAAGTCAGGCATTGCAACAACATGGCTGTTGCTGTGTACAACATTCTCCTGGGTTCTGCTCACTTCACTCAGCATCAGTCCATACAAGTCTTTCCACGATTTTCTGAAGTCTGCCTGCTCAGCATTTCTTATAGCACAATAGTATTCCATTACATTCATATGCCAAAACTTGTTCAGCCATTCTCCAGTCGATGGGCATCCTCTCAATTTCCAATTCTTTGCCACCACAAAAAAAGAGCCACTATAAATATTTTTGTACATGTGGCTCCTGGGAAAATCACTTTAGTACTAGAACTCACACCTCAGAATTACCCATATACTCTGCTCCTGGGGCCCCTCCTTCTAATGGGAGGGTGGAGGGCTCAGAACCTCTATTTAAGGAGGATACCCAAGTTAGCCATCTCTTCATTTCTCACCAGAACTCCATCATGCTCCAGCTCCCAAGCTGAGTACCATCTTTCTCCTCCCCACCCCCTTTACAGTTTTCTTTTATACATAGTCTTACTCATTAGAATGTAAGCTCTCTGAGGACAGGAATTGTCTTTCTTTTGTTTTTATTTGAATTACCAGTCTTAGCACAGAGCTTAGCATATTTATAAATGCTTAATAAAACTTGTTGACTGACTGGCTGACTGAACATGTCCCTTGAGAAGGAAGAAGATGATGAGGTCATTTCACTTCTCCCCCTAATATATTAGCACAAACCAGGTTGTGAGGCCAGTGAATAGTGTTACCTGGCTTTTTCACCTCTTCTTTAAT
This sequence comes from Vombatus ursinus, assembly GCF_900497805.2. NCBI lineage: Eukaryota > Metazoa > Chordata > Mammalia > Diprotodontia > Vombatidae > Vombatus > Vombatus ursinus. The sequence goes on along the minus strand of NW_020954590.1, from coordinate 39,572,441 downwards.
AATCCATATTCATCACTTCTTTGGGGCTCTTCAAAGTTTGTAGCTTTACCCCAATAAATACTTTTAATCTATATCCTAGGTGCTAATGTATTTAGTTTGAAATATATAAGTAGATTTACTTTGCTTCATGCAACAATTCAGTTATTGAAAAGTATTAGATTAATAAAAAATTATTTTAAAACAAATATTTTAAATGTAGTGGGAATATGGCTGTATCTTTCAACCAGTTATTTTAACTATGATGATGTGATTAATAAAAATTGTACATGAAAGCCCATCTATTGCCCACTTATGTTTTCATCAAGAATACCCTTCAAATGTGCTTAGATTATTATTATTTTTTTTTCCTTTTTGGTGAGGCAATCAAGGTTAAGTGACTTGCCCAGGGTCACACAGCTAGTAAATGTCAAGTATCTAAGGCTGGATTTGAACTCAGATCTTCCTCACTCCAAGACCAGAGCTCTATCCACTGCACCACCTAGCTACTCCATGCTTATTCTTACAAATATAACATATATATAAAAAAAAAATTAGTTATGTGAACTGGTAGTTGCAGATGTGGTAGGGGCTATAGGTGGCACAGTGGATAGAATTCCAGGTCTGAAATCAGAAAGACTCTTCTTCCTGAATTCAAATCTGGCCTCAGACACTTCCTAGCTGTGTGACCCTGGGCATGTCACTTCACCCTGTTTGCTTCAGTTTCCTTTGCCAAGAAACCCCAAATGAGGTCATGAAAAGTCAGACAATTTCAAAATGACTGAACAGCTGATACCTCTCAGATACTTTTATTTCTTTTCTTTTTTAGTAAAAGTACTAAACATGATCTTTTCAATTCTTTTATAATCTTTATCTACATGAGATAACCTTGAAAATAGATCCTTCAATGCTTTTAAAACTATCACTTCAGAGGCACAGCCAACATGGTAGAGGAGCAGGAATAAGTATAGTGAACTTCCTCCCCATAAAAACTCAAAATCTAGAAAATGTGCAGATGAAATCTTGATGGGGAATCCAAGAAAATGTTACAGTGAGTCATTTTTCCAGGCCAGGCTGGCATAGGGAGATGGGAAGAAAGCTGTGCAGACACTGGGGACAAAGTCTGGCTGGGGACAGCTGCTGAGCATTGCAGCACTCACGGAGAACGTGGGCACCAGGGCTGGTGAGGTCCCAGACCCATACTAAGGATCTACAATGGGATCAGGTGCCCACTGGCAACTTTGTTGCCCACTACTCAGTGCTGGATCACAGACCTGGGACCAACTGAGGAGACAACTTGTGTCTAGGGGTGGAATTCCAGAGTAAGAGGCAGTTACAGGTCCTAGGACATATACTGAGAAAGGGACAAGTTCAGAAGCAAGTAGCCCCAGCAGTGTGACTTAGTACCCCCTCCCTCCCCAGGAGCAGAACTTGGTCTCAATTCCAGCTTCTATCCCAGTCCACAGCCTGCAGAGGAATTCCAGGGAGAGCCTCAAGTTCTGTCACTGAATCAGCAGAGCTTCCCAACTGACTGATAGTGGCTGAGGCCAGCAGCAGCCTATTGTTGTTCAGACCTAAATTCTAGATAGGAGAGCAAAATGGGAGGGGAAAAAAAGAATCCTACCATTAAACAGCTATCATGGTGAGAGGGATACTTAAGACATAAATCCAGAACTCCAAAAAATCCACAAACAAAGCCTCAAAAAAAAAAACCCCACAACTTAGACACAAACTCAACTAGAATTTTTGGAAGAGATAAAGCAAGAGTTTTAAAAATAGCTTTTAAGTATTTTTTTTTAATAAATGAAATAAGAATATTTGAGGGGAAAATAGAAGAGAAATAAGAGCTATGGAAGAATTGGAAAGGGATTTTTTAACAGCTTGACAAAAAAAAAAAAGGCACAAAACCTTGCCAAAGCAACAATCTCCCTAAATATTATAATGGATCAAATAGAAGCCAATGACTCCATGAGACAATGAGAAATACTGAAACAAAGTCAAAAGACAAACAATAGAAGAAAATGTAAGGTATCTCATATGACCTGGAAAACAGACCAAGGAGGAAAAAAAAAAACCAAGAATCATTGTGTTGTGATTTCATGGTGTATTATGGGGGTCATCTCAAAAAATTTCAGACTCAGACCATCTCCAATCCAAGAAAAGGCATTTTTTGAGAGTGACATCTCTTAGGAAGTGGGCTGAGTTCCAAGAGAACCAGCAACTTCAGTAAGATGAGACAGGCAATTTTATAGTGTAATGATGCTGATTACATATATGAATATTAAAAAGGCAGAAGGGGTTTATCAAAGGATTAGGTAATAAAAGAGGGGTCCCAGCCTTGGTGCGATCACCTACATGCAATTACCCATATGCGATTACCATAATGCATACAGAAAAGCCCAAATAGGGGTGGGGGGCATTAATATATGATAATGATATTATAATAAGCCTCCATGTTATAAGTTCACCTAAAGGACAGCTTTTGCTATTACTGCGAAGGTGCCCACTTAAGGAAAGTCCCTTCTATTGTTTTAAAGTCTACATCCTGCTCCGGGAGACTGGTGGTACTGCTTTCTGATTGGCTGGGTATTGTGGTCCTGTCTGAGATTAGATGGATGTGGTTGTGGTTGAGTGCATGGACACACATATGAGAAATGTGAGGAAAGGGTCTGAGGGCAGTGGCTAGCTAGAGGCAGTGGCTAGGATTCCATCACATGGACATGTCTGTTGTTCTAACGGAGCATGAGTTCATGGGCATGGCGGCTGTTCTAGTGAGGCAGTGAGGCATATATGAGGAAGTTAGGATATTGAGCTGGGGGGGGCAGTGCCTAGGTAGGAGCAATGACTATATTGAGTCTGGGGGCAGTGGCTAGCTGGGGGGGCAGTAGGTCTGCTGTTCAGTGAGGCTTATAATTGAGTCTGGGGGCAGTGGTGTGGTTAAAGCCAGATTTCGTGGTGAAATTAGGACATGCTTGCTGTTCAGTGAGGCCCATAGGGAAGTTAGAATATTGGGGCTGGGGGCAGCTTTAGTAGGATTCCATCAGTTGGACTACCTGAATGCCATGACCAAAAAATAGAGCCTCAACATCCTATTTCAAGAAATCCTTAAAGAAAATTGTACAGATCCCTTAGAACTAGAGAGCAAAGTGGAAATAGAAAGAATCTACTCATTACCTCCTGGGCAAAAAAAGTGAAAACACCCAGGAACATCACAGCCAAAATCCAGAGCTTCCAGGTCAAAGAAAAAATACTACACACAGCCAGAAAGAAAGAATCTAAGTACCGAGGAGCCACAGTCAGGATCTGGTGTGTAGCAGCGCATTCAGCACTCTCTCAGCCAATTAATAGTTAGCCACCTCTCTCTCCATATATTCAGCACAAATCAGGAAGCAAGTAGCAAGATGTCCCTAGGCTTAATTGGAAGCTATATTACACTAAGACTTGAAGGGAAGGCTTTCTAGGTATGAGGGATAGACAGTATAAATGTATAGAATGTATAGAAACTGGAAACGAAACTGTGTGTGTGTGTGTGTGTGTGTGTGTGTGTGTGTGTAATAGTACACAGACCAGTATGGCTGAATCGTAGAGGAGAATAATGTTTAAGAAGACAAGAAAGATAAGAAGAAAAGTTGTGAAGAGCTTTAAAGGTCAAACAGAGGTGTTTATATCTGGTCATAAAGGTAACAGGGATGCACTGGAGTTTACTGCTTAGGGGGGATGCGTGGGATGTGACATGACCAGATATGTGTTTTAGGAATATCAATTCGGCAGCTATGTGGCAGATGGATTGGAGAGAGAACAGAATAGAAGCAGGGAGACCAATCAGAAGGTTAGGTAAGAGGAGAAGGATAACGGCTGTGTGAATGGAAGGAGAGAAAAGGGCATATCTAAGAGATGCTAGAGATTTAACAACTGATTGGATATGTGAAGACAGAATGAAGAACAGAGAATGAGAAAGATGTTGAGAACCTGGGAGTCTGAGAGGTTAGTAATGCCTTTGATGGTAAGAAGAAAGTGCAGAAGAGAATTGGGTTTGGGCAGGGAAAGACAGAGTTCTGCTTTGGATATGTTGAAATTAAGATGCCTGCATAACATCCCAGTTTGAAATCTTTAGCTGGCAGTTGGTGATGCCAGAAAGAACTCAGGAAATTGACCAGGGCTATCTATCTATCTATCTATCTATCTATCTATCTATCTATCTATCTATCTATCTATCTATCTATCTATCTATCTATATATATATATAAATCACCTGCATATAGATATAAACATGGGAGCTCTAAGTGGGAGAGAATGGAAAGAAAAGAGAAGAGGGCCCAGGACAGAGCCTTTTAATAGGGATAAAAGTAAAATCCTGTGCTTAGATTTTAAAAAAAAAATCAACCACAAAAGTAGATAGCAGATTATCACAAAAAACAAAACAACTTAAGAGTGTTAGTTCACTGAAACCTCACAGAATCTGAGTTGGAAAAGAATTCAAAGGCCTCTGAGTCTCTCAGTACTTGAATAACAATTTCTTCTACATCATACCTGACAAGTGGTCATCTACCTTTTCCTTAAGCTCCTCAATGAGAGGAAACCTACTACTTCTCAAGGCAGCCCATTTCACTTTCAGATAGTTCTAATTATTTTGAAGGGTTTTTCCACATCAAGCCTAAATATGCCTCTCTGGAATGTCTATCCATCATAGCTATTTCTTCCCTCTGTGGCAAAACAGAACAAATCTCATCCCCGTTCCAATGACAGCCTATGAATACTTGAAGATAGATAACACCCCTGCCCCATGCCCACCTCTCTCTCCTTTTCTTCTTGATAAACATCTCCAGTTCTTTCAATCAGACCTCACGTGGTATGATATCAGACCTACATCATCCTGGTTACCCTCCTCCTGATTACACTCTACATTATGCTGTTGACTCATATTGAGTAGATAGCAATGATGTGGCACTCAAATAAAAGTTAACATGATCTAAGAAGTATAATGTGGTTAGACTATATCTGCAGAATTGTTCCAGTGTTGACTCTTGCATTTTTGGAAGGGCGTTGATAAACTGAAGTATACGCAAAGGAAGGAAGCCTCAAAATAGTGAAGGGACTTCAAACAATGTCATAGCATTTGTTGAAGAAACTGGTGATATATAGATTGAAGAGGAGGCTTATGGAATATAATATGGTATATATTATAGCATATATATCATTGTATTCAAATGCAAAGTACTATCTTTTTCTTAAAGTGAATGTTTTATTGACTGAAAGAAAATCCTATAGCTGTTCTGAGTGGGTCCACTACAAATTTATGTTAAACAACCTCATCTGAGCCCTTACAGTAGATACTGTAAACTAAACCTGTCCAAAACTGAACTTATTATCTTTTCCCCTAAACTTTCCTCCCTTTCAAACTTCTCTGTTACTGTCAAAGGCAACACCATCCTCCAGTCCCACAGGCTCACACATAGGAGTCACCCTGCATTCCTCACTCTCACCCCTCCATATCCAACCTGTTGCTAAGGTCTGTTTATTTTACCTTTGCATCATTTCTCTAACACTCCCCCTTTACTCCTCTGATACTGCCATGACCCTGATGACCCTTTGTCACTTCATGCTTGGACTGTTGCAATAGCCTGCTAGAGGGGGCTGTCTGCCTCAAGTCTCTCCCAACTCCAACTCATCTTTTGTTCAACCACTAAAGTGATTTTCCTGTGTGCTGGTCTGATCATGTCGTTCTTCCCTCCCCCCACACTCAATAAACTCCAGTGGGCTTCCAGATCAAATGTAAAATGCTAGGTTTGGCATTTAAAGTCCTTCACAACCTAGCCCCTCCCACCTTTCCAGTCTTCTTATATACCTCACTCTCTAACACATATTCTTTGATCCGATGACATTGGGCTGTTCCGCAAACAAGGAACTCCATCTCTAGGCTCCAGAGGTTCTCTTAGGCTTCACTGTCTTCTTTCAGGTCCCAACTAAAATCCCACCTTCTACAAGAAGACTTTCCCAACCCCTTTTAATTCTAGTACTTTCTCTCTCAATTATTTCCTATTTATCCTGTACATAACTTGTTTATACATATTTTTGTATCCCTAGAACTTAGCATGGTGCTTGGTGCATAGTTGGTACTTTAAAAATATTTACTGTCTTGACTGCCCTGTGTGGCTCAAGTGGAAAAATCCTATCAAAGTCTATAACTTAGATCCCAAACTTAAAAAGAATAGCAGCCTTTCACTGAAAGAGTCTTATGCTACCTCAACAGCATTACACATTACACTCCCTCCAGCCAAGGGAGCAGACGTGGGAAGTTCTACAGTTTCCTGGCTTAGTAATTATTCTGAGAGTGGCAGATGAGTTTCATCCAGCAGAAGAGTTTCATCCAGCAGAAGAGCAGAAAGAATTAGTACAGGAGAAGTCCTGACCAACATGTGAAATGTAGGAAACACCGTTCCCTAAGGACAATAATTTTGCTTGTAATAATTTTGCCTTGTGATAAAGACAAAATACATATATTATTGTTTGTGGCCACTCTTCTCCCTCCCCTGCCTCCAATCACATTGTATGTATTGGTGGGAGAGTGTGATCTAGGTTTATGGGTTGGCTGCTATAGTTTTATTAGTTATACTAATCCAATAGTTATACTCTCCACTTTAGTTCAGGGCTCATCATCTTTTGCTTAGATTATTTGGATAGTGTACTAATGGGTCTGTCTGCCTCAGGTCTCTCATCACTTTAGTCCATCCCCCACACTGCTGCCAAAGTCATTATCTTTAAGCACAGAGAAGACTATGTGATTCCTCTACTTATATCAATTACAAAAGCTTTCTATTGCCTTTAGGATAAAATAACCTGATCTGTGATAGGAGGAATATCCACAAGGTCCCTGTTCCCCTCCCCACTATGAGTTAGGCCAGATTTCTCCTAAAAGGTAACAAAGACAGGACTTGATTGGCCGAAGAGTGGGGTTCCTTGAGGAAGCTCGCATAGCCTCTGGCTGTATTGATATGATTTTCTGGTTACCTCAAGGCATGAAAGGTCCCACCCTAATGGCAGTGCTTTCCCTCCCAATCTACCTTGTTTTTAACTATATATAATTTGTATTTTTTCACTTTATGTTATATATTTATATGTGTTTTTGTCTCCCCATTAGAATATAAGTTCCTTGCATGTAGAGATTGTTTCCTGACCTGTACTTGTAGCCCCAATACTAAGCACAGTTCTTGGCACACTTAGGGCAAATAATGATGATGATAATTAGAATTTATATAGCACTTAAAGGTTTGCAAAGTGTTTTAAAAACATTATCTCCACAACAAATCTGGAAGGGGTTTATGTTTATACTACATAAAATAAGTTATTATTCCTGTTTTGCAGATGAGAAAACTGAGGCTGACAGAAGATAAGTGACTTGCCCAGGGTTACATAGCTAGTAAATGTCTGAGGCCAAATTTGAACTTTAGACTTCCTGACTTCAGATTCAGCACTCTATCTACTATATTTCCTCATTTCCCTAATAAATACTTGTTTACTGATTTATTGACTGATTGATCTATAGCTGTGTGATTGATTCTCTAAAGGAATCAACCTGCCCCGCCAGTATGAGGTTGGGTGAGTGAGTCAGCCAGTCTCAGCCCAGAAAAAGAGAGAAACAGGCTTTTTGCCGCAATGGGTGTTGGTGCTTCACCAGGACTGCACAAATAATTACAGGGTTTGTTTTTTTTTTTTTTTAATGGAGAAGAGAGATCAGGTTTGTCCTTCAAGGCCTCAGAAGGCAGAATTAAGACTCACTAATTGGAAGTAGCTGATAACATCAGTTCTTTCTCAGATCAAGTCCAAGTGGGACCTAAAACCTGGGCTTTTGTCTTTCCTAATTTCTATATCTTATTTTAAAAATTTAGCTCAAGGCACTGTGTTTTCTGACCTTCTTGTTACCTGAGTGTGGCAACCTGGGTTCAGAAATCTCCCTCATTAGATTTCTTATCTTCATTTAAAAAAAAAAAATTGGATACTCCCTCTGGCACCCATTCCCTCTTCTTTTCATACCCCAGACTGCAACAGACTCAAACCCCCAGAATTCCTTTTCTAGGGTTCACTTATAAGCAAAAAGAAAATACACAAATTCAGAATTCCTTTTCTATGGTTTACTTACAAGCAAAAAGAAAATACACAAATTCAGAATTCATATACCACAGTAAATGAGAAGTGCATAAAAAAGACAGTTGCCCAATCCCAGGCTGAATGCTACATAAACTTCCCAAAATAATCTTTCAAACTCCCCAGACCTAGCTCAGCTTTTAGGATTTCCTGTAGGCCAATTGTTGTGTCCTGTCTCCGTGTGGACAATACTGTCTTTTCTTGGCAAAAGATATAGAGTAGTTTGCCATTTTCCTTCATCAGTGGATTAAGGTAAATAAAGGTTAAGTGACTTGCCCAGGGTCACACAGCTATAAGTGTCTGGCACCACATTTGACCTCAGGTCTTCTGACTCCAGACCCAGCACTCTGTCCACTGAGCCACCCAGCTGCCTGCTGCCAGCGCCTCTGTCCAAAAGCTCTTCTGTTTTTTCCCTTCCTGGTGGCCTACAGTGAAATGAATGGTCTGTTTCAGAGCAAAACAAACCCAGATTGGAGTTTCTCACTTGTATGTTCTTGTCTATTTTCAAATCCTAGGCTCGCCTTGAGGCACAGTTAGAAATCTTATTACAGGTTAGCTAATGGGTACTCCATTCATATTTCTACTTATTCACTAGTTATCAGACTTCTCTTTTCTCTTATCTAAGGAAAAAGCCAAGAAATAAAAAGTTAGTGGTCCCATCCCCTCCAAAATCAGAACTCTTCACGTCAACACAAGCAAGGTTCACTCCCAGGTTTTCAGCTTCGATTGGGCTTTTTAAAATACAGAAGTGAGATTTATGTATTAGTCCTCCAATCCATAATGAAATCTTTTTTTTAATTAAGAAAGATTTATACATATTTTGAGATGCACCAAATGGAGTTTTTAATTTAACTTAGAAGACTTCAGGAAATTAGACACATGTTCTTCTTCCACTGGACTGACGGGCTCCATGCAAAGCCCTTCAGCGCGTCCGTCCACGAGACCGCAGAGGAGAAAGGCGGCCGCTTCCTTCCAGCCCGTTCTCACTGCGCGCCTCCGATCCTCGGTGACCTTGAGCCCACCTCGCTGGGCCCCTCCCTGCCGCGCGCAGCCCGCCCGCCGCAGAGCCCCACCCGGGCCGCTCGCCCTCCCGCGGCGTCGGGAGCGGCGACGGCGACGCGCCCGGGCTTTTCCGTTCGGTGGTCGGGGATAGGTGTCGAGGGCGCGCACGCTGTGCGTTCCGGGCTCGTGCCTGCGGACTTCGGATTCAGCTGGGGGAAGCCGAAGAATCTGAGCCGCCATGTTCCTCTCCTCGTCACTCCGGGCGGGGGCCGCCGGTCTCGTCGCCCACTGGGTAAGGAGGCTCGGGATGGATCCCTGCACGGCCGCCGCCCGTCCTCTACCCTCTCTTCAGTTTGGGCGCTGCAGCCTCCCGCGCACTGGGCGGGCCGTCAAGCCCGGCAAGGACGTCGCGGCCTTGCTTTGCTCCCGAGGGTGACCGCCGCCAGGGGCGCGGGGGGAGCGCCGGCCGCAGGCGGGCGGCCTTTAACTCGGGCCAGTCGCGGAGGCGCCCCCAGGAACCCGCTCCCCTCCGCGCGGTCAGGGAGGACTAGGAGGCAGGAGCTACCTCTCTCGGCCTATTTTTCTGGGCTTCATCTAACGTTGACAACAGAACGTGTCCCCGAGAGACCACCCCTCCCCGGCGGAGGCTCAGGAGCATCCCGCCCACGCCCGCCCAGTCCTCCCTAGTCCCGATAGGGGGCGTCCTAGCCGAGCGTCTCCTTGTACTGCAGCGCGTGGGTGACCTTGTATCCTATTTCTGGAAAATACTTGTGGGACTGACGGGGGTTCACTTTATCTTGCAGAAAGATTGGCGAGAACCATAGGTCACAAATATGACGATAACTAGAGGTTGTATCTGGTGGGAAATTTTTTGACTTATCGTGTCTTTCGAGATTTGGCTTTTTGCAGATGCCACAGAATCAGGATACTGGTTCCATTTTTTAATGTAGTCCATAGGCCAACATTAACTATACATATCTGTAAATGAGCCATTGAACTGGGGTTATCATGGATAAGGGGACAATCTCTTGTTCCTTGAATATGTTTTGTATTGTCTTGTTTTTGAAGGATTGTGATCTGGAAGATAGACACGTTGTACTAATACAGTCCTAGAAAAAAGAATCAGAGCTAATGGTTAGAAGTTACAGGAAGATAGATTTAACTTAGGCATAAGGAATAATAATAATAATTGGAGCTTTCTGAAACTGGAATAGGCTGTTTCTTCAAAGATACTAAATTCCCTGTTACTGGAAATGTTAATACTCATTGCTTTTGTCAGGAATGATGTAGAAAGAATTCATGATTCAGTTTGGACTAGATGACCTCTAATGTTCTATGTAATTTAAGATACTGTTTCAGATTGAACCCATGATTCCTTCAGACATCTAATTCTCCAATAATAGTGAATTCTAGGAAAAGTGTTTACTTGCTGAGGGAAGGACAGCATATATATTTTGTAAACTTTTGAATCACTAATCTGTTAGAGTTATTTGAGGGAGTGAGTATGTGGGCAAAAGAGAACCCGTTTATGTAATTCCAATGGGTCCTAAACAAAACAAAATTGAGTTATGGAATTGGAGTGGGTGGATGTTTGTTATGAATTGCAAACTGGCTTAAAAAACAGAAGACAAAGAATAGGATAAAAGAATGCTTATCTGTGTGAAGAAATGTTACGATCTCAAGGGATCAGTTCTGGGAGCAACTTTGACATTTTATAAATGATCTTGGAGGGCAGAAGTAGAAATATGAAATCTCCATATATGTAGATGATACTAACGTCTTCCAGTTAGAGAAATGATGCATAGCTTATGGAACCACAACAGAATTATCTCATACAGCTGTGTGAGTGGGCAGAAGAGTAGCACATGAGCTTGAGGAGGGCAGAGTATTAAGTTTAGGGGAAAATAATAAGAATTATGCTTATAGATGTTGGATTTAGAGCTGAAATTTGCAGCCCAGGCAAGGGAACTGTAAATCGTCATCGGTTCCCTGAAGGTGCCAACCATATTAATTTCAACTTTCATGTATCTGTATTTAACATTTTACTCATTTGACAAAACATTTTTAAAGCACCTACTATCTACAAAGAAAGCATTGTACTAGGTGCCAGAAATACAAATAGAAAAACTGAAATGCCCTGCCCTAAAAGAGCATATGTTCTCAAGGGATATTATATGCAGGCAAATAAATACTAAGTAGCTTCAAGAATAGAGTGCATTTTAAAAAGGAGGGAAGGGGATCAGTCAAGGCTTTGTGTAAGAGATAGCACCTAAATTGAGCTTTAAAGGAAGCCAGGGATTCTTTGAGGTATAGGTGAAAGGGGAGTACATTCAAGACATGAGGGATTACTTGCATAAAGATATAGGGATGTGAGATAGAATATGTCACTAGCCGGCTAGTTTTGACTGGAACTGAATTTGTGAAGGGAAATAAAATTAAATAGAAGTGAAAAATTAGGTGAGAGCTAGATTGTGGAGGTCTTTAAATGCTAGGCAGAGGATTTAACATTTTTATCTTAGAGGTGATAGGGAGCCTTTGAAGTTTTTTTAGTAGAGGACTTAACATGGTCAGATTTGTGTTTTAGGAATATCAATTTGATGGTTTTGTGGAGGGTGGTTTGGAGAGGGATAAGGAATCAGGGAGACCAATTAGGAGTCTACTACTATAATCCAGATGAGGGGTGATAAGGGTCTGAAATAGTGTGGTGGCAGTGTGAGTGGAGGGGTGGAGATAAAATTACATGGAGATAGTATCAAATAAAATTTGGGATTTAATTGACTGAGAATTCAAGGCGGTGGAAGAGCCCAGAATGACTCCAAGGTTTTGAAACTGGGTGGCTGGAAGGATTGGTCTTGCCATAGACAAAAATGGGGAAGTTTGAAGTAGAGAGAGGTTTTTGGGGAATATTAATTCCAATTTGGATTTGTTGAGTTCGAAACACATGTGGGACATAAAGGTGGAGATGTCTAGCAGGCAGTTGGTAATACAGGACTAGAGTTCAAGACAGAAAGAGATTAAGGCTGGTCTGAGAATCTTTTACATAGAGATGATTATTAAACAAAAACTAAATGGGACCTGATGAGATCACCAAAAGAGAGAATGTAGAGGGAAGAGAGGAGAACCCAATACAGAGCTTTAGTCCCTCCCATACTTAATGGCAGCAGGACATCAGTCTAAGAAAGGAGGTTGAGCAGCACTGAGGCTGGTAATAAGAGGAACACTAAAGATCAAGAGAGTGCCCAAGAGGAGGGGGTGTTTGTGAAAGGTGACAACTGAGAAAAGGGGGTTTATATTTAGCAGTTGAGATTTTTTGGTACCATTGGAGGGAGCAGTTTCAGTGCAGTGGTTGGTTCAGAAGTCAGACTGCAAGGAATTGAGAAGTGAATTAGAGGAGAGGTTGTGTGTGTGAAATCAAAGAGTTCAGACAATCCTTTATATAAGTTTGTCTGGGAAAGGGATAAGCAATATAGCACAGTACCTTGATGGACTAGCAGGAGCAAGTGTTGGAGATCTGTGCATGCTTATATAGGTGGCAGAGCAGGGGCCAATGGATAAGGAGAGTGCAGAAGTGTGTGGTAGTGAGGATGAGAAAGGGATAGAGGTGGGCATAGTAGCTAATAGGTAATAGCTGAATTGGTCAACTATAGGGTCAAGACTAGGAAGGCAGAAAGAAGGGAACCCAGAGGAGGGGGTGGAAGAACTGGAGATCACACTGAGGTTAAAACTTAGGTTTGGGAGGGATGAGGCAGAAGGAGGTATTGAAGGATAAGAGATTGTAGTTAAAGAGAAGAATTCCAGGGTTCTGTTTCATAGATGTGGAGCAGTTATAATTGTTAGAGCAAGAGAGGACAGAGGACAACATGGACTTTATGGTTACAAAGCTCTTGAGATACATTATTCAGTTTTCAATCTTAACAGCAACCCTTGGGTTCAGGTAGTAGCAGCATCTCTCCTTTTATAAAAAAGGCATCTGAAGTTCACAGGTCATATAGCTGTTGGCAGACATTGTGGTATAATGGGAAAAGACCTGTATTTAGAGTCAGGACCTGGTTTTAAATTCTCAATTTGCTACTAATCTTTGCTGGTGGATTTATTTTGATTTAGTTTAGCAGCTGTAAAATGAAGCATTTGGATTGAATGATGTGTAGAGTACCTTCCAGCTCAAAAATTTATGATGTCTTTAAGGTGTTTGGATATAGGAGATAATTGGGACAGACATAATTTGGGATTAGAATCTTGGTCAGTCCATAGTTCTTTCAACTGTACCCTGTAGTTTTAAAAGAAAAAGTCATCATGTTGTACTATTTTCTTTCCTTACCTTAGGTATTTAAGTGTTCAGTAATTAACAGGAGTGTATTGAAAATAAAACCAAAATATTAGCATTTAATAAGTACTGTTGCTGAGCACTGTGCCCTGAATTAGGGATGCAAAACACAAACAAAACAAGGAGCTTATTTTATGCTTGGGGGGAGGTACACATGTGTAAACAAATACAAAATATATACAAAATAATTTCAAGGAGAGGGTGCACTAACAGCTGGGAAAGGTCTTACGTAGAGTCTGGCTCTTGAGCTGAGCTTTGAAGGAAGCTACCAATTCAAAGAAGCATAAATAAAGAGGTAGTACACTGCTCTGCTCAGAGGCCTGTAGACAGGAAGTGAAATGGCATGTACGAGGAACAGTGAAAGAGCTATTTGACTGGCAAGTAGAGTGTGAGAAGGGAAGTACTCTGTAATAAGCCTGAAAAGCTAGGCTGGAGTCAGGTGGAGAAAGGATTTAAATTTCTAACAGAGGAGCTTATATTTTGTTACCTTGCAGCAGATTTTGAGCAGAGAATAGCTTGCTCAGATTTGAACTTTAGGAATATAACAAGGAGGTGAGTGGAAGATGGTTTGGAGACACAGCATGTCTGGAAGGTACTCTGGGCAAGTCATTTACCTCTTTTTGGGTAAATCATTTAACCCTTTTTAGCCTCAGTCTCTTCATTTATAAAATGGAGATAATAGCATCTACTTCAGGATTATTCTGAAAATCAAATGAAATAATATATGTCATGTGCTTTGCTATGTTAGAATGTTATTTTTATAATTATTAGAGAAGGGAGGACTAGATGCCAGAAAATCAATTAGGAGACTCTTGCAATAGTCTAAGCAAGAGGTGATGAGAACCTCAACTGAAATCAAATCCTATAGTTTTCTTCTCCTTGCATGGCTAACCTCTTTGAAAAGGCCATCTATTTTCAAAGCCTCCACTTCCCTTCCTCTTACTGTCCTCGTAACTTTGTACTCAGACTTCTGACCTCATCATTCGACTGAAACTGTTCTGTACAAAGTTACCAGTGATTTCTTAATTGGCAACTCTAATGACCTTTTCTCAGTTCACCCTCTTTATACTCCCTCCTCTCTGGGTGACCCTTCTGTCTCCTGATTGTCCTACCTAATCAATTTCTCCATCTCAGTCTTCTTTGCAGCATATTTATTCTTCCCAGTCATGCTTTCTAAACCATGGGTGTCCAAGCCTCTGTCCCAGGCCTCTCTCTGTACTACTTTTCTTGGTGATTTAATCAATTCTTAAGGATTCAGTTAGCCTCTCTATGCCATTGAGTTAACCCTAATTTTTCTCCTTACCTTCATTCTCACGTCTCCAGTTGCCTTTTGGTTCTCTTTAATTGGATGTCTTATAAACAGACACCAGATTCAGTAGGTGTCATCTCTGACTCCTCAGTACTCTCATCCTTCCTATCAAAATCTTATTGTTTCTACTTCTGTGATATCCCTCACATATGCTGTCTTCTTTCCTCTGACACTGCCTCCATTCTGGTCCAGGTTGTCCTTGCATCACAACTAGACTTTTAAAATACCCTACTGGTTAGCCTACTCATAACTGTCAAATTGATCGTCCTAAAACAAAGGTCTTACCAGATCGTGGCCTATTCCATAAATTTCAATGGTTCCCTGTCACCTTCAGGATCAAATATAAAATCATGTTTGACCTTCAGAGCCCTTCCTACCTTTCCAGCTTGCTTTCCCTCAAACATAGCATTCTATCTCCTGACTTAGGACATTTTTTTTCTTCCTTCCTTCCTTCCTTCCTTCCTTCCTTCCTTCCTTCCTTTCTTTCTCTTTCTTTCTTTCTTTTTTTATAATTAATTTATTTTTAGCTTTTAACATTCACTTCCATAAGATTTTGAGTTCCAAATTTTCTCCCCCTCCCACCCCAAGACAGCATACAATCTGTTATAGGCTATACGTATACATTCGTATTAAACATTTTCACATTAGTCATGTTGTAAAAAAGAATTAGAGAGGCAGCTAGGTGGCGCAATGGATAGAACACCAGCCCTGGATTCAGAAGGACCTGAGTTCAAATTTGGCCTCAGACACATAACACTTAACTAGTTGTGTGACCCTGGGCAAGTCACTTAACCCCATTGCCTAGCCAAAAAAAAAAGAATTAGAACCAATCGGAGGAACTATGAGATAGAAGAAACAAAAAAGAGAGAGAAAGCAAATAGTATGCTTCCATCTGCATTCAGACTCCATAGATCTTTTTCTGGATATGCATAGCGTTTTCCATCATGAGTCTTTGGAGTTGTCTTAGATCCTTGCATTGCTGAGAAGAGCTAAGTCTATCAAAGTTAGTCATCACACAATGTGGCTGTTACTGTGTATAACATTCTCCTGGTTCTACTCACTTCACTCAGCATCAGTTCATGTAAGTCTTTTCAGATTTTTCTGAAGTCCACCTGCTCATCATTTCTTATAGCACAACAGTGTTCCATTACATTCGTATACCACAACTTGTTCAGCCATTCCCCAATTGATGGACATCCCCTCAATTTCCAATTCTTTGCCACCACAAAAAGAGCTGCTCTAAATATTTTTGTATATGTGGGTCCTTTTCCCATTTTTATGTATGTTTGAGATACAGACCTAGCAGTGGTATTACTGGGTCAAAGGGTATACACATTTTTATAGCCATTTGGGCAAAGTTCCAAATTGCTCTCCAGAATGGTTGGATCAGTTCACAACTCCACCAGCAATGCATTAGTGCTGCAATTTTCCCACATCTTCTCCAACATGCATTATTTTTCTGTTTTGTCGTGTTAGCCAATCTGATAGATGTGATGTGCTACCTCAAGAGTTGTTTTGATTTGCATTTCTCTAATCAGTAGTGATTTAGAGCATTTTTTCATATGACCAAAGGTAGCTTTAATTTCTTCATCTGAAAACTGCCTGTTCATATCCTTTGACCATTTATCAATTGGGGAATGGCTTGTATTCTTATAAATTTGACTCAGTTCTCTATACATTTTAGAAATGAGGCCTTTATCAGAGACACTGGTTGTAAAAATTGTTTCCCAGCTTTCTGTTTCCCTTCTAATCTTGGTTGAATTGGCTTTATGCAAAATCTTTTCAATTTAATGTAATCAAAATTATCCATTTGGCATTTCATTATGTTCTTTCTCTTTTGTTTAGTCATAAAATCTTCTGTTCTCCATAAATCTGATAGGTAAACTATTCTTGCTCTCCTAGTTTGCTTATAGTATCAGCCTTTATATCTAAATCATGTACCCATTCTCACTTTTATCTTGGTATACAGTGTAAGATGTTAATCTGTGCCTAGTTTCTGCCATACTATTTTCCATTTTTCCTAGAAGTCTTTGTTAGTGAGTTCTTATCCCAGAAGCTGGAGTCTTTGGGTTTATCAAATAGTAGATTACTATACTCATTGACTACTATGACTTAGGACATTTTCACTGGTTGTTCCCTAAACCTGGAATTTTTTCTCTTTTTCCACTCCATCTGCTGGCTTCCCTGACTTCCTTCATTTTCCAGCTAAATCCTGCCTTCTTTCTATAAAAAGCTTTTCCTGATCCCTCTTAATGCTAGTGCTTAATGCTTCCCTCTATGATTATCTCCATTTTGTCCTGTATATATCTTGCTTGTACATTATTGTTTGCTTGTATCCTCTATTAAAACTGAGCACCTTGAGACCAGTGACTGTATTGCCTTTCCTCACATCCCCAGGGCACAATGCCTGACACATAATAGATGCTTAGTAAATATTTATTGACTTGGTTAGAAAGATGGTGGTGTGATTGACAGAAATATAGAGAAATGACAGAAAAGGGTGTATTTTGAAGGAAGTATAATGAGTTCTGTTTAGGACATACTGAGTTTTAGCTGCTTATGCAGTTATAAATATCTACTAGACAATTGCTAATGTGGGATTAGAGCTCAGAAGAGAGAGTAGGACTGAATACACACACACACACACACACACACACACACACACACGGAGGAAACTGCATAAAGATAATTGAGCCCTTGGGAACTAATGAGATTACTCGGAAAGGATGGAGATGGAGAAGAGGATCCGACAAGTTAGGCTGTAGGTGATGATCCAGCAAAGGAGGCTGAGAAGAAGCACCAGGGAAGAAAAGGGTTCCAGAAACTTACACCATTTCAAGGGGTAGGAGGTGGTCAGCAATGTCAGATGCTGAATATGAGGCAAGAAGAATAAAGACTGAGAAATACTATTAGATAGGGTAATTAAAGAAGGAATCATTCCTGACTCTGAAGAGAGCTGTTTCAAATAAGTAATGAGGTCAGAAGCCAGATTGCTGGCAGTTGAGATGAGAGTGAAAGTAAAAGGAATGGGGGCTACAAGTATAGATAGCATTTTCTAGACATTTGACTGTGTGTAGAGGGAGGTCCAACACAAGAACTCGAGTCAGCATGGTGTGAATTAGAGCAGTGGACCTGGAGTAAGGAAGACTTTGATTGAAACCCTGCCTCTGACAGTTGTTAGCCTTGTGACTATGGGCAAATCACTTAACCTGTCTGAACCTTAGTTTCCTCATCTGTAAAATGAAGGGATTGGTCTCATGACTTCTAATGTCCCTTCCAGCTCTAGGTCTCTGATCTTGTGATCCATGTAGGGGTGATGTGAGGAATGGAATGGGGATAGGATCTAAGATACAAGTAAGAGTTGACTTTGGCAAAAAGAAGGGCAACCTCTATTAGAAGAGAGGAAAGGAAGAGAGAATGGGGGATGATGTCAAAGAGTTTTGAGATGTAGGAGAAGAGGTTATGGTGAATGATTTCTGTTTTCTCAATAAAGTGAAATGCACTGGGCCCAAAATATTACACACAGTTCTTATTGCATCTTAAAAAAATTACAAAGCTAGAAAAGGAGAAATAAAATAAGGCTAGACTAGGACTCAAGAGATTAGGACTCAAATTCTGGGAAAATGAAAATTGATGGTGATCAAAGTCTAAAATCATTAAAAGGTATGGACTAAGTAAAAACAATTTAGAAGATAACTCATGATGCTTGAAGGTGATTATCATTGACCAAATAAAAAGATATACTACTTTATACAGAGAACATGGAGATAAATTTATGGATAATGATGTGATATTCATGGCATGTTTCTTAACCTTTTAGGTTTTGAGGAAATGGCCCAAGCATTCCTTGTTACCACTCCCAGACAGAATACTGTTGGATCACTGATCTTAAACAGAATGCCGTTTATTACAGTATCATGTGTTTATTAGCATTTTGAATATGATTCTGGAAAGCCATATGCTGTACGTATTTGAGGCAAAGATTTGGGTGCAGTGTACTCTAAGACAGCAAATGGAGTAGTTAGCCTGTAAAGTGCAATGTGGTCTTAGTTTTACTGAGGATACAGTGCAGCTATAGGTTCCATTTTGTACTCTTATTTCTGACCTTCTATGAATGAAGGTGGGAATTCTTTATGGGGGTCATTCATTACCTGAAAGAGGAGTTCCTTGACTTTGTAGATACAAGATGTAAATAAGGTAAATAAGTTTCAATTGGTCAAAGATCAGTCTTTCAGGAAGTCTCTATTATATGCTTACTAGGTTTAAAGTACTACTCTAAGTGCTAGGAATAAAGAGATATAAATGAAAAAATTCCTCAAGAAACTTTTATTTGAATGGGAAGAGAAAATGTGTACACATAAATTTATATAGAACCTATACAAAAATGGATAATAGGTAGTTTTGGGAGGGGGTTTCTCAGCAGTTAAGGGGACCAGGAGAGGTTGAGAAGAAAATCCATTCCAGTTTAGGGACAACCAGGACAGGCTTGGACATGGAACATCATTTGTTTTGTTTTTTAAATTAAATTAATTTTAAACTTAAATACACAATAAGAAAAGAAAAATAAATATATTATGAACTTAAATATTAAAACTTAAATACAAAGTAAGAAAAGGGGAAAAAATGCATTGCCATGTACACAGCAGAACTTGGGAGGATTCAAAATATACAGCATTAAATTTCCATTTCAAGAAAACTTATATAGTAAATACTGCATGTCATGTTTGGAGCTGTTCTTTTCCTGGCTTTCTTCTAAGTTTTCTTTTATTCTCTGCTGTGCACTTTTTACTTTGTTCTCCCCCCCCCCCCCCCCCCAGAGGGTACAATTAAGTGAGGACACACACACACACACACACACACACACGCCTACATATACACACACAAAGATATATAAAAATATATACTTACATACATATACCTATATATATCTATAATCATAGACATATACATTCCTATGCATCTATGTAAGACCATACCATTCTTATTTGTCCCCTGTTACTCTGAGGGTGGATAACCTATTCCTTCAGTCCGAGTCTTTCTGTATTTTTCAAAGTTCACCAACTCATCATTTCCTATACCAACAGCAGTATTCCATCCTAATATGGTCTAGTTATGTTAAGTAGTCTAAAATAATATTGATTAATGTGGCTGACATATAGTGTAGTTTTCCTGTTTTCTCTTATGATTAAATCTGTTTTAGCTTTAACCTTGTCTGAGAGCATGATTACCATCCCTGCTTTTTTTCCCTAATAAATTGTACTTCTGACCTTTATTTCATGTTTGTGTGTATCTCTGATTTCCTATCCCTCCTGACTCCTCTACTTTACTTCTGCCTTTTACCATGCCCTCCTATTACTTAACCTACCCCCCATCCCTCCCTAATCCTCCCATTCCTGGTAATCTAAACACCCTTCTGTTGCCCCTTCCCGTATCCTAGTATCCTAATCCCTCACCCTCCCCTCCAGAAATCCCTCCCTTATCCTCTCTCCCTTCCCTATTCCCATCACCCTTTTATTTCTTTCTGAATTTAAAAGACTTTTATACCCTTCTACCCTCTTAAACCCATTCCCAATGAAAGTAGGGTTCCAGAACTACTAGCCCTCGTCCCCCATCTAATTCTTTTGTGTCAGTCCTTCTTCTTGGGCCTCATTTGTATAAAATTATTACTCTTTTTACCTGTTCCTAAACAGTTTTACTTTTAAAAATCATATCATAATCAATTCTACCCCAATTTTTTTCACGAACTACTCAATTACTAATAAGAATTTTAGACATGTTTTACATTCCCTCAAATAAAAGGAAAACAATTCGTCCTTATTGAGTCCCTTGTAATTAGTCTTTGATATGTACCTTATATTTCTCTTGCATTTTATATGTCAAATCTTCTGTTAAGTTCAGGTTTAAAAAAAATAATGAAATTCTGAAAGTCTGATAATTCTTTAAATGGCAATTTTTTTTTCATTCAAGATTATGCTTAACTTTGCTGGGTATGATATTTTTGACAGCAACCCCAGTTCTTTTGCTCTTCAATATATAGTGTTCCAAGACCTTTGGTCTTTTAGTGTAGCCACTAGGTCTTGTGTAATTCTTATTGTGGTGCCACCATATTTAAATTTGGTTTTTTTTGTTTGTTTTTGTTGTTGCTTGTAATATTTCATCCTTGAGGTGGGGGTTTTGGAATTTAACCTGTTGGTTTTCCTCGTAGAATCTCTTTCAGGTGGTGATGGGTGGATTTTTGTAGTTTTGATATCCTAGTTATTAGGGTTCAGGACTGGAATACATAGTAGTTTAATGTAAACATTTTTCATTTTTCTCTCCTAACCAGTTATAAAATTTATTTTTTGAGCTTTACTATTAATTTTTTAGTATGTGTTGATTTTTAAATGTTTAAAAACCTTTCCCATTAAAATTCTACTATGGTTCTGAGTTCTAAAAGGGCTTTGCAAATTTTGGCAGATCCTACTAAATTTAAAAGGTTTCTAGTATGGTCCCCACAAAAGACCAGCCTAACTAAATTTGGAAATATTCATCACAAAAAAGTTGACCACCAGGTGATTAATAATTTTTTGACAGTAATAATTTATGAAACCTTGTATGGAAGCATGGAGGAATTGTATTGGTGGAAGGAGTGCAAACTTGGATGAAATCACAGGTCTGTAATTGTAGGATTTTAAAAAATAAATTGTATTGAAAATATAGCTATTACTGCCATTAAAAATAGAAAACCAAGAGTTGTCTATATAAATTATAAATGTTGTAACACTTGGAGGCATGGTGAGGAATGCTAAGAACTGAATGAAAAAGTAGTATAGATCAAGAAGTTAAAAATAATACTTAGGCAGCTGCTATTTCTAGTTTTAACTCATGGCTCTACATAGTGGTCAAACCCCAAAGTTTATTAATGGTTAATAGTCATTAACGGTCAGCTTAGAAGGCAGTCTTTAAGAGAGCGACCCAGGGATTTATTTTTGGTTTTGGTTATTGAACATTTTTATCAGGTCTGGGATAGGCTATATATGGCATGCTTATCAGATTTGCAGATGACACAAAGCTAGGATGGATAGATTGCAGATTGAAAGACAAGATCATGTCTTTCTAGATAGAACATTGAGCTGAAGATAAGATGACATTTAATGTTATACTTTGGTTAAAAAAGTTAGCTTTCCAAAAGTAAGCTGGAAGAGGATAACTATTATTTCATCCTAAAAAAAGAAAAAAAGATCTGGGGGATTTAATAGACTGCAAGTTCAATACTAATCAACTGTGTGACATAGAATAGTGGAAAGAATGCTGGATTTGGAGTCAGAGGATTGGAATTCAAATCTCAGCTCAGCCATTTGCTACCTGTGTGACTTTATGCAAGTCACCTAATTTTTCTGGGTCTCATTGTCTCTCATTTGTAAAAAGGTTTGACTAACTGATCTTAAAGGTATCTTTCAGGTCTAAATCTATAATCCTAAGTATGGGGTTAATGAGAGGAATGAAGGCAATGTGTAGATAGCTTCTTTAAGCAAGAGAATAGAAAATAATTACTCAAAATGGTTTACTTTAAAATATAAAATCTTTGATTTTGCCATTTCTGGAGCTCTTAGTTTTGCTGTAAGGGAATATCAGTCCTGAGAGGAAATAATATGCACTCTAAAAACAGTGCTGCAAACTGTACTGTAGAGAATTCTAAAATTTTCTTTATTCCTTTTGAGGCAGTCTGGTTGTTAAAGTGAGTAAGCTGGAATTGGAACCTACATTATTATTTCTGCTTTATATCAGGACATGTTCTTACTAGGAAAATTATTTGGATTTTCTGTAAACATTTATACTTCTCTCATTTGGAGCTTATTGAGTGGGTTGTAAACATTTCATAGTCTAGTGGAAAAACTTTATATACTTGGAGTCAGCCCAGGTTGACTAGGCTTTTTTCTCCACCAACCTACCTCTAATTGGTATTAGAACCATTCTCTTACCCACATAAGATAGAACTGAGATTGTCCATCAAAGAATGCTAATTCAAATGCCTAGGATCTCGGTTTTTCCTTTAGTTGAATGATGGTTAAAATAATTTGTTCCTTGGTAATCTAAAGTGGTTTTGAGAATAAATGTGGTGATATAAGTGAACTGCTTTAGATGTTAAATATAAATTTATAAGACAGCATTGAAAGGCAGTTGTGTACCTACTTAATAACAGTTTTGTGAATTCAGGGGTACTGATTTTGTTAGTTTTTGTATCACTGTACTTTATAATAGTATATCAGAAGGTCATAATAGTGTAATATCTTTCCTTTTTTTTGGGTGGGGGGCTAGGCAATGGGGTTAAGTGACTTGCCCAGGGTCACAATGCTAGTAAGTGTTATGTGGCTGAGGCTGGATTTGAACTCAGGTCCTCCTGATGCCAGGGCCACTACTCTGTCCATCGTGCCACCTAGCTGCCCCTTTTTTTTAAAGTCAGGCAGAAGCTTTTAAAAAGAAGTTTAAAATTTTTTTATTCCAAATGTAAACGTCAGAAAACCTCCCAAAATGTCCTTTTCCATATACAAAAGTAGAGCAGATGAAGATTGTGCATGAAATTGAGAGTCCCTGTTAATACACAGTATCTTTTTATATGTATATGGGCTGGAACTTCATTGTGTTGTCAGAATCATAATTTGAAGCATTATTGGTAAAATTTACCTTTGGCTCCAGCAAGTGGAATTGCATTTACTAATTTGCAAGATGGCTAAAAAGTTAATTTCTATTGTTGTTCGGTAGTTTCAGTCATGTCCAACTCTTCGTGACCCCTTCTGGGATTTCCTTGACAAAGTACTGGTGTGGTCTTGCCATTTCCTTCTCCTTCTCATTTTACAGATGAGGGAACTGAGGCAAACAGTTAAGTGATTTATCCAGGTCATAAAGCTAGTAAGCGTCTGAGGCCAGATTTGAACTCAGGTCTGCTGACTCCAAATCTAGTGCTCTATTCCAGTACGCTACTTAGCTGCCCAGTGAATAAAATTTTCTAAAGAAAGCTGATGTCAGTCTTGGTAAACTTAATAATATTCAGGTGTGTGAAATTGATCAGCTGTAGTACCAATGAACAAATCATATAACTCCAGAGCCAGCCATTTACTGGAAATGATGGATTCTATTTAATATACATTCTTGATTATATGTATTAATGGAAGAGCAGCATCAGGGATAATATAAAACAGTAGGTATGTACTCTTCCCTGTCAGGAACAGCATAGTTCAGGAAAGGCCAACCTATTCTTGTCTATCTAACCTATCCATTGTAACTTTTAATTTTTTTTATAATAGTTTTTTTTTTAGATTTATGTTTTTCTTCAGGAACACTGAAGCAGTCAAAATACCAGATTTGAGAGGCATAGTGTTTTCCTATCTTGGAGTCAGGAGTGACCTTGATCTGGCATTTAGTAGTTAATAAATCTAGGCCAACTTTCTCATTCTACTGAGGCCTAGGGAGTTTAAGTGACTTGTCTATGGTTACACAGTAAACTTCAGAGTGAAGATTAGAACCTAAGTCTTCTTTCTTCAAAGCTAGTGCTCTTTGCATGGTCATGATGAAAACCAATAGAATATGCAGAGCTTCTTTTGGGCACCTCTCTCTCTATATATCCCTACCTTTCAGTGCAGTGCCTGGCACAAAGTAGGCATATAGGTAGGGTTATTGTGATGAACAAATAGAAGGCATATAAAGTACTGTATAACCCTTGAAGTGCTGTATGTAGTAGCTGTTGTCACTCATCTCTGAATGACTCAAATTTATATAGACTTCCTAGAAGCAGTTCTGAGGTAGGTAATAGTTATCCTCTCCATTTTACAAATGGGAAAATTGAGGCCCCATTAGGTTAAAGAGTCTGCTTATCACATATCTCACACAGAGAATGTTTTTATCCACTGCACCATGTCTGCCTCTCACAGTAGGTGTTTGGGGCTACTTAAAAGCCATAACTAATGCCAGGTTTTGGTTTTGTTAGAATTTATCTCTTTCTCTCGACACTAAAGTTATTATTATTCCAGGTAGATTACACAGTTTCTCTTTTTCTCCTCAGGGGAGAGAAGAAGTTGATCCAGAAGCTTTATGTTAAAGGGAGATGGAGAAAATCATGGGACCGTGTATGGCAGGGGTTTTGGAATTCTGTGGGATAGTAAGGGAGAGAGACTTTAGATCCTAGAATATCAGAGAATATATTGGGTATATTAATATAGGCATGATAATAACTCACTGTCTAGAAGTCTCTCATCTAGCAACCTTAGCTATCTGAGAAACAGGAAGTATACTTTACTACTTCCCTGGATCTGTGATCTCAGTCAATAAATGTTAGGCACCTACTACATGCCAAGCACTGTGCTAAGTGCTGGGGATACAGAAAAAGACAGTTCCTACCCTGGAAGAGCTCATAATCTAATGGGGAAGATCTGATGATACACCAACACCTCTCTATGTCAGTGGTAACATGAGTGAACTTCCTAAGGAAGTAGCTATTATCCAATAGAGTATGCCTTAGCTTGAAGAATTTAAGATCCTTGTGGTTGTAAAACATCCTACACAAGAATGTGCAAGTGCAGGAAGATTTCAATGGTCTGTTCTTTCTGTAAATAAGAGAAAATTGTGTCAGAATGGATCTTAAATAACAATCCCAAGTCTAAAAAACCTTTTGCATTTATTTTTACATTTACTAAGTGGGCTACAATAAGCAAGGCATTGTGCTTAGGTAGCAGAGGATACACAGCCAAAAATAAAATGGTCCCTTCAGGGGCAGGGGGGGAGGGTGAAACTATGTATTTATACAAGAAAGTAAATGCAAAGTAACATTTTTGAAAGCCCACACTAACAGCTGGGATGTTCAGGAAAAGTCTGTCATGTAAGAGATGACACTTGAGCTGAGCCTTTAAGAGAGCCTAGGATTCCAAAAAACAGAGGTGATTAGGAAGAGCATTTCAGACATGGGAGATACACACACACACATGTAAATAACATACATACGTGGAGGTATGTATGACATAACATACAGGAGGTAGGGTATGAGAAATTGTGTCTGGAAAACAGGTTTGGGTGGAGTGTAAAGTGTATAAAGATTAAAAATGAACCACTACATCTTTTTGAGCAAGGGAAATTTTTTTTTTCTAAATGCTTGCAATTGTTTGAATTTTTTTCTTAGATCTGATCTTCAATTTTATTGATATAGGGAACTCCTGGTGAGGAAAATCCCTGCAGAAAATGTTCTGGGAATTGAAAGGATGTGACTTTAATCAGGGTCACACAACTAAACTTGTCAAAGGGAGGACCCATGTCTTCCTGACTGAGCTTGATTCACTATCCACTTTGAAATGCTACTTTTTTGGTTTCAATATTTTTTCTAATTTTAATTATTATTTTTATCTTTACTTGTAAAAAACACAAAATGTTATATTTGTTTTCTTCTTTAATATTTCTTGCCTTATGGAGTCATTGTATTCTCTTTGTTCCATTCTGCTTTTTAGGGAGTCTACTACTTGGGTAAGGTTTTCAACTTTCTGTTCAAAGCTACATCTTCCCTCTAGGGCATGGCACAGAATCCTGCATTGATCCGTTGTTCTTTCGTTTCAGTTGTGACTAACTCTTCATGACTCCATTTTGGGGTTTCTTTGCAAAGATATTGGAGTGGTTTGCTCTTTCTTTCTCTAATTCATTTTACAAATGAGGAAACTGAGGCAAGTAGGGTGAAGTGAGTTGCCCAGGGTCACACAGCTAGTAAGTGTGTGAGGCCAAATTTGAACTCAGCAAAATGAGTCTTCATGACTTCAGGCCTGGCACTTTATACACTGTGACACCTAGCTTGCCTCCCTGCATTGATAGTATTTCACTAAACGTCTCTTGAACACAAATTGATTATAGTACTTACAGAGTCAGGTGGTAGTCCTATTGCAGGTGGTAGTCACATTTACAATGAAATTTAAAAGTTTGGGTTTTTAATAGCATTGAGATAATTTTTAGCTATTCATTGTACTTTTCATCTCCATATCCTACATGTCATTCTGTTTGACTCTAAAGTTCCAGATTCTGTTAATGACAAATTTAGTAGGAAGAGAAAACAGAGATATTTGGGCGTGTGTAATTCAAAGACTATTGAGACAAGTTAATACTAAAGAGATACAATCTGTCTTCTTGTAAATAAGTGTCTTCCACTGTATCCATTAAGTCTTTTAAGTTATCTTATATTTAAATAAAAGCAACTGGTCCATCTAGATACCAGTCCTGGGACTTTCTGTTTTCTCCTAGCTGAAAGCTTTTGGACCTAGGAAAAATCCTTTTTTCCTTGGTAACTGTTAATCCTCACCTCCTCTCTGCTTCCTGTTTATCCTCCATGAGTTGCACTACCCTTCACTGTTAGGTTGAAACGGATGTTCCACTGACTGTAGCTATTAAAACTCGTTGAATTTGAATTTACACAATACAGCCTTTATGTGGCTCTATCAGTGTAGTTGTAGTTTGCTCCTTGGTCTTTGTAGGTTACTGCAATTAAGAATCTTTGTTGCTCCTAGGAGGCTTTTACTTCTCACCAGCTGTAGGAATAACAATAGCTTTGCTGCTTGTGCCCTAGGGGAATGAAGTATAGAATAATCAATCTGTTATCTTCCAAAACAAATCATGTCAAACACCAATTTGTGCCAGAGCTAATTTATAGGTACTATTTCTAAACCCGAGTTACTTAATTGATTTGAAGGGTAGCATAGTTGACACTTGCAAAATAATATCTATTTTATTATGGAATGAAGACATGTTTACAGTGATCCAAGCTTCATTATTTAATTGGGAGAAACTGGCATTCAAACTGATCATACGGGGAATTTATGTCAATGGTACATTGACACTCCCCATGACAAACTGTAGTGGAAAAAG
This sequence comes from Vombatus ursinus, assembly GCF_900497805.2. Lineage (NCBI taxonomy): Eukaryota > Metazoa > Chordata > Mammalia > Diprotodontia > Vombatidae > Vombatus > Vombatus ursinus. The sequence goes on along the minus strand of NW_020954590.1, from coordinate 39,544,818 downwards.
ACAGACTAGCCATTCCATTATCTGATAAATGAGGAATTAGACTAGATCATTGCTAAGGTTTGAATTCAGCAACCAGCTTTAAAATTCTGTGATTATACTGTTTCTAATCTTGGTCTGGGAAAAGTGTAAAATTCTGCCCAAGGCATGTAATTTACTAAACCTAATTTTATTTGTAGGGGAGACAGATGAGATGCTTACACAAAACAGCTGTGCAAAGTGGAGCTGGAGGAGCCTTATTTGTGGTAAGTCATTTCCTAGATTATTTTTTAGAAATGGAAAGGCAAACATTTGAAAACTTGAGTCAAACCCATAGCATTTATTAATTGCTTCCAAGGTTTTTAGACACTCAGTACATTGGTTTACACTGACCTTTAAAGAACTCCTTATTGCCCTTAAGATACTGCTTAAAAGACCACTGCTCACTAGGAACAGCCTTAGTTGAACTATTCTCCAAGACTCCTGGCTTTAGTTTCTATTAGCGTAGGAATGTCTCTAGTCCAGTGATCATGTGATTTGTTTGGTTCCCAGGGATAGTGAAGTTTTATAACAAAGAGGTCTTCTGTCTTTACATCATAATTGGCCCCCCTCCCCAAAATATTTCTGTGTATTATGAATATTATTTTACATTGATAAATTTTATTTAGCATTCAGAAAGACTATAATCCCTTTTTGTGAGCAAGGGGCTTTGTTTAAGGATCCATAAATGTCTATTTACATATACAGTTTATTATGTTTAATCTAGAGGTTAATATCAGTATATTTTTATGATTCTTGTACTGTTAATAAATGAAAAATATTTCAGGGCTTTACTTCAATAAATTTCTATGTATTGCCACCTCCCCCAAGTTATTTCCATGAAATTGAAAATTAGCTGATTAATATTACAAATGAGCTAATATTTGTAAAGTGCTTAAGCACAGTGCTTTCTTTCCTTGAAAGTTTGAAATCTTTGAAAGTTGATATTTTGAGGGAATTATTAGGATGTTTTATTTGCCATCCAAAAAATATTTGGGTGGTAGTTCTGTTTAAATGCTAATCTCAGCATGTGAATGGTTTCTTGTTGATATGCAATTTCTTGGACATTATTGAAGTGTATGTACTGTGTTCTTTCTGAAGAGAAAGAATAAAACCAGTTAATGTTAAGCTAATTTCTGTTTATGGATAGTATATGGGGAGAAGATATACTTTCACTTCCCCTAAAGAGTTTATAAATTGTAGGGGCAGCTAGGTGGTGCAGTGGATAGAGCACTGGCATTGGAGTCAGGAGGATCTGAGTTCTCATCAGGCCTCAGACACTTGACACACACTAGCTATGTGACCCTGGGCAAGTAAATTAACCCTGATTACCTCACCAAAAAAAAAAAAGAGTTTATAAATTGTAAACAGGGTAATCCTATATGATTAATTTAAATAATATCTAATTAAATACCCAAATGTTTAGGCAGAATTGCTTTTTTTAAAAAATTCATTTTTAAATACTGTCTGTATTCTCATTATAGCAATTTCCAGACAAGTTTTGAGTATTAGTTACTTAATTGCTTTAGTCAAAGAATTGAAAAAAAAAAGAAATAGATTGGGAAAAGTCAATATAAGCATTTAAATTTCACATATTGTTGTTTGTCCTTCATTCTCAAAGAGGACCATGACATCAGGAAGGTGACACCATGACTTGCAAGTAAATTGGATTTGAGTGAGGGAGGGCTGTGCAAAGTTACCAGCTTCACTTTTTCCCCCAGAGCCGTATGGGTCCAGTGACAACATAAAGAGCAGGATGACTGGAGACTAGATGTGTCTGAGATACCATCTGGCTCTTAACATTTTATGATTCAATGGTCAAGGCCAGTATTCTGTTTGTAATTATAGCACAAAAAGGTGAGAGAGGATTCCTTTTTATTTTATTTTATTTTATTTTTGGTGGGAGGACATGATAGCTTTCCATGGCATTTACTTTTAAAATGTTAAGAATCTACTCCAAAAAATCCCTAAGTTTCCTTAATCATTCATTACAAATCTCTACTATATATGAATTAATCTAAATGTTTTCTGAACCTACTTGTATTTAAGCCTTTTATCACTCCTTTGCATAATTTCATAAATTTATTCATCATTACTGTAAATTAATGTAGCAAGTACTAATTTATGTCTTAACTGATATTTTTACATATCAAGGATACTGTGATTTTTGATGCTCATTGTAGTAATCCCAAAGCACACCATCAGATTCTGATGTACTTTCTGATTAGGGCAGGGACTGGGTTTTTGTTTGTTTGTTTTGTATTCATGTTCCAAAGGTTTAGCACTTTCTGGCACATAGTAAAGTGCTATAATAAATGCTTGTTGACTTGATTACAAATTAAATTGTATTCAGGGTAATTTCATATTAATAATAGATGTGCTTTGTAATATTCAGATATTTTGAAGACCCTATTTCCCAACTATTCTATATAAAATAGTTTCTTTTATTTACCCTATGAAGTCTCAAAATTTCAAGGGAATGTTCATAGTGTTTCCAGAATTTGGAAGAAAAAAATGCATGTTTAACCTATGTCATTTATAATTTTATAGACTAATAAAATCATACTCATTTCCATATTTCTGGAATTGAGCCCTAATTTTTCAGTCAGTCTTCATAAGGAATTCCTTTCATCCTAATCAAATGCACAATTTCCTATTGTCATTGCTGTACAAGCTAATGGAAATATACTAACAACAGAAGATTAGTTATCATGTTCAACTATAGTTAATTTTATATTGTGTTCAAAAACCATAAGTCAACAAACATTTGTTGAGTATAGAGTTGTACTTGATGTGCTATGTGTTGGGGAAAATTATTATAGAGTAAGACACAATTCTTGCCTTCATGGAGCTTAGTCTAGTAGGGAAATAAGAACTTTGTGAAGTAAGGAGGAGGTGAGTATTGACGGGAATGTTGTGTGGATTTTAAAGAATGTCCAATTTAAGGATAGTAGTGATCTCTATGAAAGTTCTACTTAGATACTTTAATGTGGAGATGACCCTGGATTCTGAGGGGTGGAGCACAAGATCTGGCAAGTTCTGCAATGTTAGGAAGACTGGCTTGCTTTGAATATGGGCCTTATTGTCCAAAGACTAGCCTAGCTAAGTTTAGAAAGGCTCATGAGTAGAAGCTTGACCAGTTAGGTGATTTGGGGGGGGGGGGGGGGATAGCAATTCATTTACTAAGGTATGGAGCATTTGAAAGTTGAATTGGTAAATAGAAGGGGTATTGAAGAACATACCATTTGGTTGGTGTGTAAAAGCTGATTTTTAAAATATTGTTGCTTCTATAAGGACTTTAAAAACCATGAAACTCTTGGGAAAATTACATTTTAAGCAATTTGCTTTAAATTATTTTTTTCCTCTTTATGTAGCACAGAGATACTCCTGAAAATAACCCAGATACTCCATTTGATTTCACACCAGAAAACTACAAGGTATGAATAAATTACATGATGTTTAATATAGAAAACATTGACTCATTTGGATATGACAGGTGCTTTTTTCTTTTATACAGAGGATAGAAGCAATTGTAAAGAATTACCCAGAGGGACATAAAGCAGCAGCTGTGCTTTCAGTACTGGACTTAGCCCAAAGGCAGAATGGATGGTTGCCCATCTCTGCCATGAACAAGGTATCTAATACAATTTTATTGCTTTATTTTATAATGAGTAGCAGGATTTAAGTAGTAGCTTTTATGGAAAATTCTTACGTGATGTAAAAGTGTCAGATTGTAGAAATTCATATTTCTTTCATAGTTTAGATGTTTTCCATTGGACAGTTTTATTTGTATTTATATTGGTCTTATAGAAAATGTCAGGAGCCTTGGAAAGATGCAGCTTTTTGCACTGATGGAATAGTGATGATAATATTTTTATTGCAATTATATAATGGCAGAAAAGTTACATAATGTAGTGAAAAGACTGTAATATAGACCAAGGTTCCACAGAAGGTATAAACTATATTCACATGATAATAGTCCTTTGAAGAAAGAAATGTACTTAAGTATAATAACTGGAGGGCAGCTAGGTGGCGAAGTGGGTACTAGATAGAGTGCTAGGCCTGGACTCAGGAAGACTCACCTTAAGTTCAAATCTGGGCCTCAGACTCTTACTAGCTGTGTGACTCTGGCCAACTCATTTCACCCTGTTTACCTGAGTTTCCTCATCTGTAAAATGAAGTGGAGAAGAAAATGGCAAATCACTCTAATATCTTTGCCAAGAAAACCCCAAATGGGGTCATGAAGGCTTTCACACAGCTGAACAGCAGCAGTAATAACTGGACACAATAAGATAAAAATAAATAATAAAATTATATCTGACAATATGAAAGAAAATGTGAAACTATTTCCTTTTCTTATTTTGAATCAAGGTTTCTAATTGTATCATTACTTCATAATTAGTGATTTTAATTTGAGAATTAAACCAGAAATATGTAAATATGAAGGTAGACAGACATTACTGGGAAAAAGGAGCACTTTTTTTTTTTGTATTTCTAAAGAGAAAGCATATTTTAATAATAGGTCCAATACAGCTACAGAAGTGAGATTATTCATGTTTTTTTGCTTTGGGTTGCTTACTTTTATAACTAAACCTCACATACTTTTAGTTTTAACTATGACTAGAGTGGTAACTTCTGGATCAGATATACACATACACAAAGTTGATCAATAAAGCTATCTTATATATAATTCAAGGTCAGGAAATCTCTATTTGAATATATTTCTTTTAATATCTTTGATATTGGAAAGCTCATCATTTTCACCTCAACTGTCTTTCTTGGTTGAGCTCCGTCATTGTAATAGGGTATAGAATGCTTGGGGTTGAATCATAAAACTTCATAGATTAAATTAATAATATTAGATTGCTTACAAAAAAAAATAGCTGGAGTAGTTTTTGAGATGACTAAGCTACAGTAAAAAGCCAGTGTCATTTTGGATTATTGTCATGAAAAGTATAGAATAATGAAAGGTCATCGTTTTAAAACTAAATGAAGATAGATAGTCAGCACATTCTTGGATTCAAATTACATTTAGAATGAGAATCTTAAGTAGTAAAGAGATGGTAGGTGTGTTCTTTTGAATCTGAGTTGGGATTATCTCCTCATAAAGAATTATTAGGCTCCATTGAAAAAGTTGTTAAGGGTTTTATTTTTATTAATAACATATGTAGCAATTGCTTTATGATAACCCTGTAAGGTAGATACTAAAAGTATTAGCATCTCCATTTTACATATAAGGAAACAAGCTCAGAGAAATGAAGTTACTTGCCCATAGTTGCACAGCATTAAAAAGCAAACAAGGATTGAATAGCAGGTCTTCTGACCCTTACATTCAGAATTCTTCACTATGCTGTGATTTAAATGAAAGTTTAAAAAAAAAAACAACTCACTAATGACTGCTTCAGATATTGTAGGTGAATTTTTGCTATTTAAATCTAACAGAGTAAATCAGTCAACAAGCATTTATTAGTTAAGTGGATTGCAAAGAAAAAGCAAATCATTCCCTTCTCTCAAGGAGCTTACATCTATATAAGGGGAGAAGTCATCTACATAAATACATAAAAGATGCATACAGAGTTAATGGGAGATAACCTCAGGGTAGGTACTTAGAGCCTAGGAGGGTTTTGGGGGTGGTTAGGAAAGACCTCTTGCAGACTGTGACCTTTGAGTTGAGTCTAGAAGGAAGTGAGAGAAGTTAAGAGGTCATTCCAGGCAGCGTGGATCGCTGCTCTAGAAATGGGACATGGAGTGTGTGCGAAGAACAGCAAGTAGGTTAGCGTAACTGTATTGCGGAGTTGTGTGGAGGGGAATAATTTGTAGAAAGAACCAGGTTGTGAGGAGCTTTAAAAGCCAAACAGAGGAGTTTAAATTTGATTTCAGAAGTAATAGGGAGCCACTCCAGTTTGAACAATAGGGTGGCATGATCAGATCTATACCATAGGAAAATCTGTTTGGCAGTGGTGTGATAGATGGATTCATTGTGAGGAGTGGGGAGAGACTTGAGTCAGGGAGACTTACTAGGCTATAGCAGAGGTTCAGATGAGATATGAGGGCTTGAATTAAGGTGATAACTGTGTGAGTAGAGAAAAAGAGACAGGTGGAGACTGATAGAATATTTGGCAACTGATACGTGAGGTGAATGAGAGTAATTAGAAGATAACACTGAGGTTGCAAACTTGAGTAACTGAAATGATGGTGGTACCAACAACAACAATACAAGTTTAGAAGAGGGATAGGTTTTGGGGAAAAGCTAAGTTTTGTTTTGGACATGTTGATTTTGAGATCTTAGATTGTGCATAGAGATAATTGCACCCACAGGAGCTGATAAGATGAGATGACTTGAGTGTATATAGAAAAAAAGAAGGCATAAGACAGAGACTTGGGGGACACAAATAGTTGATGTGACATAGAAAATGATTCAATGTATGAAACTGAGTAGTCAGATAGGTAGGAGGGAGAACCAGCAGAGAATATTTGTGGGGATAAAAGTGATCAGTAGCTAGCACTTAAAGGATAGCCATTAAGTAGTGAGGCCAAATTTGAACTCTGTTCTTCCTGACTTCAGGTTCACTCCTTTATCCACTATATCACCATGCTGCAGAGAGGTCAAGGATAATGAGCCAAACCTTAAACATAAAAGATACAAAGTCTTAACAGTAAACAATGATTTAAAAATTGAGAAAAGAGGGGGCAGCTAGGTGGTACAGTGGATAGAGCACTGGCCCTCTAGTTAGGAGGACCTGAGTTCAAATTTGACCTCAGACACATAATACTTCCTGGCTGTATGACCATGGGCAAGTCACTTAACCCCAATTGCCTCACTTAAAAAAATAATTGAGAAAAGAACCTATGAATCCCACTTTGGGGCATAGTCAGATCTATGTGGAAAATTTTTTCTAGTTCACTAACAATTGAAGTGAGCAGTTTTTCCCTCATTTGTCAACGTTAGGCCTAACTTGTTCTTTGAGAATTTTTTGGTTTTTACAAAACTAAGCCAGTTCTAAAATCAAGGACTTTTGGACATACCCTCAAAGCACTAATTTATGATCAATAAATATTTTGTTAATTTTTCTTAAAATGATCTTACGTTTTAGGTTGCTGAAATTTTACAAGTACCTCCAATGAGAGTATATGAAGTAGCAACTTTTTATACAATGTATAATCGAAAGCCAGTTGGAAAGTATCATATTCAAGTCTGCACCACTACACCTTGTATGCTTCGAGATTCTGACAGCATACTGGAGGCCATTCAGAAAAAGCTTGGTATGGGACAGATTTTATTTGCACTATTAAAAACAAAGAAAAAACTTGTTTTGGAGGAGTTTGATATAGACCCTGATTTCTTCTTTGGTAATCAATTTAATTGCTATAAAAACGTACATTATATTTTTGTGCAACTAAAGTATAAAAATTGAAACTAAAACAATTAAACCCAAGAATACAGATTTCATAGGAACACTAGAGCATTCTACCAGGCCCGTTTCCACTAAGTTATCTTCTAATGTGCTTATCTTTCTTTGTCTCAGTTCTGTTTTTTACCCTCTTCTAAGCCTCAAAACCTTTCCCCTTCTAAACATTCCAGAAATCACAAATCACTACTTTATTTGTTCTCTGTAGCATTACCCAAGGAATCACTGAACAAATGAAATATGTGTATTTCAGCAAGCATTGGAATGCTTCAGTGAGAGAATCTTAAAATGTTATGGCAATGGCACATGCTCTATAAAGATCTAACTCCTCAGTCTCATTTACTGAATCATTATGCATGTCACACCCACTCTAAGTGTCTCCTAAGTCTCTGTCTTAGGCCCTCCTATGGATGAAGAAACTGATGCTCAGAAAAGTTCCTTCTTGTACTGCATCTAGTTGGTTGGCAAAGCTTGTTGATTTTACTTCTTCCACATTTATTCCTTCTTCTCTACTCAAACCACCACCACCTTGCAGAAACAGCTTTATATAATTACAGTTTTGACTATACCACTCACCTAATCAAAAACCACCTTTCATTTCATTTAAGACACTCCAGATAATCCAGATAACTTTTAAATTACTTTTTCCCCACATTATTTCTCTTCATGCACTTTGCAAGTGATTTGCATTCTTCAGCATCTTTGTATACATACTGGCCATTCCCCTTGCTCACATTCCTCCCACATCTCAAATGTCACAGTTAGAAGGGACTTGAGAGGCCATAACATCCCATTGAGAAGAATTCAGTATCTTCTGAGGCAGCCCACTTTATATTTGTATAGCTTTAATTATTGGGACTTTTTTCCCTTTCATCAAGCTCAAATTCACCTTTGTCGATGTTCACCCAAATGTTCTCTACCATGCTTTCTCTACTTTTGTGTTTGTACTTCCTCACATTTATATTTTCGTAACATATGATGCTGCTCAGCCACCTTCCTTCCAAACACTTAATCTTGCTTCTTTTGAATAAGGTATATACTTAGCCCTATTGTAGTCCTGGTTCTCATCCCACCAAGTTTCAGTGATACTTAGGAAGTAAAATTTAACTCCTTGAATCTCTAGTTCATCTTGTTAGTTATACTTCTCTGTGTTTTTATATCTACATCTGAGGCCAGGGACATTATTACTACTGGCTCCTTTATTAGGTTTTTTTTCTGTTGGAAATGTCACATTCATTTCTACTGCTTTTCACACTCTATGTTATCTCCTCCCTCTGTATCTGGCTTAATAAGTATATATTGGCTCTTTTCTCCTTTTGCCTTTCTTTTTATTTAATAACCTTTTAAATGACATCTGCAAGACTCCAGGCAATTATATTTTTTGTTTTGTTGTTGTTGTTGTTGTTTTTTCCTTTTTGGTGAGGTAATCACGGTTAAGTGATTTGTCCAGGGTCACACAGCTAGTAAATGTGAAGTGTCTGAATCCAGATTTGAACTCGGGTCCTCCTGATTCCAAGGCTCTATCTGCTGTGCCACCTAACTGCCCCAAGCAATTATATTCTTACCAGGCCTTGTTGGGCATACTCATTGCTGGCCATGGGCCAGTAATTTTTCTATTTTAAGCTGGGTCCAGAAAATCTCATTATTGGACACCATCTTCTTAATCAGAGCTTTATAACCCAAATATGCCTTTTTTCTGAAGCTTTTATACGGTAATGAAAACATCTGTGGTGCTTCTGAGGACTTGAGTTTCTTGCCCAGCATTTCTTACTCTTTGATAATACTTTCTAGGTTCTTGCTGGAAGAATCATTTTGTGCCTCTGTGAATTACCAGAAGTGAATAGTAATCATCCAGTTTGACAAGTCTTTTAAAGTTCTCTAATTGATTCTGGTCACATGTTATGGAAGGAGAAAAGACTTTTCTAGTGTTGTTAAATTGACAAATAGCTGCCTCACAGCTCCTGAGCAAGCAGTCAGTCACTAGCCCACTACTACTTAGCTCTTCTTTCTCTGACCCCTAACTGTATGTTCAAATCATCATTCCTTGGAGGACAAGAGGTTTAGGTCTCTCTTCTTAGGAAGTTTTATCTCTTTAAAGCTCCATATGTTCAGTAGTCCTTCTTCACTTTCTCCTTTGTGTGACATTCTTTTATCCATTAAATACCTGACATGTCAGGAGACCCTCTCTGTCTTCAAATTTGTTTTTTTTTCTTTTCCTAATGAAGCCATTAAAAAATATTGATTCTCCTTGATAACCTACAGAGTGTTGAAAGGTGTTCTTTGAACCCTTATACTTTCCTCTGCTAGGAGAAACATCAGCCTGCACTTTGAACAGAGGTCATAATTAGGGCCATAGCAAAAAGACAAATATCACACATTATGTGCAGAAACTTCTCTTTGCTTTTCATGTTTTTTGGAAATAAGGTCTTCAGCCTCTGTCTTCCTGGTAGCTCTCTTGGCAAAGTCTCCTGAAGAATTCTCTTTACATAGTTAGCTCCTTCTCATGTCATGTCTTACTAAGGTCTCCAGTTCTCTCCTCTTCCTCTATTCTTTAAGCTATTCAAAATTTTCCTTCTGTCCCTCTGACTTGGATCCTTCTTGAATTTCCCCAAATTTTCACTTCCTAAATTCATTCTTCAGCCTTAACAATTATGTCCGCTTATCCTTTTAGCTCCATTTCTCTCCTATTGTTCGCCTGCTGAAGTTATAAATAGAATTCCACCTGTTGAAATCCTATTCTTCCTTTAAGATCTAATTTAGGTGCCCCCTTCATAAAGCTTTCCCTGATCCTCATCAAATCCTGCCCCTCAGCTGAAAATGATGATTCCTCCTTAAATTTTCCTAGTACTTTTGTCTAGACTGTTTCCTGTATCCATATCATATTCTACACTGCACCATTTTCATTTTATTCCTCCCTTAAGCCACTATAAAAAGTAAGCTCCATGAGTACAGTGTTGTAATAACATAGTACCTTGTTTATGGTGGGTGCTTAATAAATGTTTGTTGAATTGAATTGAGTTAAGCAGTCCCCAGGTGAAACAGATAGACCAGAACCCAGATATCCTGATTCTCAGTCACTCAGATTTTCACATTAAATTTCTCAATCACAGTTATGTACTAAAAATTCTGGTGTTTTTTGCTGTATTGTTAACCGACAAAGTAAATTAGCAAAGACAAATTTGAGAACTTTGTGTATGACAGACACAATTATAAAAAATTACTTTTAAAAAACCCTCCTTGATATTAGTAGCTATTAAAACTTAACCTTTTCTTTTTAAGATTTATAATGTTTTGAAATGCTCTGTGCTCAATATTTAAAACTGGCTAAATCCCAGAAGGTGGTAGATCTATATGTTAAAATGTGACTTTAGTGGTAATCATTTGTTTTCTTTTAGGTATTAAGGTTGGAGAAACTACACCTGACAAGCTTTTCACACTAGTAGAAGTGGAATGTTTAGGTGCCTGTGTAAATGCACCGATGGTTCAAATAAATGATAATTACTATGTGAGTATTTCACTTTCATTAAGTTTAGAATTGTGTGGGATAGTATCTTGAAATGCTTTTAAATAAATGAAGTTTTGATTCCCTGTGTTTTTCCTAGTTTGTCTAGTCAGGAGAAATGGTTAGTTATTACCTCCTTTTCTGAGTTCATCATTAAGACATATGAAGTGAGTTTTTTTCATATCCATGCAAACACTTGAAATACTTCAAGATATCCATTGCGAAACACTATTTTCATATTCTTAGCATGTGCCGGTTCACATTAATGATAGTGTTCTCTTTTAGCATTTTAGTCATTGGGCAAAAATCAGTAAAATGACTGGTGATAAAAAAGACAAAAATAATCCTTAGTCTTCTGATATTATGTTACAAAGTTGCATTTTCATAGAAAATTTTTCTTTTTCATGTGAGGATTAAACTTTTTACCCAGGCAAGTCTATCATGGAATAGTTCAGAAAAAAATATTTCATTTGTAATATTTGAAAGAGAGAGAAGTATCATGAAAACCTAAAGCAGAGCTTACATTCTACTGGAAGGGGGTGGAGGGGGAACAGCATGTACTGAAGTAATGAAGAATAATTACAAGCAAGAGATAGTTCAGGATGCTGAGGAAAGGCCTTGTGTAGAAGTAGCACCTGAGCTATGCTTTAAAGAAACCCAAGGGTTCTTTGAGGTGGAGATGAGCAAGAAGAGGAATGTATTCTAGATTTAGGATATCACCTGTGCAAATGAACAGAGGAAGGAGATTAATATCATGTTCAGAGGGCAGCTAGCAGACTGGGAAAGGACAGTTTGTAAAGGGGGGGGAGTAGTATGAAAAAAGACTAGAAAAGTAGATGGGAGCCAGATTGTGGAGGAATTCAGATGCTAGACTGAGACTTCCATCTTTTATCTTGTAGGCATTAGGGAGTCACTGAGGTTTTGAGTGAAGTGATTAGGAATAGCCATGACATGGTCAGGCCTGTGCTTTAGGAATATGAATTTGGCAGCTGTGTGGAGGATGAATTGGAGAGATGATGAGGGCTTGAATTAGGATAGAAGCTATATGAATGGAGAGAAGGGATCATAGTATCATAGATTTAATGTTAGACGTCCCCTTAAGGCCATCTAGCTGACCACCTTCTCTCCCTCTCCCCCTCCCATTTTAGATGTGAGGAAATTTGAGGCCCAGATTAGTTAAGTGACTTTTGTAAGGTCACACAGACTTTGTAACAAGATTGCATATGGGGGGTTGAGGAAAAGTGAAAGAATTAAGGATGACTCCAAGGTTTTGAAAATGAGTGAATGAAAGGATAGTATAGCCATCAACAGAAATTGGGAAATTAAAAGGAATAGATTTAGAGAAGAATTTTAATCAGCTATGTTTTGGCTATGTTGAGTTAACAGTGCCTGTGGGTCTTCAAGTTAGAGATGTAGGTTGTTGGTAATGAGATTGGAATTCAGGAAAGAGATCCAGGACAATATAAATTCTGGGAATCATCTTTGTACAGATGGTAACTGATACCATGAGAGCTAAGAGATCATCAAAGAAAAGAAGAGAGGCCAGGAGAGAAGAGATAGAAAATATATTTAAGGGGGCAGCTAGGCGGCACAGTGGATAGAACACTGGCCCTGGATTCAGGAGGACCTGAGTTCAAATCCTGAACACTTACTAGCTGTGTGACCCTGGGCAAGTCACTTAACCCCATTGCCTAGCAAAAAAAAAAGAAAAGAAAATACATTTAAGGAGGTTTAGAGTAATACTGATTAACCTCCCCTGAAGGTAAGGCTTGTAATTTAGATTAATCATGTGATATTTATTGGTTTATAAGTTCAGGATTCATTTAGTAATTTTGTAATCTAAGAATTACATTTCTTAGTTGGTTGAGTTTCTACCAACTTATAAATATGGTCAAGAATGCAATTTTTTTCTTTTGGTAAATTTTTATTTTACACTTAATATAAAATGAGAAAAGAAAAAAAAATTGTCATGTACACAGCAGACCATAAGAAGAGGATTCAATATAAAACAATAAATTTCCATTTCAAGAAAATGTATATAATAAATAGTACATATTATATTCAAAGCTACCCAGCTTTCCTTTGTTTCCTTGTTGGTTTTCTTTTGTTATCTGCTGTGAATTAACTTTAATTCCCCCCCTTTCCCCAAAGAAAGTTACAATTAAGTGTGGATATATATACATATACATACATACATCTATAAATACAGACATGTATACACATACACATAAGACCATACTATGCTTATTTCCTTCTATCATCTGTTTCTCTGAAGGTGGATAGCATCTTTCTTCTTAAGTCCATGTCTTGCCATGTATTTCTAAATGAACCAGCTCATCATTTCCTATACCACAACAATATTCCTTTCTAGATTTAAACAGCATCTTCCTTCATAGGATCTTTATGGTTAATTTTGAGTATTTATAATAGTCAGAATGACTTGGTTGCTCAGAGTTTTTCTTAAAACAATACTGCTATTATTCTCTTGGTTCTGTTCATTTCACTCGATTATTTTGTGGAGGTCTCCATGCTTTTCTAAAATCATTGAGCTCATTTCTTACAGCAGAGTAATATTCTATCATGAACATATACCACAATTTGTTTAGCCATTCCCAAATTGATGGACATCCCCAGAGTTTCCAGTTCTTTGCCACCACAAAGAGAGCTGCTATAAATATTTTAGATTATGTAGGTTCTTTTCCATTTTCCTTAATCTTCTTGGGAAACAAACCTAATAGTGGTATGGCTGGGTCAAAGGGTATAGGCAGTTTAATAGCTCTTTGGGCATAGTTCCAAATCTGTCTCCAAATGGTTGCATCAGCTCACAGATCCACCAACAATGAGTTATGGTTCCAGTTTTTCCATGTCCCCTCCAACATTTGTCACTTTCCCCTTCTATCATTTTAGCTAATCTGATAGGTGTAATAGAGTATCTCAAGCTGTTTTAATGTGTACTTCTCCAATCAATGATTTAGAGCATTTTTTATATGACTAAATTGTTTTGATTTCTTCACCAAAGAACTGTATTCAGATCTTTTGACCTTTTTTTTGGTGTGTGTGTGTGTGTGTGTGAGTTAAGTGACTTGCCCAGAGTCATACAGCTAGTAAGTGTTATGTGTCTGAGGCCGCATTTGAATTCAGGTCCTCCTGACGTATGGGCCAGTGCTCTATCCACTACGTCACCTAGCTGCCCCTCTGACCATTTATTAATTGTGGAATTACTTGCATTCTTATGGATTTGACAAAGTTCTTTATATATTTGAGATATGAGACCTTTATTTGAGGAAGTCTATAAAATTTTTCCCCCAATTTTCTGCTTTTCTTCTGATCTTGGCTACATTTATTTGTACAAAGCCTTTTTAATAATGTAATCAAAATTATCCATTTTATATTTTACAACACTACCTCTTGTTTGTTTATAAATTGTTCACCTATCCATAAATCTGATAGGTAGTATGTCCCATGCTCTTAAAATTTTCTTGTAATATCTCCCTTTATATCAAGGTCATGTATCCATTTTGACCTTATCTTGGTAATTAGTGTAAGATATTGGCCTATGCCCAATTTCTGCCAGACCGCTTTATAGCTTTCCCAACATTTTTACCAAATAATGAATTGTTATCCCAAAAACTTTTAAGTTTTTACACTTGTCAAACACTGGGTATCTATATTCATTTGCTGCTGTAGATCATGTCTACTCTGTTCCACTGATCTACCTTTCTATTTCTTAGCCAGTACTAGATAGTTTTGATAATTACTGCCTTATAATATAGTTTAGGATCTGGTACTGCTAAACCTCTTTCCTTTACATTTTTTCCATTAGTTCTTTGATATTCTTGACCTTTTGTTCTTCCAAATGAATTTTGTTATTTCTAGCTGTGCAAAATGATTTTTTGGTAATTTAATTGGGATGGCATCAAATACATAATTTTGGTGAAATTGTTGTTTTTATTATATTAGCCCTGCCTACCCATGAACAATTACTATTTTTCCAATTATTTAAATCTGATTTTATTTGTGTACAAAGTTTTTTATGGTTTTGTTCATATAGATCCTGGGTTTGTTTTGGTAGGTGTATTCCCAGGTATTTTATACTGCCTAGAGTTATTTTAAATAGGGTATCTCTATCTCTTCCTGTAGGATCCTGTTTGTAATATGGAAAGCTGATGATTTATGTAGGTTTACGTTATATCCTGCTACTTTGCTGAAATTATTTCAATTAACTTTTTTGTTGAGTCTTTAGGATTTTCCAAGTATGTCATTTTGTCATCTGCAAAAACAGATAGCTTTATTACCTCATTTCCTATTCTAATTTCTTCTGTTTCTTTTTCTTCTCATATTGCTATTGCTAGGATTTCCAATACAATATTTAATAATAATGGTGACAATAGGTATCCTTGTTTCATGGTTTCTAGCTTATCTCCATTACAAAATAATACTTCCTAATTGGTTTTAGGTAAATGCTTCTTATCAATTTAAGGAAAAGTCCATTTATGCCTAGACTTTCAAGTGTTTTTAATAGAAATAAGCGTTAGACTTAACCAAATACTTTTTCTGTATCTATTGATTATATGATTTTTGTCACTTTTATTATTGATATACTCAATTATGTTTATAGTTTTCCTTATGTCAAACCTTCCCTGTCTTCCTGGTATGAATCCCATTTGGCTATGATGTTATTAGCTTGTATTTTATTTAGGCATTTTGCATCCATATTCATTAATGAAATTGGTCTATAATTTTCTTTCTCTGTTTTTACTTTTTGTGGTTTAGGTATCAGTATTCTACTTGTTTCTCTTTTTTTGCAGTTAGCAATTTTTGGCTGAAATTTTTTAATTTTTGAAGTTTATTCCACCAAAACGCTGTTTACCTCTACAGGCATTAGAAAGGCAGCATGCCATACTGGATAAAGAGCTCACTTAAGAATCAGCAAAACCTTGAATTAAGTACCACCCTTAGACATACTGGGTATTAGACTGACAGAGTCACTTAACCTTTCAGTGCTTCTGGCAGATTAATCTCTTAAGACTGCACAAAGCAGGGGGCTATCTACATTAGTAGTGGGAGTTTTCTCATCAGTAGTTGTCTATACCATTAGTGTCGAATAAAAATCCTTGCTGTCTTTATGTCGACTTAGTTTAAAATGTAATGTTACCTATGTTTTATTGTTACTCGTTTTGTTAAGTATTTCTCAATTACATTTTAATCTAGATCAGACTGCACTAGCAAGTGTGGTGACAACCTCTGGTCTGTAACAATGAAATCACAAGTCTAGTCTAGGAGAAAAAACTCATAAAAATGAAGATTTTCCTGAAATGGACATACTTAAAGAGTATTTAAGTTCATTGTTGTAGATATTTTAAATAATTTGAATTTGGGCAGTGTCTTCATTTCAAAATATGATACCTCTGATAATGTCATATAATAGGTCACACTTGTATCCCTACAATCACCTTACAGTTGTAGAAGAGGAAGAAATAGGCTCAAAGAAGCGTTCTCTTAACTCGACTTCCAGTTCTTTTTCATACACTATACTGCCTGTCTGCCCCATCATGTACACTAGATCCTAGTCAATGGAAGTGTTCTCAGCTACCCAAAAAGAAAACAGCCCTCACTGTTACCTGATCAAAAAAAGTATTAAAAATGTTGTATGTCAGGGGTGAGGAACCTGCAGCCTTGAGGCCACATGTGGTCCTTTGAATCCAAACTTCACAGAACAAATCCCTTTAATAAAAGGATTTGTTCTGTAAAACTTGGACTCAGTCAAAAGGACCTAGAAGGCCACATGTGGCCTTGAGGCTGCAGGTTCCCCAACCCCTGATTTACGTAGTATATAGTAATCCCATGTTCGACAATCTAAAATAATTTAAAATCTCTTATTTTGCTCATAGGAAGATTTGACACCTAAGGATATTGAAGAGATAATTGATGAGCTGAAAGTGGGCAATGTTCCAAAACCTGGACCAAGGTATGTTTTTATTTATATAACACAAATGTAAATGCTTACACGTCTAAAGGAAACATTTGTTCCTTCAGTTTACAGGTGTTGGAAGTGACTTTAGAGGTCACTTAATCTAACTTTCTCCCTAAAGCAGGAATCTTTACTACAATTAACGTCCCTATCAGATTAAGTCTCCTTGAAAACAGTCTGTCTCATAATTAAGCCCATATAAAGTTATTTTGATCCAAAATATGCTTTATTATATTCTGTCTCCTAGTTCTCATTCTACCACTAGAAACAACACAATATCTAGCCTGTTTCTTTCTATGTGGCAGAACTCCAAATATCTATCATATTCCCCTTAAGTCTTCTAGTCTTCTCTTTGTGGGCTAAGCACCTCTAGATATTTCCTCAGGTAGCACAATTATCACACCTTCTAGCAGTAGTACTTCTTCACCACTCTTTTATGAGTGTTTAGAATATGACAGTACTCCAAATATGGCCTCAGATCCATAAATTATGAGAATTCTACTTTACTCTGCATAACTATGTTATTATGTCCCTTTAGCTGAATATGAACTTTAGGTTACTTTTTTTATTTTGTTTTACCAGCTACTTCAAACTGTTAGTTCATGCTGAACTTCAGAATAACTAGAATTCTCTTTTGTTTTTCCCTGTGGAAGTGCCATTAAACCACTCTTCCATTTTATAATTCTACTGTTGATTTTTAAATGAAAGTCATTTCATTTTTTTAAAATACATTTTTTTGAAGTTTCTGTACATTAAAGCCATTTTCCTAGATCCTTTTGACTTAAGATTCTGCCAGCTAAAGAATTATCCCAGCTTCGTCTCATCATTTTTGATGAGTGTTTTTGTCTTGTAAAAATGGTGAAATGAGGTAGAGCATACCAGTTACATAGCCCTGTGGCATGCCACTAGAGAATCCTTTTGACAGCTCTCTTAAGTCAATGATCTTCAAGTTTTGTTGCTCAAACAGTTCTCTGTAAATCCACTAAGTTATGTAGTCTAGATTTCTTTATCTTGTTCAAGGGCATACCATGAGACCATCAAATGTCCTGCTAAAAATCAGGATATATACTGTGTCTGTCATCTCTAGTAGCATTACCAAAAAACGAAACATTAATTACATGTGCCATGTTCTTAGGAAAAAAGAAATGATTCATAGAAACTAATATGCATTCATTAATTGCTCACACATAATTTTTTAGTATTTTATTTTTTGTAATTATGTGTGAAGACAATTTTCAATATTCATTTTTACAAAATTTTGAGTTCCAAAATTTTCTCCTTCCCCTCCCCTCTTCCTAACAGTCAGCAATTTGATATAGGTTATATATGTACAATCGTGTAAAACATATTTCCATGTTAGCCATGTTGTGAAAGAAGACAGACCAAAAGGGAAAAAAACATGAAAAAAGTAAAAATGAAAATAGTATGTTTTGATCTGCATTCAGACTCCATCAGTTCTTTCATTTATACTTGATCACTACACAATGCTGTTACTGTCATACAATGTTTTCCTGGTTCTGCTTATTTCACTTTGCGTCTATTCATGTAAGTCTTTCCAGGCTTTTCTGAGATCCACCTGCTCATCAACTTTTAAATCTTTATTTGGCTTTTTTTTTTAATACCAAGGATCAGCAACATTTGTACTAGTCTGTACACTCTTGGATCTATCTTGTTTGTTTGAAAACTGAGATACTATTTACCTATCTTTGTGATCTTTTGGCACTTTTCCTCTTCTCCCTGATTTCCCAAAGTTAAATCTTTCCATAGGATCACATCTGAATTAGTGCTTTGTGATGTTATTTATCTGAATCTGGAGACTTGGCAATGTGCTCTCATTACTACTTCTTCACCCTTGTTGAGCTTTATTTCCCCTTTTTTTGTTATACTTTTTTGAGTTTTGAAACTATTTTCCTTGATGCAAAGTTACTGAGTATAATTCCTTTTTCATTTGTTAACGTTAAACTATCTGGCTCAAACTGGGCCTAACTCATTTCCTTTTCTTGCTGTTATGAACATAGCTTTAAAAATGAACGTTGTAATTTTTCCTAAGTCTCAGCTTCTTCTAGACTCTATTTAGCTTTTATGATAATGGTCTGATAAATTTATTCTATATTTGTATTTATCCTTGACTATAAGTGTGATTTCTTTCATTTTTTGTAGATGTCATTTTAAAACATCATCTCAGATGTCTCCCTATTCAGGCATATTCATTTAATTGTTCCGCTCTTCTGAATAATGTTTCTTGAGATTTTTTTCATTTTGTTGTGATCTCCCTATGCCCCTTCACTACAATAAACTGCTATGGAAATCTTCAGCTGCCAAATTGTACTACAAATTATGCTTCATATTTTCATTATTCCTTAACCCTAAAAATAAGTACAATAATTCCATATCTTCATCCTTTTTTTTATCTCCGATACCCTTTGTGTTAATTGCATTTGTATACAATGCCCTTGGGAGACACTAGATTGAGGTCAATAAGTAGTACCTTAGATCTTGTCAACCAGGAGTGGATCTGAGCCTCTGAGCCTTACAAAAGAATTTTGTTAGCCATGCCTCCTTGCATTTCTATTTGGGGAACCCTTTCCATTATTTATAAGGTAGAGATTGTTCCATTTAGCATATTGTTTAGTAATATAGCTCCCACTAATGAACTCTGTTTTTTAAGTTTAACTGGAATATATAAATTAAGAATATCTCAGCATCTGTCCAAATTTTTTTAAACTTTATAAAATTGAGGCATCTTTTCAATTCTTTTTAAAAAGTTTTAGAAGTTAAACTGCACAATTAACCTTTTCTAAGTTTTTCTCCAAAGAGATGATAAAATTCACCTCCCTTTCTAATCCTTTGCAGAGGTGTGGGGGACTTAAATATCCTGTCAGCTATGTTGGTGTGTTGCTTAATTTTGAACTGCTTGTTTTTTGTTTTTGTTACAAGGAGGGAGATTTGGAAATGAAGATAATATAAAAATAAGAGAAATCTAAAATTCATGTTTTTGCTGTCTTTTGTTTTTACATTACTCATTTCTGAATTTCCCTATAGTATATCCCATTCAGTGATTGTTTGACAATATTGCAAAGTGCCTTTTCAGTTTTTTATTGATTATGGTAATGACATTGAAGATAAATGAAATCCAAGTACAGAAATCTCCAAACTTCAATTCTACCAAATCTTTTTTCAGTACAAAATAGCAAAATTCAGTAGCTTGGATGTAACTTTTTATCTATATTGCTGCTGGAAATTTTTTTTTTTTTTTGGTGAGGCAATTGGGATTAAGTGACTTGCCCTGAGTCACACAGCTATTAAGTGTTAATGTGTCTGAAGCGGAATTTGAACTCAGATTCTCCTGACTTCTGGGCTGGTGCTCTATTCACTGGGCCACCTACTTACCCCTGGAAGTTTTTTTTTTCCCCTTAAAATTCTTTGGTAATCAAGAAATAGGTAAATAGAAATAAAGTAAACACATTGTTTTAGTCCAGACCACCTCTGAACTGACTAACATTTGCAAATGTTTGGGGTTTCCATTGTGAATGGAAAACTGCCAGCCCTCTAGTGGTCATAGGAGAGGCAGTGTCTTAGAAAACAGAAAGCACTTACTGCCTCTCAAGTCACAAGAGGTGGGTTCAGACTTTGCCTCTGTTTACTACCTAATAGGATCTTGGACAATTCCTGGGCTTCAGTTCCCTTATGTATAAAATTACAGAATTGGCCTGGATGACCTAAAAGATCTCTTCTTGCTCTAAATCTATGATCTTATTATTTAGCACTTATTAATAAATCAATAAACTCACAAAAATATAAAAGCATGACTTCCCATTTTGTTTTGGGTACATTCTTTTAAATTAAATATTTGGGCCTGTACTTCGCTAATTTATTTCTGAGATTTTTAAGTGAATCTAGAAATACTGAGTAGTATTCTAAAATGTCAAAGTGCTCACTATAGTTAGAGCTTTTACAAGATTATTAGGTATGGATTAGGGAGTAGATTTTAAAAATTCCATTTAAATTTTTTCCTCATTGAATCCAATGAAAGTATATGGTTTGACAATCTTGTTTTGTGAGATAAGAAAAGGAAAAGGGGGATTACAGAACAGAACTAAGACCACAGGAAGCCCAGAGTTCCAGTCCTTTGATTACTGATACCTGACCCTACACACATACCCTTTTATAATTTTTTTATATTAAAAATAAGATTAGCATGAAAGGATCAGAAATTAGGGAACTTAAATGTGAAATGCTATTTTTAACTTTCTGGTCCCCCAAAGGCCAAATTTGAGAGTTTGGATATGGTAGGGTTAAGGTAGCAATGGGAGATAAAATTCATTTACTTTTGGAATTTACTGTGAAGAAAAGGTATAGGCAAAAAGATGGCATTTCAAGTATGCACATTAAGGAAATAATCAATTTCACATAGCATTTAATGTCAAGAAACATTAAGTCAACTTTCATATTTATTACCCACTTGGAACTTCAGTTCATTTCTTCTGTAAAATGGATTGAGATTCAGATCCTTGGTTTAGACATTTTAGTCTCTTCTGTTAACAAACATGCTGCACTAAGAACTGATAAAATCTGTATTTGAAAAGGTCACTGAGTATTTGTCCAAATGGAATAGCGGCATAAAAATCAACCAACAGGAAGTACTTTAGAAAACCAAAACACTAAAATTAGATACCAGTCTTGCCTTGCCCCTGTGAAAGTATCATTTAAGAGAGCTAGTTTATAAAAAGCTGAGAGCTGTACAGATAGTGACAGTGTATGATTTAGCAAACCGAGGGAGGGAAGAAAGTTAGAAATGGATTAGGAACTGAATAAGCCAGTATCCATGAACATTTTCTGAGTGAAGACAGGATAAATTATCAGAGAATAAGAGAGATGAAAATAGGTAGGTGTAGAGCTGGGATCTATTAATGTGATATATAGTGTTGAGACTGGAAAGATGATTTTAGGGACAGGAGAATTGAAAGTAGAGTAAGACAGGTTGTTACCTCTGCTCTAACATTGTTTCTATATATAGATCTTTGTTAAAATAATCTGCTTGAGAGCAGGAATTGTTTTATTCTTGGTGTTTGTACCCTTAGGGCCTAGCCCCTAGTAAGTGATACATCAAATAATTTCTTATTGATTGCTTCTTCCGAATCTGCAGTCCTTCATTTTTATTTCTGTGCTAGTCACCTTGCTTGCTCCAGTATCCAAAGGATATTTTTAGATAATCCTAACACCAACATATCCTCTTAGCAAAAAGTGCAAATTACAAGTATGCTTTGACTTTGCTCCTCATGACCCAGAGGCATTATTTTCAAGCAACCCAGAAAATATTCTCAAAGCCAGAAAGAACCCAGTACTTCTGTTTCCAAATATAGTCATTGTAAAGAGAATTATATGCAATACTGTCTGGGCAGACAGGCTAAACCTGGTTGAAGGTAAGTTACAGGCCTCAAACTAGTCAGTGAAATAGGGCAATGTCTATCCCATATGTGGAGACTTCCACAGCAGAATGGGCAGATGAAAACAATTTGTTCCAACAGCCATAAATGCAGCTGAAGCAGGTGCTGTGGAGTGCTTAGAGCTTGGTCTGATATCGAAGATACCAAGGTCATCCACTGCATCCTGGGCCATTGCCAGTCATCTTGACTTTTGTCTTGCCCCTGGACTTCCATGACTGGAAGAGAAAGTGAGGCTGATGACTGTGCAACTCTGCCTCACTTAAATCCAATTCACGTGCAACTCAAGACGCCACCCTGTGATATTATTAATCTTCAAGTACAAAAGACAAACAACATGCAATACTGAACTTCATTTCATTCATTGTAATGAATCTCTATTTAAGTGAAATTCCAAAATAAAGGTCCTAAGTTCATAGATTTAGAATTTAAGGGACTTTAGAAGTGAACAAGTACAACCCCTTCATTTTATAAATGAGGAACCTAAGGCATGAAGTTAAATTTTTTGTTCAGGATCAGGCAACTAGTTAAGAGCATATTTGAATTTTTAAAAGATGGCTTTTGAAATCCATACCACTGCCATTTATTTGCTTGAGTAATAATTTGTTGTTTGTTTCCGTTTTCAATCTATTTTTACCATCTTTTCCTTGTAGAATTGTGGTAAATTTTCATGTATCTATTACATATCTTTTAGGAGTAAAAAAGGAATGAATGATAGTTTTATTTAAATCAAGCCAGTTATAGGTTGGAAGATGAGACAACCCTTAAGAATTTAGTCTATGATTTCACTTTGAAATGGCCAAACAATAAAGATTCGTTATTTTTATTTCTTGGGTTTTTGAACTTAAAAAAAAAGTTATTTCACACCTATCTTTCTGCTTAATAGTTCTAAATCCTTTGGGACTATTTTGAGTAAACGATTTTTTTCTTTTTTTTTTCCTTCTTCAAGGAGTGGACGTTTCTCTTGTGAGCCAGCTGGTGGTCTTACATCTTTGACTGAGCCACCCAAAGGACCTGGTTTTGGTGTGCAATCAGGCCTCTAAGTAATTTATATGAATTTGTCTAAAAACCCAAAAAGACCTGTGAAAATATTTCTCCGTACATCTAAAATAAATTAAAACTAATCTCATCCATGCAAATGTTCAATATTGTACATTCTGGTTTGTGTTTACCCTGGTGGTGATAGAGCCTTTATAATTGTAAATACCATGTAAAAACTACAAAATATCCTCTTAAACATTTTGGGTGCAGTGGCTAGTAAGACATCCCATAAGTTGTACCAAACATTTTTTCCAACTATATCCATTTCAGCAACACATTGAGTTCACATTTGACATGAAAAAGTATTCAAGTATAGTTTTTATCACATTTTAGTTTTTAAAATTGTATTTTGATATTCTATTGCTATTATAATTACAATTGAGTTAATATAAACATTCTCTAAAACATTATGTCAGTATTTCTTCCAAATATAAGATTAATAATAATACTACTAATGATAACTAACATTTATATAGAACTTACTATGTGCCAGGCACTGTTTCAAGGATGTATATATTCACACAAGTACATCATTTCATTTTCCAAATAGCAATTTACTCCAGGAATGCTTTAGGTAGTGGGATAAGAAAATTATCTTACTTGTTTTCAGAACCATCATTTTAAAAAGGAAAAGCTTCCATCACGTATAGATACACTAAAGTTGTCTTTGGCTACTCTGACTCAGAAAGATTACTAACAAGTCAGACATTCTTCTTAGATGTATAGATAACACAAAATGTATTTTCTATTCAAGTAAAAATAACCCATAATTTTACAGAATTGAAAAAGTTAACGGCTTTTACCTTGGCATACATAGGCAAATATCTATTTATGTTTACTTAGGGTTTCTAGGGACTAACTGAATTTTCTGCGAGCAAACATCAATAGCCCAAAATCACAACTATTTCTCTTTAACCCATTCCTGAATGAAGCTTAAAAATATTATTTTAAAAATATTCTTTCTCTGCTAAAGCCTTCTATGATATCCTTTTTACCTTATCTATAAAATTCTGAAACACAAAGGCATAGCTGGATATGGTTGGATTTTTTATTAGTAATGTCTATTTAATGCTTAATATACAGAAATATTAAAGTTTAATTTTTAAATTAGAAAAGTAAAAAAGCTGTAGCAAGGACCTTGAAACAAAGTTATTTAAAGCCTGTTAGGCATTAATTACTATATAATGTGTTAAGGGAATGGAATGGAAGAAAGCATTTTAGGTAAATGTCACAATACCTTAGTGCTGTAAAGATCTATAATTGTGTCTTCCACCAATGCTGAATGCAAATAACCTTTCTATAATTTAGTAGATGGTCTTTTAGAGTTACCTTACAGTCAGTTTGGCTTTGAGCCTCCCTGAAGTAAGCTAGACTGATCTACAGACATACAGACTCCCATGAGGCCCACACTCAACACTTTCCTAGTTTGGTAGAACCTACTCGAGTTCATTCTTTGTTTACATAACCTTCAGGAACTTAGGGTGTTAATTCTGTGATAAGGCATCATAGGATTTTAGTTGAGAAAACATGCTAAAGATAATGTTAATATATATGATGATAATTTTTCTTCAAATTAGAGTTTCAGATAGCTTAGACCTTGTATAAAATATGCAAGATGCCTTACAGTATGTTCAGAGTACAATCTGTGCTTCATATCTACAAAAACTCCCAATATGCACATTTTATCACAGCATATGTATGATTATCACTTGAATTTTGCATTTTTATATTGCCAAAGCTAGGACACCAATTTTAAAGATTTATTTTATTTATTTTTTATATACTTATTTGAAATGTAAGGTCCTTTGCAGGTAAGAAATGCTTTCTTTTAGCCTTTGTATTCCCAGGACCCAGCAATGTAGTGCCTGCCATACAGCTGGCACTAAATAAATGTTTCTAAGACAAACAGATTCATCTATCTGTATGAGTAAATTCAATTAATAATCTATACTGTTTTTCAAAATAACATGAAATCATTGTAAGAAATCACATTTCTAAACTGCTCAGCTAGTAATGAGAACTGTTCCCCAGTGAATTTATGGCAAATTAGTCTAGGGAAAAAAGATGCTGTGAAACCAGTAGGGAGTCATCATGCACTTCCTGCCCTTAAATCTTTTGGTTGTTTCAGTGGGAGAGTTAAAGGGCAATTTCCTGCTTAACAGCAAATTGATTAGCCCTTTAAAGAGTTCAGCTTTTTTCTTATCTCTATTAGTACATTATATAGTACTTGGCATGGACAGTGACCATTATGGTGAATAAGAATTAAAAAAAGCATCTCGTCAAAAAGAATTACTGTATAAATATTACAAGGGCCAGAAAGTTTTCAATTCTACACCAATTGTTGTGTGAAATTTCTTGTGTCTACATTAACTACTCTGAGAATGCAAAAATAATTGTACACAGGTTTCTTCTTTATAGTAGCATTTCAACTATGTAGTTAAATCCATTTAATAACAAACTGATAATATTGTACTTCAAGGTTTGCAGATTGCTTAGCAATCTAGAGAATTAAGTGTTATTATTGCCCTCATTTTACAGATGAAGGAACTGAGATTTACAGAGGTTACCTGACGTATCCATAATCATACAGAACTAAGTGTCAGAGGCAGAATTAGAATCCTTATTAGAATTCTGGGTCCTTCTAATTCCAACTCAGATTTCACATCCTGCTTTTGACACACATTGGCTGGATAATCCTAGGCAAGTCACTTAACCTCTCTGTGCTCTAGGCAGAAGTATCACCCCGTAGTTCCTTATACCAATTAAATCACAGGTCCAGTTTCTATCCTTGTATTTGTTAGTGACTGCATTTTTTATGGCATTTAAACCAAAAGAAAAGGGCACAAGCTGACTCACACTACAAGTAAGTACATGAGTTCCCCATTCAGGGTAACTATAGGTTCAATAAAGTGTCTTGAAAATTCAGAATTACAAATGACAAAAACCTGAAGTAGAGCAGGGATTTGGTATATTAGGTTTTTAATAACCCCATACATTAATTTTTAGCACAATGAGTTTTTTTAAAAATGTTTTTACTGCTGAAGAAGTCTCTACCAAAGAAAGGCACTGCTGTGTGTCATCAACTACTTCAGTGTACAAATGGGGAATAAAAGCTTTTTTATCAGGCTTACTGCCAGAACACATACCTCTACCAACTATCTTAGCAAAACTGTCTTTCAGGGCCTAGTACAACGCTCTTCCAAGAGCAGGTACTTAATATGTTTTGTTGAATTTATGATACTTTTTATCATGCAGGTCTGGCTTTAATTTCTTCGAAATTACTAAATTGCTTGGTTTGTAACCCCAGTTTCACAATGAAGAATAAAACTATAGTTCACACTGAATAAATGGTGAGTCTCCATTGCTTCCACTTACTAAGGTTATGATTAGCTTAATGCAAACCTCAACTGGCAGATCCTCATTAATTTCAATATTTTCTTGCTACTGTTTCTGTGCAAGTTCTACATTAGATCCATTTAATGAGGTTATGTATCATATAATTCCTAGGGCATTCTCTTAAAACACTGTGCAGTGGGTTGTGTCTGGATGTTACGTCAAGAGCCAGGACACTTACACGTGTGACCCTTAGGAAGTTACTTCTGAGTCTCATCTCTAAAATTATAGAAATAATAGTATCTACACTTTACAGGGTTATTGTATCAAATGAGAATATATAGAGAGCACTGAAAACCTTAAAGCACTATATATATGAACTTCAGCTATTATGAAATTTAAAGATAGCATGAATAAATTAAATACACAGATAATCTTCAACGTCATTTTTCACCTCAGAATGTCTAAATATTTTTAACTGGATATATGAACAGGTAAATTGATTTTTTTTTAGTTGATAAAGCAACTCTGTGCACGTGTGCATACACAAACATCTATTTCAACACAGCCTAAACCAGCAGTAGAGAATACTTTAGGTTTCCACACTGGCAATTTTACAGCTCAACTAATAAAATATCATTAAATTTTGTATAATGTACTATTGCTGTGGAAATAATTGATTACAATAATAACTGAAGGTTATAAACAAATCTACACTAAATTATTTATCTTGATTTTTATCCAATCCATTAAGCATTTATTATACACCTGCTAGCAGTACTGGACAAACTATTACACCCATAAGATACTTAGTCTAAGACAAAAACAAACGCAGCCCCTGCCCTCCAGTTATTTACATTCTACTGAGGGGTTGATACCCTGTATACAGGTCAGTAAATAACAAAGCTGTAAGTGATAACACCTCATTCTTAATGCTTTTAACAGCTAGAATTCTATCCGGGTTAGACTAGAACCAGGGGTGGTGAACCTCCGGCCTGGAGGACCACACGTGGCCTTGGCCTCAGGTTCCCCACCCCTGTTCCACTACATCATCAAAGTTTCTCTTCCACCCAACTGCTATGAGGATGCTTAGGGAAATGCTAGAAACGAGGGAGGAAAATCAAATGAATTTCTTTTTATCTTTGTGCTCCTTTATATTTAAGTGCTGTGCCACACACACATCCTGCAGTTTGGGCTGGCATAACGCAGACATGGGAAAATGAGAAAACAGCTATATTTGTAATGTATCTCATGCCTACCCAAATAATCCGATTATTCTCATCCTCATCAGTTTGACACTTTGTTACATTCAGTGGCAATACAAAGCATAAATTAGGGTCCGTGAACTTAAGTGTTTTATTTGGTTGGAAACTGAATTTATCCTTAATTTGGAAAAACAAAACTGTTGCAAGGTTAGCATATGCTGAACGTCATGAGTGGTACTACGTAAATACTACCAGGGGTTAAGAGGAAGAGCTCACTGACCAGGTCAAGCAGTGCAGAAAGCTTTTACCTCAAATCAAATGCTTTAAACCCACAATTATAAAAACCAACAAATCGATGTACTGACCTTGCTAGAGCAAATTTTCCTCAACACATTCACCTCCAGGGGCAAATCTGAATATGGCACCTATCTAGCTTCTAAATGACCCAAGGAGTGTTTACAAAAAGTGCATTTAAGTCGTCCCTCCCCAATTAGTAACAAAAGGTTACTTTGAGGGACAGCGGTGTTCAAGGCCACGCTAATAGTTCTAACTCCACCCGACTCTATGGTGAGTAGACGCTTCTATATATCGGCGTTCCTGGTCTCCCTTCTCTCTACCTTCCATTGGCCAAGGCATGGCGCAGGCGCATTTCGCATTACAATCGGAGCACGGCCGACAGTTCCCATTCTTTGGGAGCTAACGCTGCCTCCTCCGCCCCTAGGCACTAGGCTGGGCCAATTCACTCGGCTGCAAAGCCCAGCGCAGGCGCACTGCTGGGTGTGGAAATACTCACTGCGCAATCGGCCCCCACCTCACCCCTCCCACCACAGCCTGAAGCCAGCAGACCCGAGGCCGAGAATTTAATAGTGGAGAAAGCCCGCATCTTTCCCCACAGTCCCTTAGCAATTTTACCCGGAGTTCGGGCACGCAATAACACCCCCACTACAAATATAACATATAGGTATACCCCAAAAAGAAGCTCGCCGCCGCTGCCACTTCCAGAAGTTTCCAGTCGCAGCCGCAGCCACCGTCTCCACGGAAAACTAGAATGGAGGCCGTTGGCGCCGCAGCGTCAGCAGCGCCTGCGCTGCAACCTCCCTCTCTTTGATCGCCCCCTCCCACCTTGAGTCGAATGACAGGGGGGAGGTAGGGGGGAGTCAGGAGGGAGAGAGGGAGGGGGTGAGGAAAGGCGGGGGATACCCCGGGGTGGACGGGGGAGGCACCACTTGCTTCTGCGGCGAGCAGTATAAGCATAAAGGGAAGAGTTAAAGCTCCAACCCCCGGTCGGGGTTCTACACTTGGTATATCCCGGCTCCCTCCCTTCCCCCCGCTCCAACCCCCCACAGCCGTGTTAGTTTCTCGTTATCTGTAGAGATGAAGGGGAAGGGGATAAGAGGGTAGTGGAGGAGGAGGGAGACTGGGGGCGGGGCATCCAGGAGGCGGGGTCGTCACGCCGCGTGTCCCGTGCCTGCTGGTGAGTCACGTGCCAGAGCCACAGCCAATCGCGGGGCGGGGCTGATCCTGGGAGCGAGAAGGCTGTGGTGAGGGACGGGCGAAGACAGGAGATGTTTTCAAACCCGACCCCGGCAGTGGTGTTAGTGGAGGTTGTGGCGGTGACGGCGACGAGGACAGCGGCGACGCTGAGCCTCCCGCTCCGGGGTTAAACCCCGGAACAAGAACGGGGATAGGGGTGGGTAAGGGAAGGGGGGGCGTGGCGGGGACTGAGAAGCAGAGGAGGAAGGAGGAGCTCGACTGCGAGCTATTTCCCCGGCGCCCGAGAGGAGACCCCACAATCCTGCTTCGCCGCTCGTCCCCCACTTCTCCCGCACAAGGTAAAGGACGCGCCCCCTTTTCCTCACCCATCTTTCCCAGCCGCGGCAGCGGGTCCATCCCAACTCTGGGCTGAACGTGTCCTCCCCAGTGCGGGGATGGGGCCGAACTGAGGCGGTGGTGGGCAGGGCAGTGACAGGCAGACCGTTAACAGTCCTCCTGCCCCCGACAACACCCTGGCTCGCCTCGCCTGATTTCCCTTTTCCCCCCGCCGGTCTTTCCCGATGCTCTCTCCACGCCACCGGCAGCGGAGGGCTGAGCCGCCTGCCAGTGTGTGGAGCCGCCCGAGCACCGGTGGCTGTCACTGTGCCGGCGCGAGGGGTGGGGGGCGGTGCTGGGAGGGTCCTGGACGGTGGGTGGGGAAGTGGACGGGGCAGGGGGCGGGAGGAGAGGGGCCGCGGGGTGGTGGCTGCTAGACTGGGAGGGATTTCCTCCCTGCTACCCTGTCCTCCTGTCTCGGGAGGTTTCCCGGTGCGGCTGCCTTCCGTAATATGGCGGGGGCTGGGGAGGGAGGGAGCGAGCGAGCGTGCTCGCGCGCGCGCCTCCGCGTGTGTGGGTGCGCGCGCGCCTGAGTGAGCGTGTGTATGTGTTTCGGTGGCTCCAAGAGGGCGCCGCCTGTGGGTGCCAAGGCGTGAAGGGAGGCGCCCGGGCGCGCGGGCGCACTCCCGCCGGTGTTTGTAGACTGCTTGGCGGGGGGGCGGGGGATGGAACGGAGGCTTCAGCTTGTCAGTTCACATGGAGCAGCTTCCGAAACGATGTGGCTGGGAGGGGGAGAATTAGGGGAGTTGTGCGGAGAGGCAGTGAATGAAGAAAGAAGGGAAAATTTCTGTTGCTTGCGTGGGTTTTTCGAGAGAACGGGAAACATCGGCAGAGCAGCCACCTTGTTTTTAAGCGCCGGATACGTGTATTGGCATTGTGCAATCAGTCCTTTTCACTTGCTTTCTTTATGTCCATTTGAGTGGTGATCTTGAGCAATCACTGCCTGTCACGTTCTTAGATCTCATTTTGAGGGAGAATGTTATGTGACTCATCACTCAGGATCCCAAAGCGTTTTGCCGACCTAGACCGACGTACGGAGAAGCTACCAAAGCGCTGCTGACAGCTGGTTTAGTAACAACACTGCACAACTGTTTAAGACGGAAGTTGTGTATTTCAACCCGTTGAAATCTTAAGGAAAATGTTTAAGCTATATAACTTGAATTGTAATTTAGCCAAGACATGGTTAAATTGAGAACTCGGTGTAATGCACCCGAGGTTCTTTAGTGGTTACAGGAGCTCAGGGATTTTCTATCTCATAATTACTCCGTGGAAGAGGTGCAGTTTTCTGGGTATTTTCAGTTTTAAATAGCCTAGTTTAAAAATGGAGGAAGAGGGAAATCTGGGAAATAATTTTAATAAGTTATGAACAGTGTTGACAACAAATATTTGGATACATTTTTAAGCATATAGGTCAGTGCAGGAGATCTTCCAGTTTCTTGAATCATCATGCACAGGCTTTCCTAGAGATTAGCTCAGCACTGGCAGAACATATGCTTTCTTGGCGCCAACTAGCTTAAAAACAAAATGAGATAGGGAAGAGGGTGTAGTAGTTACATTCCTAAGTGGTAGTGATATTGTTGTTTTAATGCTCATTTAGAGCATTTTAAAGCATTAATATATTACCTGGAAATTAAAAAAAAAAAGATTCTAGACAAAGACCTTTTACAGTTGACAAAAGTACTAATTAGACTTTTAAAAGTCTGCACAATTCCTATTCGAAGGCTTATCTTGAGAACAGATCAGATGTAAATATGGCATTAAGAAGAAGAACATATGGTCTTCCTAGAACAGAAATTAGAACAAGAGGTAACATACCTTTAAAACGCCACTTAGCCCATCTCATATTGTCTTTTGGGTGGTCTTCATAGAAGCAGCAAAGTTATTGAAGGAGAGAGAAGTATTGTGGGAAGTAAGAAAAAAAATAGTTTATACAACAGTATAAAACTATGTGGAAGAATGAGGTAAAGAAGTGAAGCATAAAAAATTCACATGGTGCTTAGTCCCTGATATTAGTTCATAACATCAGAAGAAAAAAAGCTTATATTTGATTTGGAAGTCAGTGTAAGGATTTTAAGGAAGGGATTTTGATCTCTATAACAAAGATGATTCCACTGCTTTCTTTTTCTAAACATATTACTGAAAAAGTTACTTTTATTGTTCCTCTAAAGCAAGTTTGATAGGTGGTAGCTGATGGAAGCATTTAGGGAACATTTTATTTTCCGGGCATTTTTTTAATTCCAAGGGATGATTGTGGAAAAGAGACTTTTTTTTTAAGTGTAATGGTTTTTGTGTTTATATTATATCACAGTTATTTCTGGAATTCTTAAAAGCCCCCCCCCCAACTCTTTCTTAAATAAAAAAATTTCGAAAAAAATTCCATCTACCTGCATTTGATAATCTATGGGGTCGAGACCCACAGTTTAAGAAGTGCTAAAGGGGTTGAGAGTGGAAAAAGTTTAAGAAGCCCTGTATAACATTCTGCCCTAGTAGTGCCCAGGCTTTTTCTGAGGAGGGAGTTATGTTTCATTATCCATTCTTTGAGATCTTAATTAGTTTTTCAGTTACTCAGTTTAACTTCCTGTTAGTTAACTTTCCTTTTACATTGTTGTAGTTATTGTATATGTTGTTCTTTTGCTTCTACTCATTTCATTTTTTATCAGTGTATACAAATTTTTTACATGTTTCATTGAGTTCATCTTTGCTTCCACTGAAGTATTTTTGACTGAATGCACAATATTACTTTAAATTTAAATTACACAAGGCTAGTTCTTTTTAAACTAATATATAGGAATTTTAAAAATTATTCTTGTTTTGAATTTTATTTCTGCCAGTGGACTATAGTTTGTTTGTGAGCTTGACTTTTTCTCATAATAGTCCATCAGAAGCTTGTCCCACCTCTGCTACTTAATGACTTTTGTGTACTTTCAACCTCTCTCCATCAGTTTCCTCATTTCTAAAATGAGGGAGTTAAACTATATGCCTTCAGTCTTCTGAATAAGATTGTCTCTGTGGAAAACTGGGGGGCGGGGTGTTGAGAGGAAGTAGAGGGATAGGTCCAGACCTGTGATTTCATTAGTGGAGGGAGTTTTCATACTATGTGCTCTTGCTGTGGAAACTTCTGCCACACCACTAATGCAAATTGGCAGATTGTTTGTAATTTGTAAGTTGACTTGGGTACTGAGAATTTTGGTAACTTGCCAATGTCACGCAGCTAGTTTGCATAAGAAGCAGGATTTGAATCCATGTCTCTCTGACTCCAGTGCTGGTACTCTGTTCTGCTTATGTTATCTTGCATAAAGCTTTCCTGGCCTAAAATGAGGTAGAACACTCTTAGGGGAAAATGTATTAGTATTTTCTACAAACTTTTATTGTTAACCCGTGTACTTGCTGTTACAGTACTTGCTGTTGATTGAACATAGCTTCTAATTGGTAAATTATCAATTCACAACATGGGTACGATCGTAGTACTTTCCTGGGTACTGTTTTTATTTTTGTTTTTTTTTTAAATGAGAATACATGGAAGACAATTGAGGTACTTTGTGAATTTATTGTAAGTATTCTTTAAGTAAAGTGAGTGGCTTATTCAATGGAATTTGAAAGGTACTTTTTGTGAGGCCTTGTTTTTTTGCTAGGGAAGGAGTTAAAAATAGGGTATTTTATCACTCATTTTCGAAAGCACTCATATGGCAATAGAGTGAGATTTTATTTCTGGTCTCTCATAGAAATGAGAAATATTGAGTGATTAGGCTTTATGGAATAAGACTGTTTTAACAGATGACGGCATTGCCACTATCTGTTTTGAAATGTCCACTAAGGATAGATTCATGGAAAAGCTTCTACAGACTTATAGGATCCTTGAATTTATTTGGTTTTAAAGCGTCTAGAGTCCAGGAACTGTATTTGTATTTTTAAATTTTGTATTCCCAGTGCCTAGGTCAGTACTTTCAATATAATAGGTGCTTAATAAGTGTCCAGTGAATTGAAGGTGAATTAATGATAAGTACAATACAATATTACAAGTTTCTGAGATAGCAGTTTTCAAGTACATTTTACTTCGAAGAAGGATACAAATTTTAAGTTGAATTTAAAATGCTGATTAAAGGAGCAGGTAGGGGGCAGCTAGGTTGCACAGTGGATATAGCACCGGGCCCTGGATTCAGGAGGACCAAATCTGGACTCAGACGCATAACACTCACTAGCTGTGTGACTTTGGGCAAGTCATTTAACCCCAATTGCCTCACCAAAAACAAAACAAAACAAAACAAAACAAAATGCCAATTGGAGAACTTTAAAATGGTTGTCCCTTCTCTTCTCTCTCACCTCCCCTCCCCATCCCCAACCACCTGCCCCAGACTGTTTTGTGAATTACCTATTCCACTTTCTTCTAGTTACCACTGGGGAATGGGGGGTGGGGCGGGGCTCGAGATTTTTACCAGAATTGACAGGAAAATTGGCATAACTTTTGATAAGCTGCCAATAAGGAGATCACTGCTTGGAATCTTCCTTGACTCTTCCCTTTCCCTTAACATGCATATCCTCTTCTCCATTGTTTCGTCCTTCACGCAGCCTCTGCCCTGTTTGAGGTTGGTCTCCACAACTTGTCCTCCCATCCAGCTTCCATAAAGCCACCAAATTGATATTCTCAAAACACAAGCCTAACCATGTTACCTCTAGAAAAAAATATAAAATCCTGAGCCTGGTATATAAAGCCCTCCACTATCTGGTTGCCTCCTACCATTCCAGGATTAATTCATATTTCTTCTGTCTTTCACAAACACCCCAATGCATTTAAATTTGTTCTGCTCACCTTTCTGATTACATGACATTCATATCTTCTGTCTCTGGGCCTGTGCTCAAGTGGCTCTATGTCCAGAATGCACTGTGGCTTCATGTCTGCCTTATAGAATCCCTAACTTCTAAAAACAGATCTCTTCTATGAAAAGCCTTTCCTGATTCCTTAGTTAATAATACTCCCCTTCTCTTGAAATTACTTTGTACCACTTTGTATATGCTTTTATATTTACTTATCTATGCACATTTTGTATCTCTCCATCCCTCTACCCTCCAAGTAGAATATAAACTTCTTCAAAGCAGGGTTTAGTTTTGGTTTTGCTTTTTATTTTCAGCATTTGACCCAGTAACTTGTGTATACTAGGTGTTTAATAAATGTTCGGTTATTGAACTAATTATTATAATTAGTATAACAAAAATTATTCATTCCAGGATTAATGTTATAAATAATAGTATTTTAAGAGAACAACCTATGAACTACTAGTAGTTCTGAGACCATTCTTTAAAATAATTTATTTTTTAAAAATGGGTGTGTTGTCCAAGGGCTGCTGAAAAAGATTATTTAGGAGCAATCAAAATCACTAGTGGAGTGGTGCTAGAAATAGAGAGTTTGAGGAGAAGGTTAGAGTTAAGGGAAAACAAAATTCTAAATTAAGATTCTCATTTTCAAAGTTTATGAAAGTCTCAAAAATTATCTCCAAATACTGAAATCTTCCAGATTGAGGAGGTAGAGGGGAGGGAGGGAATAACCATTTATTAAGCACCTACTATGTGCCAGACACTGTGCTAAGTGCTTTCACAAATATTATTTCATTTATACGTCATAACAGCCCTATGATGTAGGTGCTATCTTTATCTCCATTTTACAGTTGAGCACACTGAGGCCAACAGAGGTTAAATGAGGTTAGTAAGTGTCTAAAGCCTGTCTTCCTGATTCTAGGCCCGGCGTTCTATCCACTGCACCATCTAGCTGCCTCTGAGATAGAAGAGCTAAAGTTCATAGAATCTTAAATTTAGAGTTGTAAAAGAAACTTTAGAAGCCATCTAGTTCAAACATTCTATTTTACAAGTAAGGCAACTGAAGCTTACAGATTTGCAAAAGTCTGCTACTAAGTGCTGGGATTTGAATCTAGGTCCTGACTCCATATGCTGTGTTCTTTTAAATTGTACCAAGTTGTTTCTCTTATCAAGTTGTGTACTGTTAAGCATCTCCTTGTTTTTGATACCTGTATCAGACCAGATTGAAAATATTTTTGTGTGCCTCTTGACAAATCCTTCAGCATTTTGGTCAATACTGTTTCATGGTCAATACTGTTTCAGAGTAGTAAGGAGTTTCAAAATATTTAATGTCACACCTCTGGCTGTCAGTTTTTACTTGTACCAGAAGTTTGGGGAAAACCTTTGGATATACTGCATATATTTTGTGAACGATTTGGTGATGTGGGGGAGGGGGACTAGGAGGTGGGAGGGAAGTTGTGTGTGGAGCTTTCTATTTAGAGAATACCTGCGGCTTTTTCAGATTTCAATATTTTATTGCTCCTATTTGGATCTTGTTTTTAGCTGCTGTTTGGCTTGTATTTGGAAAAGAGAGAACCTTAGGTGGCTTCCTCCATTTCCTGAGAATAGCAATGGTAATTTAAGATTATCAACTGATGTGATAAAATAGAACCACAAATTAAGTACTGAAGCTGAAATCTTCCCAAGGGTAGCAGGATGGGACATGCGTACGTATTCATACTTGTGTAACATTCATTATTTTGTCTTTCTTTCCAAAACAAATGTTCATACAATTAACATTCCATAAGTTACCTTCTTGATGAGAATTTGAATTAGCAGGGTAGAAGTATGCTTTAAGAACATTCTTAAATTTAATGATTAATAGTAAGAGCTCACGTGATGAGCTACTTCTCTTTTTGCGAAGTTCTTTTCAAACAAGTCTTGTTTTACAGATGAGGAAGCAGATGCCGAGAAGTTGTGACTTGCCCAAGGTCATATGGGGCTTAAATCCAGGTCTTTGACTCCAACCCTAGTGTTACTATAGCCTTATCTCTCAAATAATAAAGACTTGTTGTTCCTTATATTTCTGTCTCATCTTTTTTTGTAAAACTATAAGCATTTGAGTCCTTGTAAAAACCTCTCTTAGAAAGTGGAGTTAATGTACCTGTTTTAGAGAGAAGAATATTAAGCTGTTTGAAGTATTTTTCACACTTAGGTGAATGAGGAGGATAACTCATTTGCAGGAAATTTAATATGCAATAAATATTTATAGACTTATAAATACATGCAGTGCTTTTCTACCAATTTGGTGAGGTAGGTGGTAAAAATACTATAATCCCATTTTACAGATGAGGGAACTGTGTCACAGAGTGATTAAATGACTTGATATTTAACTTGTACAATACTAATAAGTGTACATGCCTGGATTTGAATCATTCTGATTCCAAATTGAATTCCAGATTCCATTGAATCACTCTGATTCCAAATCCAGAGTTCTTTGCATTAAGCCAGGAGTCTTCAAGAATATTAGTGGCATAGCTCCTACTCTAGTGTTGTGTCCCTAAGCTATGCCTCCATTCTAATGAAAATTAAGTTTTACTAAATAGTAATATGATCACATGTTCCTAGTGTTATATTGTAATCAAGGCACCTGGGTTCAAATCCATGTATCCTTATTATTATCAAATACATGTACACTTATTAGTTTTGTACAAGTTAAATATCAAGTCTTTTAACCATTTTCGGTTTCCTCATCTGTAAACTAGGCATTATAATATTTCTACTGCCTCCCTCAGTGAGTTGTTAGAAAAGCATTGAAAATATATTTATTTATATATAAATGTTTATTGTATGTTATATTTCATATAAGTGGAATGGAAATATCCTGCTTAAATAGTTAAAAATTGGTTTTCAAGTAACTGGAAATGAGAATAATATTCTCAAATAAAAGGCATTATTTTTTATTTTTAAGTACTTTATCCACTGTGCCACCTAGCTGCCCCTGATGTTTTTTCTTGAGGCAATAAGACGTATAGTGATTCTTCTATCATCAGAAATTTATTAGCACTGTTACATAAGTTTCTTTTTTTATAGACACTTATAAAGACTAACACCAGACTATAGCTGAACACAACCCTTTCTGTTTGCTCTTACACATTTGAAAGTAAACAGAACTGGCTCTCAGCAAAACTGTGAAGTCTCTGGTTTCCTCCATTCATACTTTCCTTGACCTTTGTCCTCCCTCCACTGGTGGCTGTTCCACCCCTGGTAGGTGAGACCTTGGACCTCATAAAACATTACTATATATTTTTCATGCTGTGGTTCTGTGTCTCTTCTTCCTTTTATAGCCGGATTCCTAGAAAAAGCTCTCTACTGTGTGTTGCCTGTACTGTCTCTCCTCTGCTTTACTTCTCAACCATTTACATATTGGTTTCTCACCTCATCATTCAACTGAAACAGTTCCCTTCAAAGTTATGGATCATCTCTTAATTGCCCATTCTGATGGCTTTTTCTAAGTCTTCATCCCTTGTCTTTGTTGCACCATTTGATACTGTTGATAATACTCTCTCTTGCTGGATATTTTCTCTTCTCTGGTATTTCATGACGGCATTCTCTCTTGGTTCTCCTCCTACTTATCTGTTCCTCTCACTGTCCTTTACTAAATCACCATAAATATTTCCTGCCACCTGCCTGTGTGCTGCTCAAAGGCTGGGAGGTCTCTTCTTTGTCTCACCACAGTCTCTCCCTTGGTGATCTCATCAGCTATCTTGGATTTAATTATCATTCCTATCCAGGTTACCCAGGTTTATAACCTTGGAGTCATCTTCAGCTCCTCACTCTCGTTCATCCTACATATTCAGCCAATTCTCTGGAACTACTTTCCCAACTCCCATTTCCTGTGGCTGGATACGTCCCCAGAGGATGGCTACTTCTCCCTTCAGAGTTCTAAGGCTCAAGTGGGGGGGGGGGTGATTTTCTAATCCTATAGCTACAATCCCTCACCAGCATGGTTTTCCTTTTGATTATCTGTTGATATCAGTTAGTTAGCCAGACTTAACTAGTTTTTTTGAAACGGGTGTTTTATTGGGTGCTTAATAAATGCTTTATTGACTGACTGAAGATAGTATAGTAAGAACCGTTGCTATAATGCATCTTCTCAAAAGTCTGTAGCACTTGCTGTCTCAAGAATAGAGAGAGTCGGGGCAGTTAGGTGGCACAGTGGATAGAGCACCAGCCCTGAAGTCAGGAGGACCTGAGTTCAAATGTGGCCTCAGACCAAACACTTGACACTTACTAGCTGTGTGACCCTGGGCAAGTCACTTAACCTCAATTGCCTAAAAAAAAAACAAAACACCCAAAAAAGAATATAGAGTCCCGGGGAAATTGAGCTGTAGATTAGAGCACATGTGGTAAGAAGAGTTAAGTCACAGCTCCTGGAAGTCCTTTTGCTAGAGTCCTTGAGATGTTCCTATTAGTGATGAAGTAGCTTTCTTCTGGGCTCCTTTGTAGGGTCCTGGAGCTTCAGGATAGCTCTGTATTTAGTTTGTCCTCTCCCAATGCAGACACTAC
Source organism: Vombatus ursinus (assembly GCF_900497805.2). NCBI lineage: Eukaryota > Metazoa > Chordata > Mammalia > Diprotodontia > Vombatidae > Vombatus > Vombatus ursinus. Next base: position 39,505,672 of record NW_020954590.1, on the reverse strand, counting down.
TTCCGGTTGCTACCATCCCCAGGGATGCTATCAAAATGCCAATGAAAAGTCCAAATTATCTGACCCTCCAAAATTCACAGAGCTGGGGAGGGCAGTTGGAGAGACAGAGGCTCTACTCCTTCCCCTTTACCCCCAAGTAATTCCTTTTCAGGGGCTTGACTGGAACTGCTCTCCGCTCCAAGTTGCTCGAAAGGGAAATTAAATTGAGCTCTAAATGGGCTTGTAATTTACTCACAGAGGATACACTAGTGTAATACTTTTGATTAAGTTGAGGTTTTTTTTTTTAACCTGATAAAGTTGGGGTGGAATGATTGACTCAGTCACCCTCCTCCTCTTCTATAGTTTGTTCTGTCTCCACAACATATGTCCCCTTCCTTCTACTCAAATGATTCTGCTTTAGACTATTGTAATAGCTTCCTAATTGATCTCCTTGTCTCAAGTCCCTTTCTTCTCCAGTCCAGCTTCCACACAGTTGCCAAAGTCAGGTTCCTAAAATTGATGTCTGACCATGTTATTTCCTCTGCTCAGTAAATTCTAGTGGTTCCCTCTTACTTCTAGGATCAAATACATACTCCCCTGGTTAGCTGTTAAAGCCTATGATAATCAGGCTTCAATGTGTATTTCTTGGCTTTATTATGCATTACTTTCCTTCTTGTACTTTGGCATTTAGACAGATTAGTTTTCTTGCTCTCCCATCTCCAGGTCTTTCCACAGACTGCCCAACATCTGGCATTCCTTTGTCGCTTCTACCTTTTTAAATCCCTAGTTTCTTTCAAAGCCCAGATCCAAGTGTTACCTTCTCCAAGAGACCTTTTTTGATCCCCTAGCTGATAGTACCTCTCTCTCATAATTTTTTATTTTATATATATATTTATGTATCTACATATTGCTTCCCCCTATGTAATAATATAAGCTGTTTGAAGTCAAGGACTTTTTTTTTTTTTAATCTTAGTATCTATACACAGTGTCTGGCAAATAATAGGAGCCAAATGGTTATTCATTGATAATTAAAAAGTCATCCTTGTTAAAAAAGTAAATTGATCTGAATAATGTCAATGTCTTTATGTCTATTACCTTTACTAGATATTTGGTTGAAAAGCTTTATTTCTCATCAAAAACTTTATTTCTCATCAGTTGTCAGTTGGGGAGGAAATTTGAGGAATCCAATAAAATCATAGTTTCTCTGGACTGTTCTGATTTCCTTTAGATTTGTGCCCTCTGCTTCCCATGGGGAGGACGACTTGCAAAGCTACTAGAAATTATTTCTGCAGGTATTGGGTGGTAAAGGAACCTTTAATGTTACCACAAATTTTTTTCCAGTCCCCAAGACTTGGAACCAGCTGTTAAATAAATATAACTTTTTCCTTTTGAGCCTTCCCTTGGCCACCTACCTTTCTGTATTTTCTCTGTCTGGTCATGTTAGGGCCCCTCCCTCTGTTCTGAGAGTCTTAGATGCCTATACTTCAGAGCCCTTTTGCTCTAACTTGCTAATACCTTGGGCATGTGTCTTCCCGTACCTCATCTTCAGGTTGGTAATCATGTGATTACTTTCCATGCAGGCTAGTTATTTGAGTTGGATGGATGATCCATAATCTCAGGCTGGGTTCTTCAATTTCTAGCTTTCTTTCATTTAGTACACTTGATATAGGAGCAGATAACAGCTGAATGTACTATTTAAGGATCGTTCCGATGGTGGTTATGGTAAGATCAGGAGAGCGTGAAAGGAAGTTCAGGGACCTTTGGCTTTGGGAAACCATGGCTATTAGAATAAAAATTAGACCATTCTACAGCTTTTGGTGTGGTTAAGCATCTCCGTCTCTCTGAGACACTCTTCCTTTCCTTGGCTACCAAGCCATTGCTCCTTCCTAGTTTCTTCTGTATCTGATTGATCTGCACTGGATCTTTATTTGTTTCCCACCCCCTTTACATGGGTTTCCTCAAAGTGCCCAGTACATAGGCTTATCTGCTTCTTCTCATAGTGATCTTGTCTAGCCAGTCCTTTGTGTTTAGTTATCACCTCCAGGTAGATGACTCAAAAATATATATATATCAAGTTCTCATGTTCATCTACAGGGAGTCTTCCCCAATCTGTCTTAATTCTAGTGTCTTTCCTCTGTTGATTATTTCCTAGTTATCCTATATATAGCTTGTTTTACATAAGTTTGCATATTGCCTCCCTTATTAGATTGTGAGCTCCTGGAGGGCACAGGCTGTCTTTTCCTTTTTTTGTATCTTAGCACAGTGCATCTCACTCAGTATATCTAAAATTTAAGTCATCATGTTCCCTGTCCCTTTATCAAACTCAAAGTTTTCTGGATGGGACCACCATCCATTAGGTTCATAACCTTGGAATTATCTTTGACTCCTCTCTCTCTCACTGATTAGGTCCAGTCAGTTAGCAAGTCCTGATGATTTTACTTGCAGAACATCACTAACATCTATTACCTTGTCTTCACACACATTGCCACTGCAGGTGGTTCAGTTTCTCATCGCCATTCAACTAGGCTGTTGTAATTATAGCCTCTTATTTCTTTCTTCTTAGGGCATTGGTCTGTCCCCATTGCTTTTAAGATAAAATATAAATTTCTTAGTCCAGTCTGGCCCCAGACTAACTTTCCAGCCATATTTTCTTTTTTTGTTTGTTTTTTTGTTTTTTTTTCAGCCAAAGACAAGGTTTATTAGAACATCCGTCATGTTGAACAGACTCTTAAGGAGTCTGAACATGGGTATGCAGTGGCTAGATTATAAGAATCTGAGCAATGGCTAGATTTTAAGAATCAGAGCAATGGCTAGATTTTAAGAATCTCAGCAATGGCTAGATTATAAGAATCTTAAGCCTCCAGCCATATTTTCACATATTTTCACATATTTCACATTATTCTTTTTTCATCTTTCTATCATCTATTTTTTCATTCTATGTCGTAGCTTAACTGGACTCTTAGCTGTTTCCCAAACTCAGTGTGCTATTTCCTGCCTCCGGCAGATGGCTCCCATATCTACATATCCAATCCTGGTCTCTGTGTTGAGCCCCAGTTCCGCCTCTCCAGTTGCCTGTGAAACATCTCTACTTGAATGACCCATAGGTATCTCAAACTCATCACATCCAAAATGGAAGTCTTTAACTTTGTTCCTGATCTTACCCCTCACCCTAACCTCCCTAGTTCTGTGGAATGCACTGTGTTCCTAAGCTAGCACCTAGGTTTGTAACCTAGGAATCATCCTTAGCTTTTCAGCTCTCACTTTCCTCCCATAACCAGTGAGTTGCTAAATTTTTTTGATTCCGTATCTTCAGTATTTCTCTTTTCTGATCCTTCTCTCTATTCATGCCATGACCACTTTAGGTCAGGATCTCAACACTTCTTCTCTGGACGATTGTAGTAGCCTCCTAATTAATCTCCCCCAAATCCATTCTCTCCCCATAAAGCTACCAAATTTAGTGGCTCCTCCTTACCTTAATCAACTGCTCAGCATTCAAAGCCCTTCACAATCGCGTACCAGCCTAATTAAAAAAAATTTTTTTAAATTGTTTTCATTGAACAAGTTTTCTTTCCCATTCACCCCCATTGGGAAAAAAAAAAAAACCTTTTCAACAAACCTTTAGGTCAAGCAAAACAAATTCCTACATTGATCATGGCCACATCTCATTCAGCATCTTGAGTTTATCAACCTCTCTGTTAGGAGGTGAGTAGCGTTCCTCTTCATTGAGCCCTTGGATCTTAATTGGTCATTGTGTTGATTAAATAAGTTTATATTTGTAAAGTGCTTATTAGCATAGTACCTGGTAGGTGCTATATAAATGCTTATTCCCTTCCTTCCCCCCATTGATTAGAATTTTTAGCTTATTCAAAGTTGATTTTAAAATATTGTAAAAGTTGTTCTCTTGGTTCTGCTAACTTTATTCTGTATCAGTTTATACAAGTCTTTCTAAGTTTTGCTGAATCTGTCCCTTCCCCATTTCTTACAGCACAATCTTGTTCAGTTATCCTCATATACCATAATTTGATGAGCATCCTCTTAGTTTCCAGCTCTGTACTACAGCAAAAAGAGGTGCTAAAGATATTTTTCGATAGTAGGTCCTTTTCCTCTTTCTGTGATTTTTTTTGGGGTGTGGTGGGATATTGGCCTAGTAGCATATGTCTGGGTCTAATAGTTCAGTAGTTTTGGAGGCATAGTTGTAAATAGCTTCCCAGAATGGCAGACCAATTCATTTCTTCACCAATAACGCATTAAAATACCTGTTGTCCAGAAGACTCTGTAATAATTACCATTTTCCATTTTTTGTCACTTTCGCCAATCTGATGAGTGTGAGGTGGAGCAATCTCAGAGTTGGTTTAGTTTTCATTTTTCTAGCTGTTAATATTTTGGAGCGTTTTTTCATATGGTTGTTGATAGCTTGGATTTTTTTCTTTGAAAACTACATGTTCATATCCTTTGATCATTTCTCAAGTATAGCATGTCCAGCCTACTTCCTAGGTGATTACATGTTAGCCGAACCTCCTCCCCCATACGTTCTATATTTTAGCCCTGAATTGGCCTACTTTCTGTCACCCATGCCTGGAATGCCCTCCCTCCTCTTACACCCTTGATTCACACAGCTCAAGTGTTATCCTTTAAAAGTATTTATTTTACACAAGTCCTGTATCTGTTTAACTGTGAATATGTTGTATTCTCCCTGGCTCACCCCATAGAAGGTAAGCTCCCTAAGAGTGCACTGAACTGTCTCATTTTTTTTTTTGTATCCTCTTTGCCGAGCCCAGTTCCTGGCATGTAGATGCTTAATAAATGTTTATTATTTGATTGATTCACACAAGCCATCCCTCGTGTTTGGAATTCATTCCTTGCTTATCTCAGATTTTTATCTGTCTTCCTCAAAGGCTCACTTGCTTCCATGAAGTCTTTAATTATTCCCTCTCTTTCACCACCCCCAACAAATAATAAGAGTAATAACAATAGCTAGCATTTATATAGTACCTACTATGTGCCAGGAACTGTGCTAAATGATATACAGATATTTTCTCGGTTGATCCTTACAACCCTGGAAGATAAATGCTTATCCCCATTTTAAAGCTGCAGAAACTGAGGCAGACAAGTTAAGTGACTTGCCTAAGGCCACACAGCTAATATGTATCTGAGTTCATATTTGAACTCCATCATATTTGAACTCATGACATGGATTTGAACTCATTGACATGGATTTGAGACTGACTTATGACAACACCTAGCTATGTGACCCAGTCAAGTCATGTTACCTCACAGTGCTCTAGGCTAGGTAACTCCCTGTGACTCCTGAGTTACAGAGAATATACCAGTCTGTTTTGTTAGAGGGTGATTCCTCACCTGGGACTTTTACATTCCAATAAAATCACAGGTTCAGTCTTTATCCATATTCCTCTCCTTAGTGATTGTGTAGCTTCTATTTGATCATGTACTCAACCATAATAGTTTTATGCTCATGTAGCATCATTTACTCAAAGCATAAATTAGAGGGAATATTGATGAAAATTCTTTAACTAGCACTTGATTATCTTGATTAGAAAAGGAATAAAGAAATTCCAGTTTCTTTCAAATGAGACTACACTTAATTAATGGAGAAAACTTCAGTCATTTGCAGGAACAATTTCATGTGTAAGAAGCAGCAAGGATAGAAGGTAGGCTCCTTGAGAGCAAGGTAGAATATTGAGAAGTGATGTTTGTTTGGAAGGCCTTGATTGTTAAGGTTAGCTTAATAGATAAAGTACATTACGAAGAATAGCAATGACTGGGCCCTGCCCATTGTAGCTGCTTACTAAATGTTAAATTCAGTAGTGGCAATAGAAAGTTACTGTGGTTGTTCTCAGAGTGAATTATGTAATGAAAATGGTCTTTGAGGAAGAGTGTTCTATAAGTTGTTTAAAGAGTGGTATAGAGGCAGGAAGAAGAACTAGATGGCTAGTCTTTTAATAGAAAGTTGGAACCTGAAGCTAGATGGTAGCTATGGAAGAGAAGAGAAATTGTGAGATTTTTAACGCTCTATAATGGAGCAAAAGATTCTAGGGTCAAAGATAGTAATAGTTAAATCGATTAACTAAAGGGTAGAGATTTTGAATTTTTGTTAATTCTACCTACATAATGTACTTCAGTAGAGTAAAATGTTTATTTAAAGACTGTCATCTTAAAAGGTATTTCCCATGGGTATGTCAAAATTATATTAGGCAAAGAATAAAACAGATAAATATGTTTGATGTAGGTGTTCACCACTGTTAATGGAGATGGTCTGGTACATATTTCAAGTTGATGAAATCATATGCTTGATGATCCTCCTCTTTGTAGATGAAGTTGTGCTGATTTCATCAAGCCCTAGAATATTTGGGGGCCTTCTGGATGAAATCCATAATCAGTCAAAGGGGTTTGGTCTAACATCCACTCAGAAACACCAACTGAGTGACCTCACACATTGACAAGGTGACAAAAGATGAAAAAAGCAAATTTTGCTCAGCTCATCATTCATGTGTAAGTATAGGTTTTCCCCAAGGCTCTGTCATAGGCTTCCTTATCTTTTTTCTCTATACTCCTGTTGGGTAACTTTCTGAACTCCTATAGATTTAATTATTATCTCTATGCAGGTAATTCCCAGCTCTCTGTATCTCCAGTGTTAGTCTTTCCTCTGAGCAGCAGTCCTTCATCACTGTCTAATGGACATTTTAAACTGAACTTCGCAAAGACATTTCAAGCTCAGCACAGCCAAAACAGAACTCACTATCTTTTATCCCCAAACCTACCCCTCTACCAAACTTAACCTATTTCTGTTGTCTCTCCTAATAAAATATAAACTCCTTGAGATCAGGATTGTTTAATTTTTTTTTCTATCCCTAGTGCCTGGCATAAAGTAAGTGCTTAATAAATATTTATTGATTGATGCACTTTTTTCCAATAGCCTTTAAGGGTAGATAATACAAATAGAATTCCATTTTCATAGTGAGTAAACTGAAGCAGAGAGAAATGAAGGGATTTCCCCAGTATCACACTGCCAGTGCTGTCACTGAGATGCCAACCTAGATGCCTTGGGGGGCTTATTTGTCACGCTCTAAGTGACTGTAGGTCCAGTATTTGTTCTGATATATCATGTGCCTAACTGGATCATTGTTTTATCATCTGTAAAATGAGTTTGGAATATATAATCTCTGAGGTTCCTTTTAGCTTTAAACTTTTCAAAGACAGCACAGATAGTGCAGAAAGAACTGCCTCAGAGTCAAGAAAACCTGGATTCAAATCCTGCCTCTAACACATACTATCTGTGACCCTGGGGATTTCACTTAAACTCTCCATGCTCTCACTCAAATTTACAACACAGTAAGTTGCAGAATTGTTGATCCTCATTGGTACAGGGTGTTTGCTCAAGACTACCCTACATCAATGAAATTACAAATTTGGTTAAAAATACCATGATACCCTATTGGTGGAGTTGTGAACTGATTCAACCATTCTGGAGAGCAATTTCTATGCCTAAAGGGCTATAAAACTGTGCATATCTATTGTGTCATTTTTGAGTCATCCAGTTCCCTAGTTTTTTAACCCTGAAATACATTTTTCCTTTCAGGCTAGAAACTCTGTAAGGATAAGGGATTGTCTTATCTGAACTTTGCACAGATTAAGGGCTTAACAAGTATTTATTGAATTGGGGGGAAAAAGATTTTTCAAGTGGACTTTCTGTGACAAGCATCTTAGGTTCATAGTCATGAGAAATGAATTCTTTTAATAACAGGTAAAATTACCCTAGTTACAGTTAACCATTGTTTGAATGAGGTAGCATAGTACATTTGAAAGAGTGCTGAATTTGGAGTCCAAAAATCAAATTCCAGCTCTGCTGCTTACCACATAACCTTGAGAATATTCAATACTCTGGGTTTCACCTTCTTAATCCATAAAATGAAGAGGTTGGACTAGATGACCTGTAAGTTTCCTTCATGCTCTAGGTCTATAATTCTGTGACTACACGAATCCAATTGAGTATCAGTAGAACAGTAGAACTTAACTGTTCTAAGAATTCTTGTTTTATGGAATGTTATGGAACAATAAGCAGCACAAAAAGTGGGAATATCAGAACCACAAGAATCAAAATTAGAAGGAACTTGTTTCCCTGAAGTCCCAACTCAAATCCCCCCTTCTGGAAGCTTTTACTGGACAACCCCCTCTCCCACCCCCTCATCCCCAGCTGCTAGTGCTTTCCCTCTGAAATTACTTCCCATTTAACTGTTGATGTTTATTTGGATGTTTACATATACGTACACATATGTACATATTTTATGTTTTTAACTCTTTATATATTGTCTCCCTCATTAGTGTTTGAACTCTTTGAGAGTAGGGACTATTTTTGCCTGTCTTTGTATCCTCAATAGCACAATGTGTCTGGCACAGAGTAAGCACTTACTCATTTATTTTTTTTTATTTGTCTATTTCTAAACTCTTTTCTGTGCAAGAATTACCTCGATAACATCCTTGACAAGTGGTCATCAATTCAGCCTTTGGCTTAAAGATGCCCTCTGAATGGGAACCCATTGACTCCTGAAGCAATTTTTTTGGATAGGAAGTTTCTCATAATGTCAAGCTTAAATTTTCACCCCCAGAGTCAGGCCAAATAAGGGTAATCCTTTTACATGACAGCCCTTCAAGTATTTAGGTACAGCCACTGATATACCCTCTATTTTATCTAGACTAAATATCACCAATTCCTTCAACCAGTCTAGATATGGCATGGACTTTTAACTATCCTGCTTGCCCTCCTTTGAACTCTCTTCATTTTATCAATCTCTTTACTAAACTGTGGCTTCCAGAAAAGAACCAAATTCTCTTTATGTGTTTTGACCAGAACAGACTTCTGTCTGTCAGAGTTGGGAGTTGAACCTTTTTTTCCTGCCCCTTAGGCCATCTCTATTCCCATTATACCATACTTCATATTAATTAAAAGTACCACAGAGAAAGATTTTAAACCAGATTTTCTTTTCTGATACAGTTACTAAATTGATAGATCAAAAGAATACCATTAGGAAATATTAATATAGATGTAGATATGTAGTACATTTGGATTTCAGCAAGGGATTTGACAGTCTCATAATATCTTCAGACAAGATATAAAACGTAGGCTGAAGGATAGCATACAGTTAAGAGGATTTGGAACTGGTTGAATGATCAGATCCAAGTAATGATTAATGAATCTGTCAACATAGAGCCATTTTGTTTTTTGTTTGTTTCATGAGTTGCCATGACCCATAAAGAATTCTTCCGAGAGCAACCAGTCTCCTGATGAAGACCCTCTCTGTACTTCGACACTCTTCTTAGTAAGTACTTGATCCTTAGAAACAGTTTGTTGCCCAGACCAAAAAATAATCATGCAAGAGAAGCAGTATAAAGGACTTTAGCAGAAAGATGTATAACCAAAAAAGGAAGTGGGCTGATCATGTATCAGTACTAAGAATAAACAATATGTATCCCACTGCTATCCATACCAATGAATAGGTCCAGATTCAGAGATCTAAATCTAGAGATTTTCCCCTAAAATGTTAATTAAATCCCTGTAGTGGATTTATGAGAGAGCATGATAAAGGGTCACATAGGATGAGAAGACATAGATGGGTTACAGTCAGTGCTTCTGGAGGGAATGAATATCCATATTGATGGGATTACTTTCATTTAAGCACTAAAGTAAACTTGAAGTGATATTAATAGTGAAGATGTGCGCTAGGAAATAATATGTCTTTGGTTCTTTTCTCCTCAACGTTTTTTATCTATGACCTGAATGATGAGGCATAAATAGCATGGGTATCTATTTTGTGCATTGTGCAAACCTGGAAGTGATATAGGCAACAGAATGAAGATCCAGAAAGATCTTACCAGGTTAGAGTATTGACTCAAATCTAATACAATAAAATTTAATTTTTAAAAATGATACCAGTAAAAATTTTAAAAGTCAAAAAAAGGTCATAATAAACTCACTTTAAAAAAAGAAAAACACCGTGGTTTACTACACTTGGAAGCACAGCAGAATGCTATAGATATTCCTAGATAACAACATAGACATTTAAACAAAACTTTCATCCAATCCTTCTGGATAAAAGTAGGAAAGTGTGGACTAGAAAAGAAGACATAGGGCAGGAGTTATTTAAATTTTTTAGTGCTGTGAAACCATTTTGCAGTCTGTTGAAGACTGTGAACCCCATCTCAGAAAAAAAAATACGTAAGTATACAAAGAAAATTAATTATACAGAAGTAAAGATATAATTTTTGTTTCCCATCGAAGTTCATGGACCCCTTGAAATATTTCCATGGCTGCCAGTGGACCTCAGGTTAAGAATACCCAAGTTAGGGGGAATTTGAAACTATTTAACTAGACCCAAAGGTGGTGATTAATGTGTTAATGCCAATTTGAATAGAGAGTCTCTAATGGAGTCCCTCATGGGGGGACCCTGTTCTTATCAACATTTTAATGAATGATTCGTGTAAAAGCATAGGTGATATGCTTGTCACATTTGAAGATGATGCAGATATGGGAGGGACAACTAACACATTAATTAAAAGAATCAGTATCCAAAACCATCTCAACAAGTTAAAGATGGCCAGTTCCACTAAGAAGATGAAATTTAATAGAGATTACTTACTGCTACTAGAAAGGGTGTGTTAGCCTCCTTTACCATCCTTATTACTGCAGATCAAAATAACCCTCCCTGGCTGCTACTCTACTATATGGATTGTCACCCCTATCAGAATATAAGCTCCTTACAGGGATCTATTTCTGATTCTGTTTTTGTATCCCTACTGCATACATTGTGCTTGGCACATAGTGCTTAATAAATGCTTTTTCATTTAAAAATGTGAAGTTCCCTGGTTTTCTGATTCAGAAAAATCAACTGAACAAATACGAATTGGGGGAGGTATAATTTGAACGATTTTTTTTTTGTGAAAAAAGATGTGGTAGTTTTAATAGATTTCAAGCTCAATATTAGTTTCCTCCTTCCCCTGACCTTTCTTCCTCCCTTCCCAAATTAGTTACTAGTTCTAGTTCTTTTCCACCATAAAAAGGGCTACTGTAAATATTTTTAAATGTAGCAGTCCTTTTCTTCTTTCTTTGATCTTTTTGAGGGCATATAGCTATTAACATTATTACTACTATGCCAAAGACTTTAATAAATTTAGGTCCAAATGTTTTCCAGAGTGACTAGACCAGTTCTCAACTCCACCAGTAGTGCATACCTGTTTTACCACAACCCTCTAGCATTTGTCATTTTCCTTTTTTGTTATCTTTGCCAGGCTTATGAGTTTGAGGTAGTATCTCAGATTTCCTTTAATTTGCATTTCTGTAATTCCTAATATTTTAGAACTTTTTTAAATATGGTTATTGATAGCTTGGATTTCTTCTTCAGGAAAATGCTTCTTCATATCCTTTGACCATTTAGCAATTAGGGAATGGCTCTTATTCTTAAAATTTTGACTCAGTTCCCTCTGTGTCTTAGAAATGAGACTTTTATTAGAGAAACTTGCTACAAAGATTCCCCTGCCCCGTTTTCTGAACAAAACCTACATTGGTTTTGTTTGCAAAAGCATTTTTTAATTTTATATAATCAAAATTTAATTTTATGGAATTTAAAATCATCTGTTTTACCTTCTGTAAAATTCTCCATCTCGTTTGGTCATGAACTCTTTCCTATCCATAGATCTGACTGATAATGTCTTTCTTTCTTACCCTACTGATTTGTTTATGGTATCATCTAAGTAATGTACCCATTTGGAACTTGTCTTGGCATATGGTATCATGTGTTGGTCTCGACTTAGTTTTTGCCATACTCCTTTCCAGTTTTCCAAATAGTTTTTGTTGAATAATGAATTCTTACCCCCGTAGCTGGGAAATTTGGATTTATCAAACCTTAGCCTATTGTGTTCATTTGCTTCTGTGTACTGTGTACCTAATCTGTTCTGCTGATCAACATGTCTCTGTTCCTTTCCAGTACCAAATTGCTTTGACTGTTAGGACTTAGTAGTATAGTTTGAGAGCTGGTACTGCTAGCCTTTACTTTCTTTCTGCTTTTTAAAATTAATTCCCTTGATATTCTTGACATTTTGTTCTTCCAAATGAATTTTGTTATTTTTTTTCTAGCTTTATAAAGTAAACCTTTGGTAGTATGATTGGTATGGCATTGAATAAGTAAATTAATGTAAGTAGTGTTGTCATTTTTATCATATTGGCTCATCATACCTGTGAACAATTAATATTTCTCCACTTATTTAGTTGTCTTTATATGTGTAATGAGTATTTTGTAATTGTGCTCATATAGTTTTTGTTGTCTTGGCAGTTACGCTCTGTGTCCACCATTTTATACTGTCTATAATTATTTTAGATGGAATTTCTCTCTCTTCCTGCTGGATTTTGTTGGTAATAATATAGAAATGCTGATGATTTGTGTGGATTTATGCTCTGCAATTTTGATTTAAAGTTAATCTTTTTTTCAATTCTTTAGTTGATGCTAAAGGGTTCCCTAAATAAAACATCATATCTGCAAAAAGTGATAATTTTGTTTCCTCTTTGCCTGTACTTAGTCCTTCAATTTCTTTTTCTTGTCTTATTGCTACAGCTAGCATTTCTAGCACTATATTGAATAGTAATGGTTGATAATGGACATTTTTGCTTTACCCTTGACTTTATTGGAAAGGTCTCTAGCTTATCTCCATTGCATGTAATATTGGCTCTTGAATTTAGATAGCTGTTTATTCCTATGCTTTGTGTTTTGTTTTGTTTTTTAAACAGGAATGGGTGTTGTATCTTGTCAAAAGCTTTTTCAACATTGATTGCTATAATCATATGATTTTTGTTGGTTTTATTATCAATACTGTCCATTATGTTTTTACAGTTTTTGTAATACCAGCCCTGACTTCCTGGCATAAATCCAGCCAGGTAATAGTGTTTAATCTTTGTGGTATGATGCTGATATTTTATTTGCTTGCCAATGGTTTATTTAAACTTTTTTGAATCAATATTCATTAGGGATATTGGTCTATAGTTTGTTTTTGTTTTTTCCCCTTCTGTTTTGACTCTCCCTAGTTTAGGTATTAAAGTCACATTTCTATCGTAAAAGAAATTTGGCAGAACTTCTTTTCTTATTTTTTCCAATAGTTTATCTCCTATTAGAATTAATTATTCATTAAATATTCCATAAAATTTGCTTGTGAATCCATCTAGTCTTAGGATTTTTTATTTTGGGAATTCACTAAAGGCTTTTTCAATTTCTTTTTCCTAAGATAGGGTTTTTTAAGTAGGTGTTTGTGTTCTGTTAAGTTGGGTAATTTATAGTTTTATAAATATTCATCCCGTTGATTTAGATTGTCAGTTTAATTGGCATATAGTTTGGCAAAATCACTTTCTTTTGTATCTTCTTTATTGACTGTGAATTCTCCTTTTTCATTTTCCATATTGGCAAGTTGGTTTTCTTCTTTGTTTTTCTCTTTTAAATCAAGTTAGCTAATGGCTTATCTATTCCATTTGCTCCTCCCTTCCCCCAACAGTTCCTGATTTTACTTATTCAAATTTTTTTTTGCTTTCAGTTTTGTTAGTCTCCTTTAACTTTCAGGATTTCTGTTTTGGTGTTTAATTGAGGTTTTAATTTACTGATTTTTCTAGTTTTTAAGTAGCATGCCCCTTTTGGTTGCTCTTTAGTTTTTAGTTACTCTTTTTGTTAAGTTACTCTTTTAGTTTTTGCTCTTTTGTTTGCTCTTTCTCCCTTTTATTGATAAAATTGTTTAGAGATGCATATTTTTCATTAAGTACTGCTTTGGCCACATCCCCACAATTTTGATACATTGTCTCTTTTATTATCAATATCTTTAATGAAATAATTTTTCTTATTATTTGTTCTTTGATGCACCCATTCTTTAGGATTAAATTATTTAGTCTCCATTTAACTTTTAATCTTTGCATTGTAGTTAGAAAAAAGATTAATTAATATTTCTGCTTCTACATTTTTTTGGGAAATTTTATGCCCTAAATACATGGTTAGTTTTTGTGAAGGTACCATGCACAGCTGAGAAACAAATATGCTCCTTTCTATTTCTATTTAATATTCTCCAGAGGTCTGTCATATCTAACTTTTCTAAAATCCTATTCAAGACCTCATTTCTCTTTTGGTTAGAGTTATCTAGGTCTAAGAGGGGATAAATTGAGGTTCCTCATGATTATAGCTAGAAATTTCTGTCTGTTTCTTCCTTCAAGTCATTTAACTTTTCCTATAAGAATTTAGGTATACACTCATCATGTCATAATAACAAATACTATTTTTATTTTAAAAAATTTTCCATGTAAAATCCTCTAATATCTTTTCCTGTCTTATTATAATGGCTAGTATTTTTAAAACCATGTTAAATAAAAGGGCCAAGGGTTTACATTCTTACCTTTGTTACCTCTTCTTAACAGGAATGCTTCTAATTCTCCATTTCATATTGTGTTGGCTCTTAATGCAGTTTCAGTTATGTTGATGAAAAGTTTTTCCTCATCTATTCCTTTCAGGGTTTTATTACTGTGGGATTTAATAAAAGACTTTTAAAATTGATTTGCTTGTGTACATATTTTATAATGTTGATAGTTCAATCTTGATATTCGTATAATATTTATTTAGGGACAGCTGAGTGGCACAGTGTATAGAGTGCTAGGTCTGGAGTCAGGAAGGAGGGTTCAAATCCAGCCTCAAACACACACTAGCTGTGTAACCCTGGGCAAGTCACTTAACTTCTGTCTGCCTCAGTTTCCTCAATTGTAAAATGAGGATAATACTAGCACCCCTCCCAAATGAGATAATAATTGTAAAGTGCTTAGCACAGTACCTGGAACTTAGAGTAAGCTGTATATAAATATTAGTTATTATTTTGATTTTTATTATGTGATTGCAGAAAACTGGAAGCAACCTTAAAGTTCAACAATAAGGACAAGTTTAAATCATGGTACATTAATATAATTGAATTCTTTAATACAATTAATACAGGAAGGTGTAAGGAAAACAAATCTGGAAAACCTCTATGAAATAATGAAAAATGAAAGAAAATAGAACTAGAAAAAAATGGTGTATACATCAACTACAGTTAGATGAGAAAAAAGTAAATGAGAATAAAAAAGATGAAAGAGGGGGCAGAGCCGAGATGGCAGAGTAAAAGCAGTGACTTGCTTGAGCTCTCCCCCGAACCCCTCCAAATACTTGTAAAAAATGACTCTAAACAAATTTTTTTCTTCTAAATTTTTATTTTTAACATGTGTTTTTAAAACTTTGGGTTACAAATTTTCTCCCTCCCTCCCTCCCCACCCACCCTCATTGAAAAGGCAAGTATCAGGGGAAGCTAGGTGGCGCAGTGGATAGAGCACCGGCCCTGAAGTCAGGAAGACCTGAGTTCAAATCTGGCATCACACCAAACACTTGACACTTACTAGTGTGACCCTGGGCAAGTCACTTAACCCCAATTGCCTAAAAAATAAAAAACACAAAAAACAAACATATGAAAAAAAAAAGAAAATGCAAGTGTCTTGGTACAGGTTATAGATGTGTAGTCATGCAAAACACTTCCATAGTAGTCCTGTTGTGAAAAACTAAGTATATTTCCCTTCATCCTGTCCTACCCCCCATTTATTCTATTCTCTCTTTTGCCCCTGTCCCTCCTCAGAAGTGTTTGCTTTTGATTATCTCCTCCCCTAATCTGCCCTCCCCTCTATCAACCCCTGTTCTCTTGTCCCCTTTCCACCTTATTTTCCTGTAGGGTAAGATAGATTTCCATACCCAATTGTGTATGTTATTCCCTCCTTAAGCCAAATATATGAGAATAAGATTCACTCATTCCCTCTCACTTTCCCCCATTTCCCCTCCATTGTAAAAGTCTTTTCTTTTCTGTTTCATGTGAGTTAATTTACCCCATTCTACTTCTTCCTTTTTCCTTCTCCCAGTATAATCCTCTCTCACCCCTTAATTTTATTTTCCAGATATCACCCCTTCATCTTCAACTCATCCTGTGCCCTCTATCTATCAATACAAACATATCATTTTTTCCCTCCCACTACCCTAATGCTGACAAAGGATTCTTGAGTTACAGATGTCATCTTTCCCTGCAGGAATGTAAACAGTTCAACCTTAATAAGTCTCTTATGATTTCTCTTTCCTGTTTACCTCTTCCATGTTTCACTTGAGTCTTGTATTTGAAAATCAGATTTTCTGTTTAGCTCTGGTCTTTTCCTCAGGAATGCTTGAAAGTCCCTTATTTCATTGAATGGCCTGAAGGATTTTTTTACCCTGAAGGATTATACTCACTTTTGCTGGGTAGGTGATTCTTGGTTGTTATCCTATCTCCTTTGCCCTCTGGAATATCATACTCCATGCCCTCCAGTCCCTTAATGTAGAAGCTGCTAAATCTTGTGTTATCCTGATTGTGTTTCCACAATACTTGAATTGTTTCTTTCTGGCTGCTTGTAATATTTTTTCCTTGACCTGGGAACTCTGGAATTTGGCTACAATATTCCTAAGGGGTTTCCATTTGGGGATCTCTTTCAGGAGGTGATCAGTGGATTCTTTCAGTTTCTATTTTGCCGTCTGGTTCTAAAATATCAGGGCAGTTTTCCTTGATAATTTCTTGAAAGATGATGTCTAGGCTCTTTTTTTGATCTTGGCTTTCAGATAGTCCAGTAATTTTTAAGTTCTCTCTCCTGGATCTATTTTCCGGGTTAGTTGTTTTTCCAGTGAGATATTTCACATTCTCTTCTATTTTTTCATTCTTTTGGATTAGTTTTACAATGCCTTGATTTCTCAAATAGTCACTAGTTTCCAATTGCTCCATTCTAATTTTTAAGAAAGTATTTTCTTCAGTAAGCTTTTGTACTTCCTTTTCCTTTTGGCCAGTTTTGCTATTTAGGGCATTCTTCTCCTCATTGGCTTTTTGGACCTCTTTTGCCATTTGGGTTAGGCTATTTTTTAAGGTGTTATTTTCTTCAGTATTTTTTTTGGGTCTCCTTTAGCATCACTCTCAGTTTTTCCTCTGCTTTTCTTACTTGCTTCTCAGAATCCTTTTTCAGATCTTCCATGGCCTGGGACCAATTCATATTTTTCTTGGAGGCTTTGGATGTAGGAGCTTTGGCTTCGTTGTCTTCTTCTGGTTGTATGTTTTGATCTTCTTTGTCACCAAAGTAAGATAATATAGTCTGACTCTTTTTGTGCTGCTTGTTCATGATCTCAACCAATTACTTGAGTTATAGACTCTTTGTTAAGGTAGGAGTCTATTTCCAGTGTGGAGAATGTACTGTCCCAAGCTTCAGGGGTTTTGTACAGATGTTTTCAGAGATACTTCTAGGGACCTATAAATTTTCAGTTCTTCCAAGATGCTTCCAAGATCAAGGGTGAGGTATTTACTCCTTTCCTGGCCTGTGCTCTGGTCTATGAGTGACCATAAACACTCTTTTCTGTTCTTGGAACTGTGAGGAGGATTCTTTTTCCACAGCCACTACAACCTCCACCAGACCAGCACTCCTCCTCACCCCAGGACCGCCACCCAGAACTGTGACTCAGATCCAAGCATGGGCAAAGCAAGAGAATCCTGTACCAGCAGAGAGATTCCTGCAATCCCCCTCTAATCAGCTACTCGATTCCCCCTTAGTCTGTAGGCCTAAAACTCAGGAGGCAGCCTGCACCCCAGGGCCAAGCTCAGGGAATGGGCCTGAGACCCTACCGTGCTTCTCTCTCACCAGAGAAATAGACTTTTCCCACTGACTTGCTAAGTTGTCTTTGGCGTTCATGGGTTGGAAAGTCTGGAATCCACCACAGCTGCCTGTGATTCAGTCCTCTGAGGCCTGCTTCAGGTTTGCTGCGGCCTGAGTGCCCATGCTGAACTGTGCTTCTCTCCCATCCTGGTGAGATATACCTTTCCAATCAACCATCCAGACTGTCTTGGGCTGGAAGTTTGTTTCACTCTGTCTTTTTGTGGGTTCTGCTGCTTTAGAATTTGTTTAGAGCCATTTTTATAGGGGGAAGAGCTCAAGCAAGTCACTGCTTTTACTCTGCCATCTTCTCTTCTTTTCTTTCTGTAAACAAATTTTAGAGCAGCAGAACCCACAAAAAGACAGAGTGAAACAAATTTCCAACCCAAGACAACCTGGATGGTCAATGGGAAAGTTCTGTTGTGCCAGGCTGGGAGAGAAGCATAATTCAGTGTGGGCTGTGCCGGCAAAGACCAGGACTCAGAAACCCAGAGTAGGCCCCAGGAGACCGAATCACGGGGAGCTGTGGCGGCTTCCACATTTCTCAACCCACAAATGCCAAAGACAACTTGGAAGGTCAGTAGGAAAGATCTGTTGGACCTTGGTGAGAGAGGAACGTGGTCCAGCACTGGTCCTCGTGCACCCCAGGGTGGTGGCCACAGCGGCAGCAGTTTCTTCTGGAGCTCTTGGCTCACAGCGGTGGGGAGATCAAGCAGCTGATCAGAGGGAGATTGCAGGGATCTCTTTGCTGGTGGTGAGACAGGATTCTCTTGTTTTGCCCATGCTTGGATCTGAGTCCCAGTCCTGGGTGGCAGTCCTGGGGCGAGGAGGAGCACTGGCATAGTAGAGCTTGTGGCAGCAGTGGAGAGGGAACCCTCCTCTCATTTCCAGGGCAGAAAAGAGTGCTTGTGGTCACTCGTAGATCAGAGTACAGGCCAGGAGAGGAGTAAACACCTCTCCTTAGAACATACCACCTTGGAAGAATTGAAAACTCACAGGTCCCTAGAAGTATCTCCAAAAACAGCTGCACAAAACCCTTTAAGCTTGGGACAGGACACCCTCCACACTGGAAGCAGAGCCTACCTTAACAAAGAATTAAAAAGTCAAGTGATTGGCTGGGAAGATGAACAAGCAGAGGAAAAAAAAGAATCTTACTTTGATGACAAAGAAGATCAAAACATATAACCAGAAGAAGACAACAAAGTCAAAGCTCCTACATCCAAAGCCCCCAAGAAATATATGAATTGGTCTCAGATCATAGAAGAGCTCAAAAAGGATTTTGAAAATCAAGTAAGAGAGGTAGAGGAAAAATTAGGAAGAGAAATGAGAGTGATACAAAAAAATCATGAAAAACAAGCCAACAGCTTGCTAAAGGAGACCCAAAAAAATGCTGAAGAAAATAACACCTTAAAAAATAGACTACAGGGGCAGCTAGGTGGTGGAGTGGATGGAGCACTGGCCCTGGAGTCAGGAGGACCTGAGTTCATATCCGGCCTCAGACACATAAACACTTAATAGCTGTGTGACCCTGGGCACTTACCCCCATCGCCTAGCCAAAAAAAAAATAGACTATACCAAATTACAAAAGAGGTCCAAAAAGCCAGTGAGAAGAAGAATGCCTTAAAAAGCAAATTAAACAAATGGAGAAGGAGGTCTAAAAGATCACCAAGGAATTCCTTAAAAATTAAAATGGAGCAAATGGAAGCTAATGAGTCTATGAGAAATCAAGAAATTATAAAACAAAACCAAAAGAATGAAAAAATAGAAGACAATGTGAAATATCTCATTGGAAAAAACAACTGACCTGGAAAATAGATCCAGCAGAGATAACTTAAAAATTGTTGGACTACCTGAAAGCCACGATAAAAAAAAAAAGAACCTAGACATCATCTTTCAAGAAATTATTGAGGAATACTGCCCTGATATTCTAGAACCAGAGGGTAAAATAGAAATTGAAAGAATCCACTGGTCACCTGATGAA
The DNA here is from genome assembly GCF_900497805.2 of Vombatus ursinus. Lineage (NCBI taxonomy): Eukaryota > Metazoa > Chordata > Mammalia > Diprotodontia > Vombatidae > Vombatus > Vombatus ursinus. Next base: position 39,485,951 of record NW_020954590.1, on the reverse strand, counting down.
AGAGATCCTAAAAGGAAAACTCCCAGGAATATTATAGCCAAATTCCAGAGTTCCCAGGTCAAGGAGAAAATATTACAAGTAGCCAGAAAGAAACAATTCAAGTATTGTAGAAACACAGTCAGGATAACACAAGGTTTAGCAGCTTCAACATTAAGGGATCTGAGGGCTTAGAATTTGATATTCCAGAGGTCAAAGGAGCTAGAATTAAAACCAAGAAATCACCTACCCAGCAAAACTGAGTGTAATAAATGCAGGGAAAAAATTGATATTGAATGATGTAGAGGAATTTAATGCATTCTTGAGAAGCCAGAGGTAAATAGAAAAATTGACTTTCAAATATAAGACTCAAGAGAAGAGTGAAAAGGTGAACAGGAAAGAGAAATGTAAGGGATTATTAAAATTGAACTGTTTACATTCCTACATGAAAAATGATATCTGTAACTCATGAGACTTTTCTCATTATTAGGTTAGTTGGAGTGAATGTATATAGACAGAGGGCACAGAGTGAGTTGAATATGAAGGAATGATACCTAAAAAAGAAAATTAAGGGATGAGAGAGGAATGTACTGGGAGAAGGAAAAAGGGAGCAGTAGAATAGAGTAAGTTATCTCATATGAAAGAGGCAAGAAAAAACTTTTATAGTGGAGAGGAAGAGGGGGGAGGTGAGAAGTAATGCATGAATGTTACTCTCATTGGATTTGGCTTAAGGAGGGAATAACATACATACCCAATTGGGTATGGAAATCTGTCTTACCCTACACGAATGTAGGTAGATAGAAGGGAGGGAAGATTTGGGGAGGGGGTAATCAGAAGCAAACGCTTTTGAGAAGGGATAGGGACAAAAGAAAGAATAGAATAAATGGGGGTGGGATAAGATGGAGGGAAATATAGTTAGCCTTTCATGCCATGACAATTATGGAAGTGTTTTGCGTGACTGCACATATATAGCCGAATTGCTTGCCTTCTCAATGAGGGTAGGTGGGGAGGGAAGAGGGGAAAGAATTTGAAACTCAGAGTTTTAGAAATGAATGTTAGAAATTGTTTCTGCATGCAACTGGGAAATGAGATACACAGGCAAAGGGTTATAGAAATCTATCTTTCCCTACAGGAAAATACAAGGGGAAGGAGATAAGAGAAGAGGGGACAGTTATAGAAGGGAGAACAGATTGGGTGAAGGGGGAATCAGAATGCAGGCTGTCATGGGGTGGGGGAGGGAAGGGATGGGGATAAAATTTGGAACTCAAAATCTTGTGGAACTAAATGTTGAAAACTAAAAATAAACAAATAAATTTAAAAAAAGATGAAAGTACTGATGGGGACTTGGAGAAAGTGGTTTAAATAGCATTGGTGCTTTTAAAATTAAAACTCTTTAACAAATATAAATAGCTACTAAACAGGACTACTTGTGATTTTCAATTTCTAATGAAACATTTTAAAAAGAAAAAATTTGTTGCTATTATAATTTCTCTATTTTGTTTTTACTTTATCATTGTATTCATAGTATTTTACTTTTCCTTTTTAGATATTTCTATACTGATTTGACCAGTGCTAAACAAACTAAGGAATTAAATCTGGTCACAACCAACTGATATTTACAACTGTGACTCAGCTTTTAGGTAATTGTTTTTATTTGTCATTTTTTGTGTGTTTGCCTGATTGTTGAGATAAGAATAAAAGTGTGAAGGTTTCCAGATAACCATGCAAAAAATGTTTCTAGTTGTATTACTAGTGGAATTTTTACATTAAGGCCTCATTCTTATCTGGTGTTGCTGAAAACCAATAGTTAAAAATTAGGAGCATAAAGGGTTGCATATGAATAGTAGGAGAATTAGCTTTAGCTAGAACACCCACAGCCCCTCATGATTATTTCCATCTCTGATTGGTCATTCTGAGAAAAGTAAGAATAAAAGTTCAAAGCCCGTTAATGTTCACTGCTGTATTACATTACACAGGGACGTTTACTGCATTATATGCTATTTCCAAGCTCCACAGCTGTGGATTTCATAAATCTTTTACCTCCGGAGTTTGGGGCTTAGCTACACTTAGTTATATATTAGAATACAAATTAAGCTGGCTTAATAACATGGTAATTGAGGGGTAAGCCAAATGTCTCTGCCTCTGTTTTATCTAGTGAGGCTTCTGACTTCTTTCTAGTTACTCAAACTTTAGAGCCCAGATTTATCTATACTCAGAGAACAATCAATCTATCAGCAAGCGTTTATTAAGCATTTAGTGTGTTCTAAACACTCTTCTAAGCCCTAAGAATAGAAAGGAAAACAAAAACAAAAAAAGTTCCTGCCTTCATGGAGCTTATATTCTCACAGTAGTAACAACATATAAATAAATCTAAAAGTACTTACAAAATAAATTCTGGGTAGATGGCACTAGCAGCTGGGAGGAACTCTTGCAAAAGGTGGCCCTTGAACTGAGTCTTTTTTATTATTATTTATTTATTTTTAGTTTTTAACATATACTTTTATAAGATTGTGAGTTCTAAATTTTCCCCCCTCCCTTCTTTCTCCCCTCCCCAAGACAGCATGCAATCTGATATGAGCTATAAATATGCAATCATATTAAATATTTCTACATTAGTCATGTTGTGAAAGAAAAATTGGAACAAAAGGGAAAAACCACGAGAAGGAAAAAACAACAACTAAAAAAAGGGAGAGAAAATATTATGCTTCGATCTACATTCATACTCCATAGTTCTTTATCTGGATGTGGATAGCATTTTCTGTCATCAGTCTTTTGGAATTGTCTTAAATCAATGCATTGCTGAGAAGAGTTAAGTCTGTCAAAGTTGGTCATTGCACAATGTTGCTGTTACTGTGTACAATGTTTAATTGAGTCTTAAAGGATGCCAGGACCCCTGAGACTCATAAAGTGAATAGAGAGCATTCCAGGAATGGAAGATACCAGTGCAAAATGCACTGAGAAAGAGATAAAGATTATATGATAGGAACAGCAAATAGACATGGAAGGGAATAATGTATAAGAACACTGGAAATATGATTAGGAAAGGGCCATATTGTAAATAGTTTTAAATGCCAAATAGGCCATTTGATTTGAAATCTCTCTTTTTGTCATCTCCCACTCTCTCCTTCTTTCCCTTAGTCTCTGACAAGAAGGTGGCCCTTCTTGCCAACACCAGCTCTTGTTGGTGTATCCTTGATCTCATCTGCTTCTTTCTTCAGCAGATTACAAGTTCAGTCATCCCTTTTTCTAATCTTTGAACTCTTCCTATCGGTTTTTTCTTATCTACTGGGCCTTCAGAAATGCCCAACTTTCAGACCAAACACTTGAGTGACACTTACCAGCTGTGTGACCCTAGGCAAGTCACTTAACCCCAATTGCCTAAAAAAAAAATGCCCAACTGTCCTCAAACTTTAAAAAGTCTTCACTAGGTTTTACTATTCCTTTAAGCCATCCTCCTATATCTCTTCTCCCTTCCTCAGGCAGACTCCTCAGGAATTTATCTGAGCTCACTGCCTCCACTTCTCCTTTCATGTGCTCCTCCATACTTTGCAGTTTGGCTTATGACCTCATCCCTCAACTGTAACTGCTCTTTCAAAAATTATCAACAATCTTTTACTTGCCAAGTCTTTTTTTTTTTTTTGAGTTCTCATTCTTCTTGACCAATCTGCTACATTGAAACTGCTCATCACCCTCTCCTCTTGAATAAGTTTTTTTTTCTCTGAGCTTTGCTCACTTTACTATTGTCTTGTCCTCCTCCTACTTGTCTAACCACCCTTCAGTCTCTTTGGTTGGTTCTTCATTCAGGTCACACCCCGTAACAATGGGTGTTCCCTAGGCCTCCTCCTCTTCTCTCTTTTCACTCTCTTGGCACTCTCATCAGCTCCAATTAATTTAATTATCATCTTATGCTATGATTCCCAGAGTGTAATTCCCTGACTCCTTGTTCTCCCTGATCATTTGTATCCAATCATTTGTCAAATTATATTATTTATACCTTCATAGATCTCTTTCATCTGACCACTCTTGCAGCTACCTCATTAGTTGTGGCCACCATCATATCTAGCCTAGAAAATTGCAATAGCCTCCTTATTGGTCTTCTTCCTTCAAGTATCATCCCATTCGAATCCACCCTTCACATTAATGCCAAAATGTTTTTCTTTAAGCCTAGATCCAACCATGTAATTCCCTTACTCAATAAACTCCTGTGTCTTCTTGTTCTCTATAGCATGAAATATAAATTCATCTGTTTAACTTTAAAGGCCCTTTACAACCTTGCCCAACCTGTCTTTCCAGCCTCGTACATTATTTTCACTCCTGCACAATTCTATTCAGCCAACCTGGCATTCTCTCTTTACCTCACGTACTACACATCACCTGTTGCTGTGCTTTTGCACTGACTTTTTCCCATGATTTTTTTCTTTACTTCATGGAATTCCTCTATTCAAGGCACAACTCAAACATCATCTTCTATATGAAACCTTTCCTATTTCCCTCAACTAATAGGAACTCTATTCAAATTACCTTGAATTTAATAACCTTGTGTTTGTATTTATTGTTATTGTATTTATTCTACATATATTTACATATGTGTTTATTATCTCCCTAATTTGATTATACTCTCCTTGCAAGTGGATATTGCTTCATTTATTGTATTTGTTTCTCTCGCACTTAGCACAGTGGCTGGCACAGAGTAGGGACCTAATACATGCTTGTTGATTCAAATTGATTTATATTTGACCCTAGAAATTATAGAAAGCTATTAGAGTTTTAGTAGCAGGTGACATGACATTGTCAGACCTTTAAGAAAATTAGTTTGGCAATTCTGTGGAATGTTGATGGAAGCATGGAGAGACTTGAGGCAAAGAATCTATTTAGAAGGTTTTTGTAATATTTCAGCTGAGAAGAGATGAGGGACTGAGTTAGGATGGTGGCTGTGTGAATGAAGATAAAGTATCAAATGTGAAAGATGTAGAGAGAGAAGTCATAAGATTTAACATCTGAATGGATATGTGGGGTAAGTGAGAGAAAGGAGTCAAGAATGATACTAAAGTTGTAAAGCAGGATGATTAGAAGTGTGGATGTGCCCTCAACAGTAATAGGGAAGTTCAAAAGTGGAGTGTGTGGTGAAAGATAATAAGTTCTGTTTTAGACATGTTGAGTTTGAGATAAAGCAGAGGGAAAGATATCCTGTGATAAAGAACATCATTCACTAGTGATGTTTTTGGTGGTTTACTTGCTTTACCCTGCCTCTGATTATAACTGTTTGCCTCCTTTTTCTCTTGGGTGATGTTCTTATATTTTTATATTCCTTCCCTTCTTCTGAACCTTTTCTTAGTCCTCACTGTGACCTCTAGTCACATTACTCTTCCCTAACTGATCACTCCCTATACAGGCTTTACTTTCCCCCCTTTACAATTTTGATCCCATTATACTTATTCAGTTCAACTATAATATTGACCTTTTGAATCCTTTGCCTTATTTGCCACTCATCCATTGCCAAATCCCAATCCCAAGTGACAACCACTATTTGTCTTCTCCACACTTAACTTGAATTCTTCTGTACAACAGTGGTGGAAATCACAGGACCATGTAGACTAGATTCACTACAAATACATTGTCCTATTTCAACTGAACTCTGTTGCTGCGTGGCAATTCTTTTATCCTTCCCTAATTACTTCTTTTTTATCCCTAGAATATCTCTTCTAAGTATTCTCTTCTCTATATCACTTGTCTTCTGACCTCCACTTCACCAAAAGACTACATGTCAAGAGATTTCTTCCCTTTTGTACATTTCAAAACCCCTCAATATCATGTCTTATTCTTGCTTTCTTTGCCCCAGTAGTCCTTATCCTTACCAGGACCAAACCATCTCATTGCGCCCTTGGTTCCATTTCCTTCTGTCTCTTAAAAACTTGCTCTTTCAATCAGCCTGAATCTTTTTTCCTAATTTTCAGTCTTTCTCTATTGCCATTGTTGTTGCTGTGTACAAACATATCTGGGTCTTTCCTTTCCTTCAAAAACTGTCAAGATAATCTACCTAAAGTACCAGAATGTAAGTGTCTCTGTACTGCTCAAGAATCTTTAGTGTTACCTATTGCCTTTTAGGAGAAAATTCATACTCTTAAGCATGGCATTTAAGGTCATTTGCAATTGGGTTCTACTTTACCTTTTCATATTTATATTCCATTACTCTTCTTCACAGAACTGAGGTCTATGCATACTGATGACCTACTTGGCTTCTTCAAACTCAGCATTCCATTCCCTTGTGCATGAAATGCATTCTCTTCTCACATCTGCCTCTGAGAATGACAAGCTTCCTTCAACTGTCAGATTATCCACCTCCTGTAGGAAGCCTTCCCTGATTTTCCTAGTTATTGTTCCTCCATCCTTAAATTATATGTACTTGCCTGTTTCCTTGTTATATCTTTACAACAATCTTCTTGAGGTGAAAACTATTTTTCAATTTTCCTTTTTATCCCTAGCACCTAGGACAGTACCCTTGCACACAGCAGATAATAAATATTTGGGTTGGCTCAGTACTGCCTGCTTATTTTTCTTTGTCTTTGCAGCTTCTGTGGACCCTGCTTTTCTGCCTAGACCTGTTATTCACTTGGTCATTATTATATTTACCCTTGCATTTCTAGACCTACAATATCTGAGATGTACATCCACTAATCTCAGCTTAGTAAGACTGCTGTTTCATGCCTTTCCTGCCCTGATTTGTGCTTCCTATCCAGACCCCCAAGATGAGACTCAGTGTGGAATCACATTTGGGTGTTTGTCATCAGTTTTTATATATGATATTTTAGATTGCAGAAAGAGTTAAATTATTCTTCAAAAAGTTCTAATGAATTTAGAATGTCAAGTCTAATATTTAATGTCATGTCTACAGACTTTTTTTGATCTGTCATACTTTAAAAAACATTAACACTTTTGCCTTTAGAATGCAAATAAAAAAACTATGATAAGGGGATGAATAGTTAGTCTCTAAGGCCTTTTCCAGCTCTAATTTATTTTTATTATAGTGAATTATGTTAAAAGCCTGGAGTTAATGATGTAGTTGATATGACTGTTTAAATCTGAAGTGTCAGAATACCAAAACAAGTGGAAGCATTGTTGAATGCAAGTAGGATGCTGGAGACTCATCAAGATACTTATCAATTAAAGGTAGTATTTGCATTCTTTATTGTGATTGTAACTATATATTGGGAATAGAAATATTTCTTTGGGAATGTATCTCTGAAATTATTCAAGAAGTCTTAGAAAAATTATTATAGATAAAATTTTTGCTTTCTGTTTCTTTTTTTTAAGGCAATTGGGATTAAGTGACTTGCCCAGGGTCACACAGGTAGTATCTGAGGCTGCTTTCTTTTTAAATAAAAAAATTATTGATACTCCTTTAAAAAAAATCACTGTCATACATCCCTCCTCCAAGAGGATCTTCCTTTTTTAACAAAGAAGTGTAGTTGAGCGAAACAAATGAACACATTGGCTATATCTGACAACTATACCTCCTTTCCTATGGATAGGTCACCACATCTCTTTAGAGAAGAGAAAGTGATACTTGAGAAACATTCTTCTAGAGCAGGGGTAGGCAAACTATGGCTCAAGTGCCAGATCTGACCAGCTTCCTCTTTTTGTACTCCATGAACATTTTAAAATATAATAAAACTTTATTTTAGAATATAAAAACAATTTTTAGCCCAGGCCATATAAAAACAGGTGGGCTATATTTGGTCCAAAAGCAGTAGTTTGCTAGCTCCTGTTTTAGAGCCATGATTAGTTACTGTATTGATCATAGTTCTGATAGCTTTCAGAATTATTTTCCTGTACATTATTTTGGTCATTATGTAAGTTATCTTCCTGGTTTTTCTTGTTTTTCTGTGTATTCATACAGTCCTCAGGTTTCCTAGAATTCTTAATTTTTATCATTTTCTAATAGTAATTATAATATTCCTATACATCAGTACTTACATTCCTATACCGTTATTTGTTCAGCTACTCTCAAATCAGTGGGCAGCCGCTTTGCTTCTTGTTCTTTGCTAATTCAAAAAGTACTTCTATGAATAATTCTCTAGATATGTCCTCCCCTCTGTTGTTAACCTTCTTGCAATATATGCCTACTACTGATGTCACTAGGTTGAAGGGTGTAACTAGTTCATTCACTTTTATAGAATAGTTTCAGAAATTAAAAAAAGAGCATACTGTAAACTCTGAGACATACAGTGTTAAACTTAATTATTTCACTGACAAACCAAAAATTCTGCAAGTGATCAGAAGAAAAACCTTTAAATATCTAGTAAAGGAAATTTGAAAAATGCAGGAGTATTCTGAACCGGCCAGAAACCACAGGAAGGAACGGAATAATGTGTTCCAAAGAACATAGAAATTCAAAATGCCATCTAAGGTAATGTACCTTGTAAACCTGAGCCTAACTATTCTTGGAAGAGATGAATGTTCAATGAAAAAGGGTGTTTAAAGTATTCCCACAGAGGAAACCAGACTTGAACAAATTATTTACTTTTCAAACTCCCCAGACAACTAATATACAGGAAAGACAAACAGATATAGTAACCAGTGAGAGAGACTTGAAACAATATGGACTAAGCCTAACCACATCCCATTTAGTAGAGAGAATCAGTATTTTTTTGTGGGACTAAATAGCAGAATGGGAGACCACATAAAAAGGGAGAGGAGAGGAAAAAGATAGAGGGGAATAATTAAGGAAAAGTAACTCCTATAGTCTTTCAAGAAGCAACTCTACAGAAGAATGGGTGAGGAAGCAAAGGGAGGGATAGAAATGGGAAAATCTTATTTCAGTGTTGGGAGGGGGTCCTCCTGACAAATGCTCCCATAGAATAAAGAAACTCTATGAATGGACATGGGGACTTTACTATGGGTAATCTGCGGGTATCTGATGCTTAGAAATACCACATATCTTGGCTCAGGAGAAGGAGAATCAGAGCTACTGGGGGCAACTTACACTTAGAAGAGTGGGAGGACATAGACTCAGAGAAGAGATTTTCTGACAGTTGCAGGATGAGGATGGGGGAATGATCATGGGGAAGCCTAAGAGTAGTAATGAACTGTTAGGTAGGTGGCACAGTGGATATCTGGCATCTAGAAGACCTCAGTTCAAATGCAGCCTCAGACACTAGCCGTATGATCCTGGGCAGGTCACTTATCCTCTGTTTGCTTCGGTTTCCTTATCTGTAAAATGGGGATAATAATAGCACCCACTTCTCAAGACTGTTTTGAAAATCAAATGAGATAATAATTGTACAGTGCCTGGCACATAGTAAGCATTATATAAATGTTATTATTATTAAACTACATAATCAATGACATAAGAAAATTCCTATGGAACATTGATTCTGTTTTATTACCTCACCAAAAAAAAAAAAAGATTCATTAAAAAAAGAAGTTGGAGAAGGAAATGGCAAACCACTCCAGTATATCTTTGCCAAGAAAATTCCAAATGGAGTCAGGAAGAGTTGAACATGGCTGAAACAACTGAACAACAACAATATAAAATAAAAGGAGGAGCTGGAACAAAATTTACTATGCATCAAGTGAATCCAAAGAAGAAAGAGTTGCAATTAGGCTATCAGTCAAATAAAAACAAAAATTCAAAACATAAAAAGAAATAAACAAGGAAAGTAACATGCTGAAAGGAACAAAAGACAAACTATATCAATATTAAATTAATGTGCTTCAAATACCTTAGCATGTGTATTCATAAAGGAAAAATTAGCCAAGTTAGAAGAAGACATAGTGAATAGTGTCAGGAAATTTCATTGTTCCTCTCTCAGTTTTGGATAAATCTAAGAGAAATAAAAACAAAAGGGAAAATATGGAATAGAAAAAATTGCAGGAGAAATTAGAGCTGAAAGACTTATCTTGTCTTCTAGTGAGGTTTCCTAAAGAATTTATTTCTCAATACCGCATGGAACTTAGCAAATAAAAACATAACAAAAACAAAAGGTGTAGCCCCAGATGAAGACTTAACAATGAAATTCTAAAAAAATGAGTGGATCAAAGAGCAAATGATAGAAAGAATAAATAAAGGAAAATTATAATGATGAAACAACATATGAAAATATCTGGGATGCAGGTATAAAGCAGTGTTCTAGGGAAAATTTTAATTCCTACAAAGATATAGTAAAAAATAGAAAAAGAGAGGCTTAAAGAACTTAATATGCATTTTTTAAAATTAACTATCCAGCCAATAAACCTAAAACAAAAAACAAAATAAAATGTATTAAAGATGATCAGAGGAGAGTAGAGCCAAGATGGCACAGTAGCCAGAAGCAGTGTGGCAAGCTCTGTTCCCAACAGTCCTCCAAACAATCCAGAATACTCATCTAATTATGATGCAGAAATCCAAGAAAAATTCACAATGAGACATTTTTCCAGATCCAGAGCCCAGATCAGCAGAGGGAGGCAGAGAGGGCTACAAACACTGAGAATGGGATCTGTCTGGCAGCATCACAACTGGAGCATTCTAGCACCTAAGGAAATACTGCGCCCCAGGACAGGCTGAGGTCCCAAACCCATACTGGAGCACATCAATGGGTACGGGTGTCAGCTCACAGCTCTGTCACCTACTACCCAAATAACAGTTACAGCAGGATGGATGGAGGAGGAGGACCTGTGCCCCAGAGCCCTAGGCCCTGAGTTGCGTTCTGAGAGAGGAACAGATTCAGAAGCAAGCAGTAACAGTGTGGCTCAGCTTCTAGGAGCAGATGATAACACTTTCAGCTTCTAGCCCAGTCTGAAGCCTGCAGAGGAATGACCAGGGCAGGAATCTCAGATCAAAAGGGATTCTTCATTTCTGTCACTCTGAACCAGCAGAGCTTCCCAAATGACTGATAGTGGCTGAGTCTAGCAGGAGTCTACTGTTGCTCAGACCAAAACCTGGATCAAGAACTTGCATAGTTTAGACCAAGGGGACAGAAATCATACTTTACCCTGGATTATATCACTTTGGAAGCACTGAAAGCTTTCAAAGTCCCCAACTGAGCTGTCCATGACATCCTGGAATAACATAACATTCAAATAGCAGAAACAAGACCAATGCAGACTTTCCTGTCAGAAGTGCATAGAGCCCAGCCTTGACATCAAGTCCAAAATCAGGAAGTTGTCTAGAAGAAGGAGCAAACAAAAAAAGAATTTCACCATAAAAAGCTGTCATTGTGACAGAGATGCTGAACACACAAACCCAGAAGATGAGAATGACTCCAAAACATCTACAAGCAAAACCTCAAAGAAAAAGACACCATGGACACAAATTCAACTAGAATTTCAGAAGAGATGAAACAATAATTTTTTATTCTTTCTTTTTTTTTTCTTTTCCATTTTTAGGAAGTGGTGCTGGGTCAAAGGGTATGCACAGTTTTATAGCTCTTTGGGCAAAGTTCCAAATTGCTTTCCAGAATGTTTGGATCAGTTCACAACTCTACCAACAATGCATTAATGTTCTAATTTTCTCACATCTTCTCCAATGTTTATTATTTTCCTGTTTTGTCATGTTAGCCAATCTGATAGGTGTGATGTGGTACCTTAGAGTTGTTTTGATTTGCATTTCTCCAATCAATAGTGATTTAGATGGCTTCATGATTTAGATATAAAGGCTGATACTATAAGCAAACTGGGAGAGCAAGGAATAGTTCGCCTGTGAACTATGAACCTATGAAATGCAAAATGGATAATTTTGATTATATTAAATTGAAAAGTTTTTGCACAGACAAAACCAGTACAGTCAAGATTAGGAGAGAAGCAGAAAACTGGGAAAGATTTTTTTTTTTTACAATCAATGTCTCTGATAAGGGCCTCATTTCTAACATATATAGAGAACTAAATCAAATTAATGAGAATATAAGTCATTCCCCAATTGATAAATGGTCAAAGGATATGAACAGTCAGTTTTCAGATGAAGAAATTAAAGACATCTATAGTCATATGAAAAAAATGCTCTAAATCACTATTGATTAGAGAAATGCAAATCAAAACAACTCTGAGGTTCACATTACACCTATCAGATTGGCCAACATGATAAAACAAGAAAATGATAAGTGTTGGAGAAGATGTGGGAAAATTGGAACACTAATGCATTGTTGGTGGAGTTGTGAACTGATCCAACCATTTTGGATAGCTGTTGCCAGCAACTAATAACCACACCTGATGGGAGAGCGTGAACTAAAGAATCATGGGCCAGGAGGGTCAGCAAAGACTGAACCATTTATTCATCTGAGGGTCACAGCATATATAGGAAAAAGTTTGAAGCTTCAAAGGATCCCTTGTGTGGGAAAACTGTGCATATTCTGTAACTGTTACTGATAACTTTCAAGGTTCAGAGCTTGGTAAAAAAGTGCTTTCAGGACATACATCAAAGGAGCATACAATAAAAGTGTCAAGAAAAAAGGATTACATCATTTTAAGCAAATGGTTACACGATAGAGATTAACAGTCAATTAACAGGCCTTGACAGTCATTCTCAGGGCTATCTCAGGTTCTTATGTCAAAAGTATGTGACTAGTCCTCCCTAGTTTGCCACATATTATCCCTCATGCCAGACTGTTATTGTGTCACGGTCAGGCAGTTCCAGGAGCCCCTTAATGAATAGGCGAGTGGTGAGCCAACATCCTGATAAAGTGAGCCCTTGAAGGTAAGAACAGGCAGGAATTAAATTCCAACCTGAATTCTTTAACCCTTTTCTGGACTGATCAGAGCTGGCCCTCTACATCTCCCCCTTTCAGTTTTTGTTGAAGCTTGAGGTGATGAATATCTGTGGCTAGAGATTGGAACCATGACTTTATCAGTGCAGCTGCACACGGGAGAACAAGGCGAACTAGGATTAATAAAATTCCCCAAGAAAAAAGATGAAGTAATAAATCAGTGATAGTTTTGGAAATATTTAACGAGGCCAATTTGTCTAAGATCTCTTGTGCCAAACTCTGAGGATGAATCCCTGGGAATAGACTGTCAGAAATAGCCTGGGTTACATTTATAAGAAAAGATAAATCAGCTGCGTAACTGCTATTTTGCCAAACACCTTCTAAATGATTCTTTATACTATCCCAACGTACTATACTAGAGTTATAAGTTATAGGAGTAACACATATCATAGTAAAACAATAATCACATTTCAGTTTTGCTCTAAATTCTGATTCTGCAAGTTCATCTCCAATATATAGCACAGATTGCTCTAACAGATTAACTTTATATGATAAATCCCTATCAATGGCTTCTTGAGCTCGTAAGGCTAAGCTAATATTTTTTGCAAGTTCATTTACAAATCGTGCATCCTGTATCTCTGACTGCAATGCAATAGAAGACAGGGTGGATATAATAATTAAGGAAGCAACAGAAATTAATCCAGTAGTGAGAAGCCCAGCAAATCTTTTTTGACCTGTGTAGTGATGATGAGATGAATTGAAGGGCATGTTCCCCAGAAGATTGGAACCATTCATGAGAAAGGTTAGTGGGAAAAAACAGCAAAGGATGGTTGCTCAACCAATAGAACAATTTTGTCATTTCGATCAATACATTGCTCGATAATACAATTAAGACAGGTTACATTCCATTCTAAAATACTGGATTGTGTCAAGTTCACAAATCCAGGTTCTAAACTATTGGAGAAGGAGGAAGCTATCATAAATGCTTGTGGGGTTTTATACAGGCTTTAAAGGAAAATAAGTCCAGTGCTGGTCACAGTGTCCATATGATGGCTGGGTAGAGAGCAGGGGAATCATTGCAAGTCTTTTCTTTCTCTTCATAGTTCGCTTCCGTTTCTGCTGCAGGTTCAATTTCTTCATCTGGGTGGTGAGTAGTGGAACAGGTTCGAACATTTTTCTCTGGAATCCAGACAGGTTTATCAAAGGTTTCTGGAAAGACACAAACATACGCTTGCTCCCAGGTTGATAATGGATCTGGATCTTTCCACTTCCCTGTACGTGGGTCTTTCCACATAACTCTGGCTTCAGGAAACCTGCGTTTTTGAAAGTGTTTTTCTACAGGTGTAATCCCATCTTTATGGACATTCAAAAAATTTAAGGTATATAAAACCTGGGCTAATTGTCTGGAGGGGGTAGTAGTCCACAGATAGCATTTTGGAACTATGCCCAAAGGGCTATAAAAATGTGCATACCCTTTGACCCAGCAATAGCACTTCTAGGGCTGTATCCCAAAGAGATCATAAAAATGGGAAAAGGACCCACATGTACAAAAATATTTATAGCGGCTCTTTCTGTGGTGGCAAAGAATTTGAAATTGAGGGGATACCCATCAATTGGAGAATGGCTGAATAAGTTGAGGTATATGAATGATGAGCTATAAGAAATGATGAGTAGGCAGACTTCAGAAAAACCTGGAAAGACTTGTATGGACTGATGCTGAGTGAAATGAGCAGAACCAGGAGAACACTGTACACAGTAACAGCCACGTTGTGTTATGACTAACTTTGATAGACTTAGCCCTTCTCAGCAATGCAAGAATCACCAAAAGTCTCATGATGGAATATGCTATCCACATCCAGAGAAAGAACTATGGAGTTTGAATGCAGATTGAAGCATACTATTTGCTCTTTTTTTGTTCCTTCTGTTTTGTTTTGTTTCCTCTTTCTTGTGGTTCCTCCTATTAGTTCTAATTCTTCCTTAAAATATGACTAATGTGAAAATATGTTTAATAGGAATGTATACGGAGAGCCTATATCAGATTGCATGAAGGGGGAGAAAAATTTAAAACTCAAAAGCATGTGGAGGTTATTGTTGAAAATGAAAAATAAATTAATAAAAAAGAAAAAAGTGATTTAGAGCATTTTTTCATATGATTCTAGATAGCTTTAATTTCTTCTAATGAGTAATAATTTTTTATAAGAGAGAAAAATGTTTTGTACAAATAAAAGAGTGCTACAGGTAAAATTGGGAAAGAAATGAGAGTTATTAAAGAAAGAATTATAAAAGAATTAATAGTTTGGCACAAGAGGTACAGAAAACCTTGACCAAACAAGCCCCATTGAAAATTAGAATGGAACAAATAGAAGCTATTCCTTTAAATATCAAAAAATCATAAAACAAAACCCAAAAACTAAAAAATAGAAAAAAATATAAGGTATCTCATAGCAAAAATAACCAACCTGGAAAATAGATCTAGGAGAAAAAGAAATTGAGTCATTGGACTACATGAATATTATGATAAAAAAAAAAAGAGCCTAGATGCCCTCTTAAAAAAAAATCTCTCCAGGTATTTTAAAACCTGGGGCAAAGTAGAAATAGAAAGAATCCTCTTACTCACCCCCTGAAAGAAACTCCAAATTGAAACCTCCCAGGAACGTTATAGTCGAAATCCAGAACTTCCAGATCAACAAATAAAATAAAACATAATCCAGCCCACATACAGAAAGAAAGAATTCAAGTACTTTGGAGCCACAGTCAGGATCACACATGAATTACAACTACCACTATAAAGGAGCAGAAAGCTTAGAATATAATATTCCAGAAGGCAAAAGATATATATTTACAATCAAGAATAATTTACCCAGAAAAACTAAATATAATCTTGAAGGGGAAAATTAGACCTTTAATGAAATAGAGACTTCCAACCATTCCCAATGAAAATACCAGACCTGTATAAACAGAGTTCAAACATAGGGGTTAAGAGAAACACAAAAGGTAAACATGAATGAACAATGATAAGGGATTAAACAAAAATAAACTGCCTACAGTCTAAAATGGAGAGATGATTTTACGTGTCTTTACTGAACCCTTTATCATCATAGGGGTCATAAAGAGAGTTTAATGAGATAGAAGGTTTAGGAATGGTTCTGTTTTATCTTGATTTCAAGAGAAGAATGGAAAGAAAGGGGAAAAGGAGTACATGCTGAAGGTGGGAGGAAGAAAGGAACATTAAGGGAAATTATCTCACATAATCAGTTCAGACAAGTAGACATCTATGCAGACAAGACAGGAGGCAAAGGAGGGATGAATATGCAGTTGGGTGCAGAAATACATTTCACTTAATAAGACAAATAGGTAGGAAAGGGGAGAAGGGAGAATTAAAGGAAGGGTAGAATAAGGGAGGGATTAGTCCTAAGCAATACAAACTCTCAAGGATGTACACAAATATTTATAGCTGTTTTTGAGGTGGCAAAGAATGAGAATTTTAGGGGGTGCCCAGACATTCAGAAATGACTGAACAAGTTATGGTATAGCTGATGGAATTACTATTGTGCTGTAAGAAATAATTAAGCTGATGATTTCAGAGAAACCTGGGAAGACTTGTATTAACTGATACAGAGTTAAATGAACAGAACTAGAACAAGTTACACAATGATAACAATACAGTAAAGACAAGCAATTTCAAAAAAATTAGGAACTCTGATTAATGTAATCACTAACTACAATTTCAGAATATTAATGATAAAACATACTACTCACCTCTTCATCAAGAGGTGATGGACTCAGAATACAGAATGAGACTTTTTTTTGTTTATAGTTAATGTAGAAATTTGTTTTGCTTGACTATACATGTTTGTAATGGGTTTTGTCTGTATTCCATTTCTTAATGGTGAGGGGCAGGTGATAGCAGAGAAGACAGATTTTTACAGATTGAAAAAATAGGAATTTTTTTAATTGGCAGAGGAAACTATAAATTGGAAACAAAAAACTACAGAAATAAAATATGAACCTAAAATCTGGTTCTTTGAAAAGACTAATAAAATTAATAAATCATTGCCACTCTGATTAAAAATAAAATAAAAAATCAGATAAAATAGCAAATGAACAAGGTAAAATCACAAAGAAGAAATAAAAAGATCGGAATTGTTATACATATTTATGTGCTAACAAAATTCAGAACCTCAAAAATAATGAGAAATAACTTCCAAAATATAAAATATCAAAACTAACAAAAAACCAAATAAAGATCTCCAGTAATTTAATATCAGAAATATAGAGAACTAGATACAAAAGTTAATTAACTCCTGGTCCTGTTGAATTCACAGTAGTACCTTATCAAACTTTAAAAAAACAATTAGTACCAAATTATTCTCAAAAGTTGAGCAAGAAAATTCAGATTCCTTTTATGAGTCAAATAGAGTCCTAATACCTAAACCAAGGAAGGATAAAACAGAAAAGGAAAACTGTACATCAGTGTCATTAATGAATATCAATTCATAAATTTTAAAGGAATTCCTGTCAAAGAGACTACAGTGAGTCAGATTCAATATGACCAAGTTGAATTTATTCTAGAGATGCAAGGATGGTTTAACATTAGGAGAAAAAAAATCAACATAATTAATCATATTAAAATAAAAACATCTGAAACCACATGATTATCTCAAGAGAAATAGGGAAATCCTTTGACATAGTAGAATACTCATTTATGCTTAAAAAACAAAACCCTATAAAGAATAGACATAAAGAAACTTTTTTAGTATCATAAAATGTTATGTATCAAAAACCAAAAGCAAGAATCAGATGCAAAGAGGATATACTAGACGCTTTCCTAATAAATGCAGGAGTAAACAGAGGACTCCTATTCCTTCCACATTATTTAATGCAGTTCTGAAAATTCTAGCCATAGCAGTAAGACAAATGAAAAAAATTAAAGGTGGAAAGAGAGGTAAAGAGGAGTTAAAAGTATTCCTGTTTGTCTATGTAACATGATGGTTTACTTAGAAAATCCTTAGAATCCTAAGGATTTAACAAAGTTGCAGCCTTCAAAATATACCCTCAAAAATCAATAGCATTTTAATATAATAATAACAAAGAACAAATCCAAGAGGCAATACTTGAAAGGGAAATCCTAGTTCACATAACTGTAAGATACATAAAGTAGCTGAGGATCAATCTAACAAATAATGCAAGCTACTGGTCGAAGGATTTGAATAGACAGTTTTCAAAAGAAGAAATCAAAGTTATCTGTAGTCGTGAAAAAGTGTTCTAAATCACTGTTGATTAGAGAAATGCAAATTAAAACAATTCTGAGGTACCACCCATGCCTATAAGATTGGCTAACATGATAGAAAAGAAAAATGACAAATGCTGGAGGGAATGTAGGAGCAGGAGAGATAAGAGAATATAGGTTTTGGAGGAATTGGTACTTGAGCTCTGCCTTGAAAGCAAAGTGTTCATATCATGCATGAAGGATACCCTATGCAAACATATGGACGTAGGAAAATGATAGGCAAGCTCAAAGAATAGCCAATAGTCTATTTTGGCTAGCAGGTGACTTGTGTTAAGGGAAATAATGTGATAAAGGCTGGAAATTTAGGGTCTCAGGTGCCAGGCAGAGGGATTTTTATTTTATCCTATTGAAAGACATTTTGTAGGTTTTCATTTTTGTTTATTAATTCATCTTAAACTTGATAGCAAATCCTAATTCATCTAAATCTGATAATATTTTTGAATAGCTATTTGTGTGGGGGGTTGTTTTTTTTTAAACTCCATTTTCCGGGCTTTACTAACCCATTTTCTTTTTCCCGGGGGCACTGTATTAATATGGCTAATGGTAATTTGGATCATTAAAATGAAAAGAGACAATACTCATGCTGTGGATTATATTTTCAGATTTTATTAAGAAAGTTATCCTCTTTACCCTATTCAAGAAAGAATGTCCTGAGTTTAATAACTACTTTTTAATCACGTTTCAGGGCATTTTGGCAATCTGTTTTGTCATGCTAAATACGAGACGAATAGAATGTATAATTTATTGAGCAAGGTATCTTGCAACATCCATGTCTCAGCCAGTTCAGTTCGGGTATCCCTACTACCATATGACTTTATTCTAGAAAGCCAGAAAAGTTTTGCGTGTCTAAGATTAAATGAATGATGACTAAACAGCTTATTGAAGAATAGTTTTGGTTTAATTTATTTTCAAATTGTCAGTGACTTGTCACATAGCAGTCACAGAGCATTTTGATTGTATTCATCAGAGTATCTCAAGTAGGTAGCAATATATGTCACAATATGAATAGATATTTTCAGTTTTAAGGGAAATTATATAAAGTGGAGAATTAATATGATTTACAGTGAAGATAGGTAATTGAGAGACTTTATAATTTCTGCATGAGAAAAATATACACAAGAAAAAGCAGTAAGTTTGATGAGTATCCTGTGAGGTAAATTGTGTTAATCAGTCTTTAAATATTCATTCAGATTTTACTGTGTGCCAAGCACTGTGCTAAGCTCTGAGGGTACAAAAAGAGACAAAAGACAGTCCCTGCCCTCATGGAGCTTGCCATCTAATGCGGGAGATAATATGCAAACAAATATATACAAAACCAGTCATATATGGTATCAATAAGAAATGATTAGCAAAGGGAGGGCATTAGAATTAAGAGGGGTTGTTGAAGACTTCCAGTAAAAGAGGGTATTTTAGTTTGGGCTTAAAGGAAGTTAGAGAGGTCCATAAGTGTAGTGGAGGATGGAGAGCGTTCCAGGCAGGGGCAACAGTCAGAGAGAATTTCAGGAACAGATAGATGAGGCCAGTGTCCCTGAATCAAAGAGTATGTGTCAGGAAGTGAGATGTGAGAAGACTGAAAAGGTAGGAGGGTCTGGGTTATGAAGGGCTTTGAATGTCAAACAGAGCATTTTGTATTTGCTCCTGAAGGCAATAGGGAGCCACTGTAGTTTATTGAATATGGGGATGACGAGGGTTGTATCTGAGCTTTGGGAAAATCACTTTAGTAACTGAATAGAGGATGGATTGGAGTGGGAGGAGACGAGACTGACAGACTCCCCAGTAAGGTATTGCAGTAGTCGAGGTGTGAGGTGATGAGGGCTTGCGCTAGAGTGGTGGCAGTATCAGAGGAGAGAAGGAAGCACATTTGAGAGATGTTGCAAAAGTGAAACCAACGGAACTTGGCAATAGATTGGATTTGGGGGGTGAGAGAGAGTGAGGAGTCTAGGATGACTCCTAGGTTGGGAACCTGAGGGACCAGAAAGATTGTCTTGCTCTTTATGGTAACAGGGAAGGTAAAAAGGGGGGAATTTTTATGGGAGAAAATACTGAGTTCTGTTTTGAATATGTTAAATTTGAAATATCTACTGTGCATCCAGTCTGAGATGTCTGAAAGGCATCTGGAGATGCAAGATTGGAGGTCAGCAGAGAGTTTGGGGTAGGATGGGTAAATTGGTAATCAAATCCATGAGAGCTGATGAAATCACCAAGTGAAGTAAAAAACAAATATTTTTGTTTTTGTTTATCAAAGAGAAGAAAAAGAATTTTTTTAGTTACGAAAAAGTAAAAAATAAATGAAATTAGTGGTTATAATTATGTGGTTCTTTTAAATGGAAGAAAAAAGCAATAAAAATAAGTGATCATCCATATTTCAAGACATTGTACAAATATTTTTACTTATATAGATTTTGTAGAGTACTTTAAAATTAACTAAGATCAAGCTTAATAATTGTCTCATGTGACTTGAACTCTAAGAAGTATTTAGAATAAAAAAAGTACTTAGAAACCTGCTGTCCTTTAGCTCTTAGCAAATTATGAGGAACAACAAGTGACTTGGACTATATGTATATTATACTTGTGTGTCTCTCACTTCACTCAATAATGTTGAAGTGAAACCAAAGGAAATTTTCACTCTTTTACTAATTTAAGATTGCCAGCTCTTTTTGTATTGAAGAACAGCTTTGTTCTTTTCCTCAAGTTTCAAGATTTTAGGTGGTCAGGGGCTGATTTGAGGTCATGGGGAATGATGATAGAGAAATACTGCTGGCAAGCCATGATTGAAAAATAATCTATTGGTCACTGACATTTCAGGGTTAGCATGTTCTAACTTCTTGTTATCTGTCTAGTTCAAATTCTTTTGAAATGCCACCAACAGTCTTGGGTCTTCCAATTAGAAAGGGTATTGTCCCTGTGACTAGTGTATCAATCAGTCAAGTGTTTATTAAGCACCTACTAGGTACTGGGCTTAGTCCTGGGGGTCTAAAGAAAAAGAGAACTATTGTCTTACCTCTAGGAACTTATATTCTAAAGGGGAAGACTATGTGTACCCATATAAATGAATACCTAGTAATTTCAGGGACAACACAAACAGCTTGGGGTGGGGGAGGAATTCAGGAAGCACTGTGGCCATTTTAAACCAGCATTTTCAGTATCTTAAAGTAGTGCCACTGGAGGCTATATTTTCTTTTTCTTTTTTTGGTGAGGCACTTGGGGTTAAATGACTTGCCCAGGGTCACATAGCTAGTAAGTTTCAAGTGTCTGAGGCTGAGTTTGAACTAAGTTCCTCCTGATTCCAAGGCTAGAGCTCTATCTACTGTGCCACCTAGCTACCCCTATGAAGACTGTATTCTTAAAATGGAACAAGTAGGCTACAGTGAATCCTTTGGGAAATCCTTGGTTTTTAAAGTATCTCTGAAATTATAATTTATTTTCATATATCACAGATCAGGATTTAGCAAGGATGTCTTGCTATTTTTTGTTTATTTTATTTTGTTTTGTTTTTGCTAGGCAATGCAGTTTAAGTGACTTGCCCAGAGTCACACAGCTAGTAAGTGTCAAGTGTCTGAGGCTGGATTTGAACTCAGGTCCTTCTGACTCCAGAGCTGGTGCTATATCCACTGTGCCACCTCGCTGCCCCATTGCTTTGCTCATCAGTCTCAAAATACTTTAGAGCAAGAGTTTCCAGCCTTTTTTATTCCTTGTAGCCCTTGGATTTACAGTAAAGCTTTCTGTACCACCTATTCAGTATGAAAAGAAAGAAACTCTGAAGTTTATCATGTATTTTCACATAGGAATAGGGATAGGTACTGGGGGTGTGATTTCATTGGTAGTAAAGAACTCTTTCTAACAATGCTGGTTAACACCTTTTCCGCAACTAGAATCTTAGAGAATTGCCTAAGAGCATTCAGGGGTTCAGTGGATGTGTCAGAGGCAGATCTTGAACTCACATGTACTGACTCAAAAGCCAGCTCACTATCCATTATGTAGCACTGCCTCTCATGCATTTTAAAATAATAAATAAAACAAAGACACTAATTATAATAACATAATATTGGAATTGATCTTTTATAGTTCAAATAATCAGCTCTTGGATACTCTATCCAGTTTTCTTAAAATAGGGCACATGCTTGTTAGTCTTTTCATGCTTTCAGAGAGTATTATAACAAGGTTAAAATAAATTCACGAGGAGGAGAAGTGACTGC
Source organism: Vombatus ursinus (assembly GCF_900497805.2). NCBI lineage: Eukaryota > Metazoa > Chordata > Mammalia > Diprotodontia > Vombatidae > Vombatus > Vombatus ursinus. Next base: position 39,463,812 of record NW_020954590.1, on the reverse strand, counting down.
AGATCACATTACTATAATATACTTTATTTTTAATTATATTTCATTTTTTTCTAATTATCAAGCATTAATTTGCCCCCTTTGACAAAAAGAAAAAACTTCAAACCATTGTAAAAAATACATATAGTCAAGCAAAACAGAAAATCAGTTTGACAGTGTTCAAAACTGTGTGTCTCATTCTGCATATGTGTTTCCCTCTCTGTCAGAAGGTGGGTAACATTCTTACCATTTTTCTAGAGTCATAATTGATCATTGCATTGATTATAGTTCTTAAGTCTTTCAAAATTGTTCATTTTTACATTGTTGTAGTATTAAATTTTTCTCCTGTCCTGTTCAGTTCACTCTGTCTCACTCTGAAACTGTCTTTCTTCATTTCTTTTAGAATAATACTTCATTAAATTCCTCTACCATAAGTTCCTTAACCATTTCCCATTGAAGGGTGTTGCTGTTGTTGTACAGTTGTTTCAGTCATGTTTCAGTCACTTTTAGTCATGTCCAACCAACTCTTCTTGACCCCATTTGGGATACACTTGGCAAAGATACTGGAGTGGTTTGCCGTTTCCTTCTCCACCAGATTTTATAGGTGAGGAACTGAGGCAAACAAGATTAAATGACTTGTGCAGGGTCACACAGCTAGTAAGTGTCTGAGGCCGAATTTAACTCAGGAAGATCAATCTTCCTGATTTCAGGCCCAGTATTCTCTCCGCAGTGCCTCTGACTGCCTATTTCATTGGCAAGTGCCCAAGTAAAAACTAACATTTTCTAGTTTTCTGCTACCACAAAAAAGTTGCCTCTAATATTTTTTTTTACATGTCAGACCTTTTTTTCTTTCTTTGATCTCTTTGGGGTATAGACCTAGTAGTGAGTGGTGTTGCAGGGTTACAGGGTATGAATAGTCCTGTAACTTTTGGGGCAGAGTTCCAAAATGCCTTGCAGAATTCACAACTTCACCAGTTAAACATCTGTGTGTCTGTTTTTCCCTAGTCCCTCCAGCATTTGTCATTTCCCTTTTTTATTGTGTCAAGTTAACAGGCGTTTATTTAGCTCATACTATGTGCCAAGCAGTGGGCTAAGTGCTGGGGATACAAAAAGGGCAAAAAAACCAGTCAGCTCTCAGGGAGCTCATGGTATAATTGAGGCAGCTAGGTGGCACGTGGATAGAGTGCTGGGCCTAGAGTCTGGGACGACCTCAGTTCAAAGTTGACTATAGATATTTACTAGCTGTGTAAACCTAGGCAAGTTACTTAAGCTCATTCTGCCTCAGTTTACTCAAATGTAAAATGGGGATGATAATAGCACCATTTCCCAGGGTGGTTGTGAGAATCAAGTGACATGTTTTTAAAGTATTTAGCACAGTGCCTGGCACATAGTAGGCACCATGTAAATGTTAGCCATTGTTACTGTTATTAATATATTGAGGGAGACATCAACATAATCCTGGCTCAGTATTTGAACTCTTTCTTTCTGGCTATTTGCAGTGTTTTTTCTTTGATCTGGAAGTTTTGCATTTTAGCTATGCCATTCCTAGAAATGTTCGTTTTGGAGGTTCAGGAGGTAACCAATGGATTCCTTTTAATTTCTTTTTGCCCTCCACTTCATTCTAAGAGATCTGGATAGTTGTCTTTTATGATTTCTTAAAATATGATCCCCAGTCTCTGTTTTGGGTCATGGACAATAAGGTAGTCCAGTGATTTTAAAATTATTTCTCCTTGGTCTGTTTTCCATATCTGTTGTTTTTTATATGAAATACCTTATATTTTCTTCTATTTTTTTAGTCTTTTGACTTTATTTTAATATTTCTTGTTTTCTTATAGAGTCATTAAATTCTGTTTTCTGATTTCAGGGAGTCTCTTGGATAAGGTTTGATACCTCCTGTTGTTGTTGTTGTTGTTGTTGTTGTCGTTGTTCAGTCATGTCCAACTCTTCATGACCCCATGTAGGATTTTCTTGGCAAAGATACTGAAGTGATTTACCATTTCCTTCTCCAGCTTATTTTATAGGTGAGGAACTGAGGCAAGCAGGGTTAAGTGACTTACCCGGAGTTAACATAGCTAGTAAATTTCTGAGGCCAGACGTGGAACTCATGAAGATGAGTCTTCCTGACTCCAGGCCCAGCACTCTATCCACTGCACCACTTAGCTGCCCATATATCTCATTTCTTTTCCGGTTCTCTCCTCTATAATTCTCATTGCGTTTAGAATGTCATTTTTTAAACTGACCTCATTTTTTCTAGGAATTCCAATTGATCTTTGTGGGCAAGCTGTGTGTGTTTTTTGTTTGTTTGGTTGGTTTTTTTTTGAGGCTTTGCTTGTAGATGTTTTAGAATCATTCTTCTAGGTTTCTGACTTAGACCTGGTCTTATAATAGCTCTTAATCTTTTTCTGTTTAGTCATTTTTCCAGCACTTTGCTCTGGACAACCCAAATTGAAGGACTGGTTGAGAGTTCTGGGGGCTCAGACGGTAATCAAATTTCAGAATGCCTACCATGATCATTTATATAAGTATTCCATCATGTCATGTAGTTTTTATTTTCTAAAATATTCTTGATGAAAAATTATAATTTGTTTATTTCTCATCCTACATTTGATAGCTAACTTCCAAAAATAATCTTGGCATAATATGTAGTAGCTAATATAGCATATCCTCTAGTTCTATGTTGAAGTCACTGTACATATCTATTTTTATTGTCAGGTCTAGCCTGAGCAAAATTATGAAGTAGGTAGGTTGTCAGTAGCACTTCTGCCTAATTTTCTGAGGGCCACCATCCTTTTTTTTAATTATTTGAGAACCTCGTCTCCACCCATATTCCCCAACGTCTTCTTTGCCATACCATATCTACTCTGGGACGCACCTTTGCATACCTCTGTATTCTGAAAAAGTAGTCCAGTTAAGGTTACATATTCTGCACACATATGTTATCTGTCCTTTCTGTTTATACTGGCTGCTGCTCTTTGCTAAGTGTCATATGAGTACCAATTTGTGCTTTTATATCAGCTCACTGATATAATACCTTAACCATGAATTATAATACCTTCATCTTGTTAAAAAAAAAAGTGTCAGTTTCTAGATTCCTTTAAGGAATCAATGGTGAAAATTTAAGGGGTTTGGCAAGTAGGTCAAGGAGATGCTTTTGTCACATGGATCTTTTTGCCACTTTTCCAATTGTGCTACGTAGATAATTTCTATATAGGACTGATCCTACCATTACATACTCATAAAAATAGGATTTTTTTTTAAGAGTTTTGCACTGATTTTAAATATAGCTTTAGATTTCCCTCACCACTGTTTTCTTTGGAACCAGTTTAATATTAAATTTTTTTTTTTACTAAACAAAATTTTGCTCATTTAGCTCACTTAAACTTTAAGTACCATTGATTTCCTATCATATTTAACCTTCATAGCATTCTTCCTCAGCATCTAGCAGCCGTGTGCTTGAACCCTCTCTTGCCCTGGTATCACTTTTCCATTGTGGAGATTTCTTGAATAAAGTGTTCCCAGTACTGATAGCATCTGGATTTTTTGGGAGGAAGTCCAAATGTAAATCCAAGATTTTTAGAGCCAGAGATTTAAGAAATGGACAGCTTGGTGACATAATAGATAAATCACTGGCCTTATGGTCAAGAAGACCTGAGTTAGAATCCTGCTTCAGATATTTACTATATCTACTATATTTACTATACTATCTGAGCAAGTCACTTAATCTTTTTGAGTTTTTGAGTTTCCTCATCTGTAAAATAATAGCACCTACCTCAAAGGGTTCTAAATATAACATATGTAAAGTGCTTTGCAAAGTTTGGAAGGATATGTAAATGTTGGCTATTATTAATATTCAACAAAGACTCTCTTGACCCCTAGGCTACCTACACACCATAGAACATTTGTTATTGTTGTTCAGTTGTTTTGGTTGTGTCCAATTTTTTGTGACCCTATTTCAGGTTTTCTTGGCAAAGATACTAGAGTGGTTTGCCATTTCCTTCTCCAGCTCATTTTACAGATGAGGAAAGTGAGATAAATAGTGATAAGTGACTTGCCCAGGGTCGCATACCTAGTTTCTGAGGCTATATTTGAATTCAGGAAGATGAGTCTTCCTGATTCCAAGCCCAGTGCTTTATCCACTGCACCACCTAGCTGCCCTTGGAACATTAATTGAAAATCCACCACCCAAGAAGCCCTTCCTTCTGGCGTTATCTTTTCTCCCTCCACCAAACCTTTCCTATACTAGTCTTGACCTCTTGGGGTGGCAGGTCAAAAAGAAAGATATGACCACTGATTCTATTTGAGTGTGGTAAGAGTCATCAACTTTCAACTTTCTGGTGTGATAAAGGGACCACCAGTCCTTATCATTTGTTCTACATGTGTGCTCTCTAGGTCCTTGGGCCTTGCAGTCTACCCTGTAGCTTCAACCTTAGGACTGCTGAGCTTTTCCATCTCTCCCCTGCAGTTGAATTCTGTTTTATGTGTTACCTCTTCCAATTAGAACAAATGAGAGCAGAGACTGTATTGACTTTTCTCCTGGTGTCTCCATTGCTTAACATAGTGCTTGGCATATAGTAAACACTAAATAAATACTTTTTCAATCATTTACTCTTCTCTTAACTTTGTAGGCTTTGAGAAGATCATTGAGAATTTCTTAGCAATTTTTTGCCTTATAGTTTACCCAAAAGTCTTTGATCACTTTTAAAAATGATTTCCATGAAGTTCCATAAACTTCATTCAGCTGTGCATCAAAATTTTCACTTTATTTTTCAAAAAAAAAACCTCCACCATCTCAATTGATCACATTAATGACAATTTTAATTAAACCAATATAATATGCAGTTATGTACAATTTACCAATTAATGTATAGTTATGGTAAAAAAAAAAAACAAACCTATTCCACTGATCCACCACTCTATTTCTTAGCCAGTACCAAGCAGTTTTGAAGATTGCTGCTTTCTATGAGCAGAACCAGGATAGATAAAAGAAAGAACTGTGGAGTTTGACTGCAGATCGACGTATACTATTTGCTATTTTTTTCCTTCTGTTGTGTTTTGTTTCCTCTTTCTGGTGGTTCCTCTTATTGGCTCTAATTCTTACTTACAATATCACTAATGGGAAAATATGTTTAATAGGAATGTATATGTATAGCCTATATCAGGTTGCACGCCGTCTTGGAGAGGAAGGTGGGGAGGGTGTGGGAGAAAAATTTGAAGCTCAGAAGCTTATGGAAGTGATTGTTAATAATTCAAAATAAATTAAAAAAAATAAAGAATAGGATGTAGGACAGGGCCTTTAGATATACCTAGGATGGTAGCATACCTAGTTATCATTTATCTGTCCATCTATCTAGATGTACATCTAGATACATAAATATACATCTATTTGCAAAAAAAACAATAGCAGTACTTGATATACTCTACTAAAAGCAATCTATTCTAAATGACTTTATGATCTTAGTTCATCAAAAAAAATCTAAAGTTTTTTATTCTATTTTAAAATAATAGATTCTTCTGCAAGAGAGCACAAAAATATTCAGCACATGAATCTTCCCTTGAAAAGTATGAAAAGTTCTTGGTATATCTGTGGGGATCTGAAAATGATTGCTCTTTTATTAGAGTATACCCTAGGAAGAGGGACTGATACATGATAGGCTAAACCTTACCATACCATGCTTACAGATGGATCATTGTTTTTGTTTTAGTTTTTTTGGGATTGAACTGCAGAACAAGAGGGCACATAAAAAGAAAAGAAGATAGAGGGGACTATATGATCAAATATCAGTCAGTAGTATCAAGTGTCAAGATACTTGATCAAGTATCAAGTCAATAGCAAACAATGAAGAAAAAAGATTCATGTAGTTATTCAGGAAGAGAATGGGTGAGATGGCAAAGGGAGGGATTGAAACAAGGAGGAGAAAAAAGGTAGTTTAGTGGTCGGAGGGGATCCCATTGAAACACCCTCCTGTGGAGGGATGGGGGGTTGAAATATTCTGTAATGAGAGATGTAGATCTTATAGTGGGTATTATTTGTAGGAATTTGGTGTTCAGAAAGGCCATTACCTCTGAGAATGTTGTTCCTCCATGGAGAGTATCCCACCTCAGGAGAAGGGCAATTAGAGTTTTTGGGAGCAATTGATATCCAGAAATGGGGGGGGTGGGTAGGGGATATAGGAATGGACCCAGAGAGGAGATTTAAGGAAATAGGGTGGTAATTAACCAAACTATCAGAAACATAAGAAAATTTCTTTTATCAAGTAATACTTCTGTTCTTCCCAATATTTTTTATAGTCCTAGAAGTAATAGCAATAATAATAAGACTTTAAAAAAGAAATTAAAAGGCACAGAGGTAAGCAAAGAGGAAATTTAAAATATCCCTATTTGTTAATGACCCTGATGGTTTACTTAGAAAATCCTAGGGAACTAGTAAAGATACTAATTGAGAATAATATAGCTTTAGCAGAGTTTTGGGATACAAAGTAAATTCACAAAAATAAATAGTATTTCTTTATAGTAATAACAGAATCTAAGAAGTAATACAAGGAAGGGAAATTCCATTTCAGAAAACCCTGAAAGTGCATAAAATATTTGGAGATCAGTTTACCAAAACGCACAAAATACACAGATTCAGTTATAAAATATTACTTAGAAAAATAAAGAACTTAAATATATGGAAGAATATTCATTGCTAGTTTGTGGACTTTGTTAACATAATAAAAAATTTTAATGCCCTATCAATTTATCAAAGGGATACTTAACAGAAAATAATCAAATATTAATGGAAATCACTTGGAAACAAAAGACCTAGAATATAAAGAGAAATAACTAAAAGAGGTAGGGATGAAGGAAGAATACCCCTTCTAGATATTAAACTGTATTATAAAGCAACAGACTTCAAAACCATTTTTAAAATAAAAAAGCAAGTCAATGGAACAGAAAATGATGGAGAATAAGAAATAATCAAGCTTAGTAACCAAGCATTCAATAAATTGGAAAACATAAATAGCTTAGGAAATAATTTCCTTTTGATAAAGACTGCTGGCAAAACTGAAAAACAGTCTGGTAGAAATTAAGCTTAGGTTAACATCTTAAACCATATTCCATAACAAATTCAAAATGCATGTGTCACTTTCAAAATAAAGACTACACTATATTTTAAAAATGGAAGAGAAGCAGATGTACGTTTTATGCCTTTGAGTAGTACATGTATTCTTAACTAAACAAGAAATAGAGGCAATTATAAAAGATAGAATCAACTTTGATTTAAGAAACTTAAAAATTTCATTCTGTAAAATGAAAATTATTATATTTACCTAGGATAAGAATGTCCAAATGGGAAATTTTTTGTGTATCAAATTTTTTAGATAGGGGCTTGGTATCTGAGAAATATAGACAACTAATCAATTATACACACACACACACACACACACGCGCACACACACACACACACACACACACACACACATATTGTAAAAACCAAAAACCTTTCCTGTTAGATAATTGGTCAAAAGATATAAACAAATGTTTCTCTAAAGGACTAAAAGCTATTAATAATGAAATTCCAAGTGACTAAGAATAAGAGCAATGCAAATCAACATAACTTTGAGGTTTTACTTCACACCCAGAAAATTGGCAAGATGAAAAAAAATGGAGGAATGGAGGAATTGTGGGAAGATAGGCACAATATTGCGTTGTTAATAGAGCTGTGCATCACCACACCCTTTTTGGAAAGCAGTTGGCAATAATGTAGATGAATTGACTAAAATGTCTACATCCTTTGACCCTAGGATTCCACTATTAGGTTTTTACCTCAAGAGGCCATTGATAAGAAAAAAGTCTCCACATACACCAAAATATTTATAGCCACACTTTTTTCAGTAGTAAAGAGCTAGAAACAAAGTATAGAAGCCCATCAATTAGGGAATGGTTAAATAAATTGTGGTGCATCAATGTAAGAGACTAAGCTGTAAGAAATAACACATATGATGACTATAGAGAATACTGAGATAATCTGATGTAGCATAATGTAACTGGAGCCAAAAAAACAATATTCACAATGACAACAGTGTAAATGGAAGGATCAGCAACCACAAAATTTCAAAGTCAGATGTTGCAAAATTACAAAGAACAACTATGACCCAAAAGAAGAGGTTTGAGAAGATACCTTGACCCAACTTCTTTGCTGGAGTGGGAGGCCCCTGGATAAGAAACATTGCATATATTTTCAGATGGTTTTGATGTGTAGACTGGTTTTGCTAATTTCTCCCCCCGCCCTTTTCTTATTTTTTTCTTTTAAAAAATAGTATTTGATATATGGGGTGACTCTGGGAAGTGGAAGGGGAGGAGTACTAGGGAAATTTTGGTGATGAAAAAACAAAAGATTTCAATAAAATTTATTGAAAAAATAACTTGGCAGTTCATTTCTGGATGATGATGATGAGGTCTGAACTTTGACCATGTGGTATGTGAGGCTGAAGTTAAATGGACATGATGAAGATAAAAGTGGTTGGAATTTTCATTATTCCTGTTTGTGAGTACAAGGAACAAAGAAACAGCCACGTTCTTTTTTATTGTGAATTTCCAATGAACAAATCACAGTCTCTTTCTATGGTCCAGTGATCTTAATACATAAAGACTAGAGAAGAAGACTGTATAAGATATCCATCATATAGTGTTTTCTTTTTTAAATACATGTTTAAACCTAACCGATTTGTAACAAATTGCTGTTTTGACCCTTTCTCTGCCTCCCCTCCTTTCCTTTTATGCAGCTTTTAAAGCACTATATTTATGTTCTTTTTCTAGTGTTTAATAAATGTTTATAGACTATCACTCATTGTCTGCCAACCCACCTTCCCCAAATAGAAGTCTTCCCTTATAACAAATAGCCAAGCACTTCATCTCCTGACTGTGCCTTCGTCCTGGCTATACCACATGCCTGATATGCTCTGCCCCTGCTCTTCAGACTTTTAGCTTCCTTGGTTTCTGTCAAAACTCTCCTCACATCTCCTCTTCTGTAGGAAGCCTTTCCTGCTCCCCTACCCCACTGATAGTGTCTTTCCTCTGAAATTACCTTCCATTTACACTGTATGTATCTTATATTTACACATTTTTATACACATTTCCCCGAGTAGAATGTGAAGGCAAAAGATGGTGTTTTGCCTTTCTTTGTATTCCCAGTGCTTAGCACAGTGCCTAGTACATAGTAAGCACTTAATAAATGCTTGTTGACTTACTGATTATGATTGGTTGCCACTTCAAAGTTCAAAGGTCTTTCAGATTTGTTTCTCCTTCCATTATTTTGGTCATCAAGTAAATTATTATTTGGTTCTGCTCACTTCATTCAGTATCAGTTGATACAAGTCTTTATGTATTTCTCTGAATCTCATATTCTTCATTTCTTAAAGATACAATAAAATTTCATTTCATTCATGTACCATGATTTGTTCAGCCATTCTTCAACTGATGGATACCTATTTTGTTTTCAGTCCTTTCCAGCAACAAGCACTGCTGTAAATATTCTTGTATATATAGATCCTTTCTATCTTTCACTTCTTTGGGGTATGTGCCCAATAGTAGTACCATTAAGTCAAAGAATGAAGAGTGTAGTGACATTTTGGTGTAATACAAATTGTTTTCTAGAATGGTTGAACCAATTCACAACTACTTCAGTAGTGCAGTAATGTACTTGTCTTCCCATAACTCCTCCAAGAATTTGTTTTCCTATTTTGTCATCTATGCCAATTTGATGAGAGAAGTGGTAGTCCAGAGTTCTCTTATTTTCATTTCTTTCATTATTAAGTAACATGGTATACTTTTTCATAGGGTTGTTTAAGTTCCTTGTAGAGCTAGAATTGCCTGTTCATGTCCTTTAATCACTTAACTCTTGAAGAATGATTCTTCATATATAGTTGTGTTATTGCTTTATGTATCTTAAATTTCTCTTTATCAGTGGAATATGATGTGAATTATTTCCAAATTATTTCCCTTTTGATTCTAACTCCATTTGTTTTCCTTGTTCAGAAACTTTAACTTTATGTAATCAGAATTGTTTCATTTTATCTTTTATGATCATCTTTATTCCTTGATTAAGTAAAAATTCTCTTCTTTTTATCATACTTGTGAATGATAACTCCTTTGTCCTCTGTTAGGTCATGTGTCTATGTATTTGGAGTTTACTGTGATGTAGAGTATAAGGTATTGTATTTTCTTTTTACTTGTGTCTTATTCAATTATTTTTGCTTTTTTTGCCTCTAGTTGCCCCTTTTGCAAAAAATAAGAAGGCATGAAAATTAGACATTAGGATTAATGCTAGTTATCTGTAATTAGAATGATATAACTCTACCCCTTTGCCTTTCTTCTTTTCACATAGCTCAGATCTAAGTTGCTGGGTCTTGCCCTTTCTTCTCTTACATGAACTTCATTTGGTTTTCACTTTCCCTCTTCTTTCTCCATCACCTTACATATTTCTCTAACGATCTTAATATCTCCATTACATATAAGCATACACATGTGTATTCAACTTTCTCCTGATTCAGGTAAGAGTTCAGTTCATAAAATTTCTGATCTTCTACTCCTGCCTCACTGCTTATATAGTATGAGTCTGCTGTACCTCTATTGTGAAGAATATTAAGTTCCTTCTTCCTCATTTCTTCCCTAATGTATTCCTTTATTCCTCCTTTTTCTTTACTCTGTTGAAGGAGAGCATCATAAAACTCTACCAAGTCCCTCAGTTTATCTTAGCTCCTTGAAGTTTTCAAGGGACAGAGTTCCCCCTTTCTCCTCCTTGGAATGTAAACACTTAATTATCATTTAGTCCTTTCACAATTCTTAAAGATAGATTTCTTTCTGGGTTTTTCTCATCTCTTTTGTTTGAATTTTAAAGATTGTACATAGCTGTGTTTTCTCAAAGTGAGTGCTTAAATGGCTTCTCTTTTTTTCCTACTGGTCCATTTTTCTAACTCTTAAGTTATCTTCATTTTTGTAGAATAAATTATTCTTGTAAGCCTTTTTCTTTTGCCTTTTGCTTGTCATCTTACAAAATTGTCTTTCTTTTATGAAATTCCTGCCAAATCTTGTGTGATCATGTATGTAATTCCTTGGTACTTGCTGTCTTTATTTCTTAGATGCTTGTAGTATTTTTTGATCTGGCAGCCCAGGCATTGATAGTCCTAGGAGTTTTAATTCAGGGTATATTTCAGAAGGACATTAGTGGATTCTTTCTATTTTCACTTGGCCCTCTAGCTCCAGTAATTTTCTTGAAATGTGGAATCCACAGTTTCTGTTTAGTCATTGTTTCAGGGAATCTATTGATTCTTGGATTATCTTTCCTTTTCCTTTTTTCCAAGTTGACTGTTTTTATAATAGTTCTTTGTGCTTCATTTCAGTTTTTAGGGTATCAGCTATTCAAGTAAGGAGTCTACTTGTTGCTCCAGGCTGTTGATTTCAATTCCATGTGTTCATATTTAATTTTTATCAGATTTCAGTTCTTCTATCAATTCTTCCATCCATTCTAGCAGTTCTTGTGGCTAAACTATTCTTTTTTGAGGTTCTCCCTGAGCAATATGCTCTTTTAACATATTAATAGCTTTCAAACCACCAGTGGAAAAAACATGTTCATCATCTATATCATGCCCCATAATTGTGGTTATGAACCCTCAGGCTTTGTTTTGTACTCTTTTTTATTCTCTATACTCTCTGATTTAGTAATTTCATCAGCTTTTAAGAGTTCAATTACCATCTTTATACAGATGACATATATATATGCATAACACATACATATATGTGTGTGTATCAAGCCCTAGTTTCTCTCCTGAGCCTCGTTTATACGTCTCCAGCTGCTTACTAACTATTGAACTGTATATCCTGTGGACTTCTTAAGCTTAACATGTTCCAACACTGAAATCATTATCTTCCACTGACCCTGCAACCATCCCTCTTTCAAACTTCCATATTTCTGTCAAGAGCACCACCCTCTTGCCAGGCACTCAGGTTTGCACATTTGTGTTACTTACTTCTAGCTCTTCCTCACTCCATTTATTCAGTCAAGAATTGACAATTCTTTCCACTTTTACTATTTCAGTATGTATTATGCCCAACCAGGGAATATTCAGCATGGAGAAGAAAAGACTTAGGGGAAATGTGATAGTTACCTCAAGTATTTGAAGAGTCTTCACTTGGTAGAGAGATTAGGCTTGTTCTCCTTGGCTGCTGAGAACATTAAGTGGAAGTTTGAAAGAGGTAAATTTAGTCTTGATATAAGGAAAAAATTCCTAATAATTCGAGGTATCTATGTGAAATCAGCTTCTTTGGGTGGGGGATCCTCATCATTGGATATCTTCAAGCAAAGACTGAATGACTATTTATTGAATGTGTTGTAGAAGGGATTTTTTCCCAGGTGTAATTTGACCCAGTCATTTCTGTCTTTTTCAATTCTAAAATTCTGTGATATGACCAGGGCAGAATCCAACTGAATGAAAAACATTTATTAAAAACTTATTATGGGGGCAACTAGATGGCACAGTGAATAGAGCACTGGCCCTGGAGTCAGGATGACCTGAGTTCACATCTGGCCTCAGACACTTGACACTTACTAGCTGTGTGACCCTGGGCAAGTCACTTAACCTCAATTGACCAAAAAAAAAAAAAAAACAACCCAACTGATTATATGCCAAGCAATGTGCTAAACTCTGGGGATACAAATGCAAAATAAAAATGAGACAACCCCTGCCCTCTAGGAGCTTCTAGGGAGAGACAATACCTAAGGGAATTGTTTCCGGAAGTCACAGGAATGTTGAATGGAACCATGGAGGAGCCAGCTAGCAAGTTCTTCCCAGAAGCAGTGGTAGTGGTATTGATTTAATCAGTATTCTCAGAGCAAAAGATTGACAGTGGAAGGAAGGGCAACATGGTCTTGAGTCTGATGCAAGTTATGTGAAGTTTCCTGTTTGGGGTTGCAGTGGATAATTCACCAATAAAACTAGCATGGCCACAGGAAGTCCCAGAGGAACAGCAGCAGGGTGGATGGCAAGGGCATGAATAGAGTAACTTCGGAACACCCAAATAAATCACATTCTATGGTGCTTACAGAACTTGTGGTCTCAGACCCCCTGTGGCTTACTTTTGAGATTTTAATGGAGATACAGTCAACAAGCATTCATTAAATGCCTATATGTTAAGAGTTGTGCTGAGTGCTGGAGAGTTACACCATCTGTCTGGTGGAGACAACCTGCATATGTAGAAATATACCAAATAGATCAAGGTAATTTGGGGAAATGGCACTAGTATTTACTAAGTAGGACTATCAGGAACATCAGGAAATGCTCCGTGTAGAAGACTGTGCTTGAGCTAATCTTGAAGGAAACTTGGGATTCTAAGAAGCAGAAGTAAGGTAGAGTGCATTGCATACTCAGAGGACAACAGTACAAAGCATGGAGGAACTTAGAAGTGAGATGGTGAAAAGACCACGTTGGCAGATGTTGAGTGCCTACTTTGGGAATGTTGTAGACAAGATCCATGGTTTGGGAGGGGGTAGATGTGGGACTGGGTTTGATCTCTTCGAATGATTCTATAGAAGAACAAAATATTTAAACATATAAAAATAACTTTATAAGGGGGTTTCATTGGATATCGCTCCCAATAGCCCTAATTTATCCCATCCTTTACAGACACATGATGAGAAGACTGATACAGGACTCAGCTAGCTGAACAGCTATAAAATGCCCAAATCTGGGTCCACAAAACCAGTTCAGAGTGAAAATTCTGACAGTGACGGCAACATGGTAGAAAAACCATCTGGAAGAAAGGTAAAAATCATTCTACTTAAAATGGATTAATTATTTGGGAGCAGAGAAGAACCATATGGCCGTTTTAGTATTTTTGAAGTATAACACATTATAAAATCAAAAATAGTAGTTTTAGAGACAGTAGTTAAAATATGGAAATAAGAACAGTAAAGTTATAGCCAACTTTAATTATGTTAATGGAATATAGGGATTACATAAATAAATCCATAAATAATTTAAAATTACAGGAGATGGAGAATATATGAATAAATAGAATTCATAGATAACTCAAAATTTCACTTTTCTCCTCGAAAACTATCAGAGCTACTATAAAATTGCAGAATTGTTGGGTGTTAGTTTTACCTCTTTTCTCTTCTTTCTTCACATTCTGGGGATTTATCCATCCTTTTAAAAGACCTGCATCAAGTAGTAAGCAGCAAGTGTGATCCCATTGTCTCAGAAATAATAACAACTAACATTTACATAGAGCTTTAAGGTTTGCAGAATACTTTTCAAATATTTCATTTTATCCTTACAGTGGTAGGTACCCTGTCCCTCTTCCCATTCTATTTTCTAGAAGCAAATTTTATTTTAAAGCTTTTGTTTGTACTAAAGTCATATTTCCTAAAGTAAAAGTACCCTGGCCACCTTGAGTTTTATTGTTCGTGGAGTTACGTGAGTTAGACATGTTAAGACTACACTTGATTTGCTTCAGACTTTTGCTCTCAGGGCTGCCCAGTTACCAACATTTCCCTTTTAATACTAAGTAGCTAAGTAGTACACCACAAAGTAATTGACCGAAGTACCAGCATTTCCCTTTTAATACTAAGTAACTAAGTAGTACACCACAAAGTAATTGACCTTTTGGGATCCAGCCTTCCATTGTAAATGGAAGTTTAAGATAATAGTCCAGGGCATTTTCTACATATATTTACTATACACCACTGTGCAGTATGTGGGTGACAGAAGTGTGTTTTTGACAAGTGTTGGAGAGGAAGAATTATTGGGGACTGGAATAATCATAGAAAACTTAGAATCAGAGAGTTTTAAGATTTATCTCTAGAAAGGGACCTTAGAAATTACCTAGTCTAACCCACTCATTTTATAGATGAGGAAACAGCCCCAGGAAAGTTAAATGACTTGTGTAGTATCACTCAGGTCATATTACAGCTAGAATTTTACCCTAAAACTTGTGACTGTGAGTTCATTTCTCTTTCTACCACACCATACTTTATAGGAGTTATGAGATTTAAGTTGAATCTTGAAAGATGAGTAGGATTTTGATGCATAGAAAGGAGGTTGTCCATGGTTAGTTTAGAGACCGTCCAGATAAAGCATTATGGTGTGATGGAGAGACCTCTGGACTCAGGCCACCTAGGTTAAATTCCTACATCTGACATTTACTAGCTATGACACCCTGGACAAATCAGTTAACCACTGTAAAATGGGTAAAACTAGTATATAACTATATGTTTCACAGAGTTGTTGTGATGAAAGTGTTTATTAATGTGAAGCACAGTGATAAGAAAACAGATTGTTTCCTAAGACAAGGTCACTGGAATTGGGGGGTTTGAAGCAGGTGGTGAATAGGGAATTATACTTAGGAATCAACAAAAGGATTATAAACAGCATGAAGAGACCATTTGAAAACATATAGCACGAATTTATAATATGACAGATTAATCCAGTTCCTTGATTATGTCTAACAATATTTTATGATCTAGGAATAGTAATAAAGAAAATAAATCCAGGTTTGGTTGTTGGTATGATCAAAGGTCAAGGATTGAAGAAGTCTTTGCTGTTAGGGTAGCATTGAAATGACTGACCATAGAAATCTTGTCTGGGGGGAAAAAGAGTTAAATATAGTTCCCCAGCTATTAGGGTTAGGGAGGTTTTTAATATAATCTGTAGGCCTTGATGAGGCAAAATGTAAGTTTACATGTGTAGGGAAATTAGAAAGGTTTTAAGAGTAAGGTGATTGTGATTGGAAAGAGGGAGCACACAGTCCTGTGATTTTGCAGATTGGCCAATGCATTGTTGAGCACTAGATCGAGGTTTTGGCTATACTGGTAGAGTGGGGATCAGTGCTACTTGTTTCATAGAGAATGACAAACTGTGAAATCAGTATGTCATGTGGCTTTCAGCAGAAATGAAATTACCAAAAGGATGGTATGGAAAGGAAAATGAACTGGCTGCTTAAAAATATCTAAGAAAGTAAAAGTGAGTCCTGGAAGACAGAACTCGAGCAATGAGGATTTCTGACGGGTGATATAAACAGATGGACACTGTTGATAATCCTCCCTTCAATCAGCAATTAATGCATTTCAGAAGTTTAGTCCAGAAAGCACTTATTGATTTCCTATTTGAAAGACATATAGTGCTGGAAATACAAAGATAAAAATTATACACACCCACCTTCTTCCAGGGCTTTTAATATTATAATAGGAAAGACAAGAAAGAAGAGTAAAAATTGCGAAGAAAAGGTTCAGGCAAAGTGCCACAAGAAATTTGAGGATGAAAAGATTACTTTTACCTGGGCAAGGGAAGAAGGAAGCCAGGAAAGGTTCCTTGGAGGAGATGGGAGATGAGATCTAAGTTGGATCTTGAATGAAGCGAAGAACTTCAACAGAGAGATGGGAAAATTCATTCCTGACATGAGTAATTGCTTGAGCAAAGGCAAGAAGACACAAGAGGATAGGATGACAATTGGGAATGGTAAAGTGGTGTAGAACTTTGACTGTTGGAGTTAGTGGTTTATGTTTAGTGATTATTAAACAAAGAAGCCACTTAGGAGTGTTTGAGTAGAGGATTATACGGTCACAGCAGTGTGTGAAAAAGATGACTTAGGTAGCTTTGCAGGATGGCCCGGAGAGGTGACAAACTAGAAGACTAATTAGTTTAGGTAAGAGTTAATGCCATTTGCAGGAATTGAAAAATTATGAAAAGGGGCAGGCAAAGAGGGAAAAATTAGTTAAGTGTGAAATATGTTGAATTTCAGATACCCAATGGACATCCAAGATGAGAGAACGATGCTAGGTAGGCACTGAAATAGTTAAAATAATAAAAAAGGCCTGGTCTCTACATTCAAGGACTCTACAAATACGATTTGACTTCCTTGACACAACACTACCTATATTACTCTTTCTCTGTCCTTACTGAAGGCTCTTCTTTCTTTCCCTTTCATGGTTAATATTCCCCCAGATTTTTTCTTCCCACCTCTTCCTAAGCAACCATGTTGAATCTCATATCTTTAGAGTTGAATCGTAGAATGTTAGAGCTGTCAGGATCCTTAAAGATAGTCTTATCTAACTCTTTTATTTTACTAGCCCGTGACTCCTGGATTTATAGTTACCACTCCATCCCTTCTCCCACCTCCAGTCCTATATTTTTAGCTACCTAGATATTCAACATTTTCAAAGCTGATCTCATTATCTTCTCTCCCAAAATCTGGTCTGTCTCCTGACTTCTTGTTATTAACCCTACTGAAAATCTTGAAGTCATATTGACTTCTCCCACCTGCTCCATTTAATTGTTGAGTCTTAAAGAGTCTACTTCCATTTCTTGTGTCCATTCCCTTCTCTTCATTCAATTCAGGAAATATTTATAAAGTACTTATTGTGTGGTAAGGGAAATACAAAGTTTAAATAAGACATGGTCCCTGCCTTCTTCAACGTTATAGCCTAGTAGGGGTAAACGTGATATACCTACTATTTATGTATTACAATTATTTGTGTATGCGATATAAACCTGGTACTTTGTGATTTCTGAGAGAAGTATCCTACCGATTAGTGAATTAGTGGGAGATAGTGTGTCAATTGGACTCCAAAAAATGAGGAAGAATATATTGGATGGAGGGCAATGGAGGGAAGGGCCTTCTAGCCATAGAAACAGCATGAACAAAAGTCACAGAAGCAGGAAAATGAAGGAAGAGGAAAATTTTATGTTCCATGCTTCCCTGAGTTCAGTGTCTAAGGATTACCTCATTACCTTTCAAATAGACTTTTGTAATATAGCCTTCTAAGCATTGTCATCTTACTTAGAGTCCTTGCCTCTTCCAAATTAGTCCTGCACACTGCTCCTGCTGGGTTAATCTTCTATAGCACAGCTACAAGGACATGAATGAAGGGAGTAACTTAAGCAAAAATGGAGGAAGATCCGTTCCTAATATGGGTAATTGCTTGAGCAAAGGAAAGAAGACAAGAGAAGGCAGGCTGACAAGAGGGGATGAGCAACTGCCCTAATCAGAAGTTTTCAGTGGCTTTCTGTTGCCTGCCAAATTAAGTATCAACTTCTGGCATCAAAAACCTTCTGCAATAGTCATATCTTGTCTTTACAATTTTATCTCCCGTCTTCCCCTTAAATATACTGAATTCTGCTACTAAATTAGACTTAGAATTAAAAAAAAATATCCTTCTTTTCTACCTCTGTTCAATGGAACACCACGGGGTGTTTCCTCCACCATGAATGCTGCTTTTGCCAGTTCTGCCTGTTGAAATTTTAATTTTCTTTTAATACTTATGTAAAATACTACTTTCCTTCATGAGACCTTTTCTGATTCCATCCTTAGCCCCCAAGCCGAGAGTAGTCTCAGTTTTGTCTTAAACCTAAGGAGAATATGAAGGCTGTAGGGAAGTTTGCCAGTATGGAATGACTCCACAGAGTAGTGGTGGTAGGTGGTTAAGGTATGAACTGGGGGGATTATCTAGGTGGGACTGAGCTAAATTAGAACCAGCATTTTAGAGAAGGTGGTATATAGGTAATAATGATGAAAGAAGAATAGGTAAAGGTAAGATAGGAGCATCGAGTGGAGGAAAAGGAGCACTAATTAGGTAGAATTAAGTGTCTTAAGAAAGAAGGTATCAAGGAGTAGTGTTAGGCAGGAAAACATTCAAATAAAAATCTTCAATGATTCCATATTTTCTTTGGACTACAATATCATCTGACTACCACTATCTTTCCAGTCTTATTTTGTCTCTTAAACACTTGCAAGGGACCTTAAAGGTCATCTGTTCCAACGCTTTCTTTTTATAGATGAAAAAGTTGACATCCAGAGATGTCAAATGACTTACCAAGGTCATAGAGATTAATAATCAACAAAGTCAGCATTCAAACCTGTGTCCCTAATTCCAAATCCAGTGTTCTTTCACCTGTGTCACCACTACTTCTCTATACATTCCCCATCCCAGTCAGTGTTCTGATAATTCCCAAATACAACATTAAAATTTAACATTCTGTGCTTTTGCATAGGGTACTCCCCCACTTCTGGAATGGACTGTTTCCTTACCTCTGCTTTGTACAATCCCTGTCAAAGTATCAATCAGGTGCTACTTTCTACATAAAGTCCTTCTTCATCTTCCAGTTGTTAGCACTTCTCTTTCTTTGAAATTACCTTTTATTAATCTTATTAATTAATTATCAACTAAAATAATTTAAAATTAATTAAATTTAATTAATTAATTAATTATTAATTAAATTAACCCCAGCCAAGACTCAAGCAGATTCAAGGTTTAAAATTCAGTAAGCATTTTGTAAAGCCTAAAATACAATTAAAACAAACTTTACTAAGTAATAATTGAAAGGCTCAATTTAAAAGGATCCAGAGTTAAAAACAACAATACTTAACTCTTCCTGGAGAAACAACACCACAAAGCAGCCAGGAAAGCAGTCCCTTGAATGTAGCAATTGGGGCAAAATCAAGCTTCTGACTTCAGTTTTTCTTGAGCTAGGCCTGTTAACTTCAGGGAATTAAGGAAGCAAAATAGTCTTCCTGCCCCCTCAGAGAACCAATCCAATTTAGATAAAACAGGTGTCACTCCTACCATATCCCATTGCTTGGGGTTGCTAAGTCCCTAAAATGTTCTAGAGGACCTTCCATCCATAAAATAATTTTAAACACCCCTAGCAGCGGCACTTAATGCAAATAATGAAAATAGCAGACAACACTCATTTTAGAACGGTAGCAGAGTGATGTCAAGAACAATTCAGGTCTTCTTAGAATAAAACAATCATGTTAGCCAGGAGCAACAACAGGAACATTTCCAGGAACATTAATTTCACTGAATGAATGACTATACCTTGATTGTTGTCACCAGACCCCAAGGCAGGTCCAGTTCATATGAATTAAAAAAGCTAAGAAGTCATAGGCTTCTTGCATGTAACCTGTCCCAGAGCTTTAGTCTGTCCCAAGAAAGAAAGATCAGTTGAGCTAGTGTATTTATTAGGTACCCCCCCTTAAGGGGTACAGTAGGAGATGATAACATATAATGGGGAACTGGAGAGCAAAGGGCAGGCAGGTAGGGAAAGGGTACCCTTGCAGGGTCAAGGCTGTTGGAAAGACATTGGAGAAGTCCAGAAAATGAGTTGAACCAGGAGTGAAGCTTACTTCCTCTTGGTTATAACCATGCTTACTACCTTCCTTGCTCACTACCTCTAGCCCTATGGGCTACAGGCCCCTAGAAGTCCCTTGTGGGCTAGGGGGTCACCAGTCCTGAGAGTAGGCTTCAAGGTAGGGTGTTTCCAGGGTGAGAAAGCTGCTGGCATAATTGACGATCAAACTGCCAAATGTTGTCTCAATTCCTGCCCCTCAGCCAGCCACCCAAAAAAATAGCAACCTTAGCCCCAATAAACTTAATAGCTGTGTCAGTGTCTCAGGAATGACACTGGTCTGGAACTCCTAATGGTCCAACTAAAACAAAGGATCTTTAGAGGTGGTCTCCTCAGCCCTACTCAAGATGGATACAATCACAGGCTTAGGACTAGAGAAGTAGAATCTTAGGGTTCTGCATTCAGATCTGTTTGCATCTAGTCTTCCTGTTGTTCCCCCTACCTCAGACTGGGCCCCGTCCTAGCTGGTTGCTTCACTGAAACACGGACTTACCTCATACTGCCATTCTGTCAGCATTTCCTCGCCCACTAGCCAAAATTTCCTCTTCCCTATGAACTTCGTCGGAAGAACAGCACAAAATTTTGATCCTTTTAGAGACATATACTGAGGTATTGTTATGTTTCTTTTATGGAGATTAGGTAAATATTCTTCTTTACTTTCATCCAATGGCTCAAAATTAAGCTAAAGTGTCCCCTTGTTCCCAGGTAAACTCCTCTCTGTACTTAAAGATCCTTTCAGCTTCCCCTTACTGCTTAAAAAAAATGTAAGGGGGAGCTAGGTGGTACAGTGGATAGAACACTGGCCCTGGAGTCAGGAAGACCTGAGTTCAAATCC
The DNA here is from genome assembly GCF_900497805.2 of Vombatus ursinus. Lineage (NCBI taxonomy): Eukaryota > Metazoa > Chordata > Mammalia > Diprotodontia > Vombatidae > Vombatus > Vombatus ursinus. Next base: position 39,442,839 of record NW_020954590.1, on the reverse strand, counting down.
GGCCTCTAGGTGGGTGACCCTGGGCAAGTCCCTTCACCCCAATTGCCTCACCAAAAAGCAACAACACCACAACAAAAAAGTAAAGCCTCTCAGCAATTCCATCTCTTAACTTCTCAAATCCTTCATAGGGAGGAGCTGTCCAAACCATACTAGGTGAAAAGAAACCTACTTAACTTAAGGAGGACTTGATCTGTTGTCCTGAGTTGTATAGAGCTCTCTGAAGGGGCAAAAACCTCAAGACCTGGGCACAGATGATAAAATAGGAAGGACTAGAGAGAGTCAGCTGTGACTGTGTCCAACAGTTATTCATCCTGATCAGGAAAGCCTTCTTAAAAACTACATTGGAATGGAGAGCCCTGCTTCTTCCTGGAGTGGCACGGGTTTATCAAAGACTTATCCTCTGAGAAATAAGACATCCAGCCCAGATAATCATGGGTGTGATAATGAAGCTGTTGTCTTAAAAGTCCATTCTAGCATTCCATGATACTAGCTGCCTGGGGATGATATGAACTATGGAAAACTCAGTTAACCTGACTTAGACTTAGACTTAGATCTTCTTTGAAGTAAAATGAATACCCTGATCTGAATTGAACAGTGATGTAAGGGGGCCCTTAAAAATATAGCTAACATTTATATAATGTTTATTATGTGTCAGGTACTGTGCTAAGTACATTACAATTATTACCTCATTTGATCTTCACAACAACCCTGGGAGGTAGGTGCTATTATTATTTCCATTTTACAGATGAGGAACCTGAATCAAACAAAGGTTAAGTGACTTGCCAGTATCACACAGCTAGTAAATATTTGAAACCAGATTTGAACTTATCTTCATTACTTTTCCAGTGCTCTATCTACTGCACCACTTACCTTTCCCAATGTGGAAGAAAGATGTGTTTTGTAAGGGCAATAATGGTAACTTCCAACACAATGCCATTGACATCAATGCAAGACATAATTGGCACTATGGTCCCATTCTTTGAATTAAGCATAAACTTTTCCAATCATCTTTTCCCTACACGTAATCTTGAAACATTTAGTTTTTGTTATAGATGATATAAAATGGTACATGTGTTCCCTTTAGAGCAGAGTCTTTATTGAAGAATAAATGCATTAGAAGAGATTTGTTTTGGCTATGTTAGTTTTTTTTCCTGCTACCATTTTAACAAAGTTCAAAGGCACAGCAACTCTTTAGATTGTAAATGTGTATATTTGCAATGAACTGTATATTTAGGTAAACACAGCTGTGTTTGTTTCAAGAAAGTTAATTGTTTTCAGAATGTTTTGATAATACCACTCACTAGTGCAAAGAGGCCAGGATAGTATTCCAGTTCACACTAGGCCACCACATAGTTGAGATTTAATTCTAACCTTACTTTGTCTTTCAAGTAACAAGAAAATAGAATAAATGAGAATGTGAATACAGTTATTTATAAATTATCTGTACTGACAAAAAAGAGGAGTGATACTGATACAATAGTTCATTTATATAGCACTTCAAGGTATGTAAAGTGCTTTATGTACATTATTTCATTTGATCCCTCTGTGAAGAATCTCTTCAGATGAGGAAACTGAGGCTCAGAGAGATGAAGTGATTCACACAGGATAGTGTCTGAGACAAATCTACCTGAAGTCTTCATAATTCCAAAGGGCATTGTCCACTATACTGTTCAGTAAATCAGCAAGCATTTATTGTGTTTACTATGTACAAGGAACTATGCTGGGTGCTGAGCATAGAAAGACAAAAATGAAACCCTTTCAGAGAAGAAAATTAGGGTCTCAGGACAATTATAACCTAACCACTACCCAGGCACCTAGTGCCACTGGGAACATTCCTCTTCTCCAGTATACCCCTCACTTGTCTTCCTGACTATATCATGATTGAGGCAGGTTGACCTTTGAGGACAGACTATATATGTTCCAGGGTAGTGACTGGTGAGTAAGAGCCTCACCTCCTCCTCCCTTTTCATTTTGGGTCAGACACAGTGAGTTACACAGGATGAAGAGGTTTTCACTGATCATCTGTGATCTGCATCATGGTTCTCACTACATTTCCTTCTTCCACTTCAAGTAATATTTATCAAATATTATTTTATTGTTACCTCTTAAAATGCTATTTTTTCTTTGTCTTTTAATGTGTCTAATGATTAGTACAGATGTACATGATTTATAAATATAATTTGGGTTGTATTTTTCTTTTTAACAGAAATGATCAAAAAACTGTAAAGACCACTGTTTTCTGATGAAATACAAACTCCTGTGGCATTTATAACACTTTGCAACTTGCTTCTAGTCTACGTTTCTAGGCTTATTACATATTACTTCCTTCCCTTCAAGCACTCTTCAGCTCAAGTGTCACTTCCTGGATGAGACCTTTCCTGATCCTCCCAACTACTGATCCCTCACCTCTGAAATTACCTACTATTTACTTTGTAAATATTTTGTGTACACTTTGTATACACTTATGTGAATTTGTTGTTGTTTTTTCCAATAGAATATAAGCTCCTTAAGAGTAGAAACGATTTCCCGTCTTTGTGTGCTCAGCACCTAGCACAGATCTGACCTATGAGGGTTGTGTGGACAGTCAATTAAGGATAGGAAGAAGAGCTGCACCTCACTCTCCCTTAAGCAGTTATGGGGCTTGTATCCAACATAACCATATCTAGTCTTATCCTCCAATACTCTCCTACATAGAATCCTCAGAAGTCAGATCGTAGTCCCTGGTGGACCCCAGCCCCATCGTCTTCGAGGCAATAGAGAGTCATTGGAGCTTTTTGAGCAAGGGAATGCTGACCTGTGCTTTAGGAATATCACTTTGACAGATATGTGGAGGGCAGACTGGGGAGCAAAGAAAAATGCCAGAAACTGGGAGATTAAGTAGACTATTGCAGTAATCCAGGTGAGGGGTGATAAAAGACTGAACTAGGTGGTAGGATTGGCTACTGATTGTATATGTAGGGTGAGGAGTTAAACTCAAAGGTTATCAGCTGAGATGACTAGAGAGATAATGGTGCCCTTGAGAGAAATAGGGAAGTTTGGAAGAGCCATAGTAGTTGGAGGTGGGGGGTAGGAATGGTGCAAGGGGCAGGGAAGGGAGACAATGAATAATGAGTCCTGTTTTAGATGTGTTAAGCTTGAGATCTTTGTGTCATACGTATCACACTCACTGGCCACCTAAGGCGTAACCCAAAGCTGTGTCCTGGGCCACCTTCTCTAACTCTGTATTCTCTCTTTGAGACGTCATTAGCTTCTGTAGATTTATGTATCATCTTTACGCAGATACTTCCCAAATTACATGCACACCCCACCCCTGGATCTCTCTCCTGAACTCTAGTTGTACATCTCCTATAGGCATCTCAAACTAACATATCTAAAATCACATTCATTATCTTTCTCCCTCACCCTCTTCTGAATCTCTATGCCTCTACACCATCTCCTGGCTGTGTTCCCTTCTTTCTTTTCACACAACCACCCTAGTTCAGGCCTCTCATCACCTCTTGCCTGGACTTTGACAAAAGCCTTCTCAGTGGCCTCTCTGCTTCAGGTCTTTGCTCCACTGTGATCTGTTCTTCACACAGCTGCCAAAGTGATTTTCCTAAAACACAGATTTGAACATGGCACTTTCCTTCTCAATTAACTGCAATGGCTTTTTGTTATTTCTGGAATCAAATAAAATAACTCTAATGTTTAGCCCTTAAAACCCTTTGTAGCCTAACCCCAGCCTACCTTTTCAACTTTATCAGGGGTTATTTCTCTTCACCCAGTCTAGAGTCAGGTCCAGTTGGCCCTCTTACAGGTCCTCATGTACGGTGCTCCATTTCTTGTCTATCTGTGCACTGACTGTCTCTCATGCCTAGAATGTGCTCCCTTCTCTCTTAATATCTTTGGTTTCTTTCAAGACCCAGTTCAAGTGTCATCTTCTACATGATATATTTCCTGATACCCTTCAGCTTCTGATACTTTTCTCCCCCCAAAATAAATCACAGCCTATATTATATACTCATATATGTGTGTTATCTCCCTCTATATAAACATAGGGGGGAATATAAATATTTGCAGCTAGGTGATATAGTTGGATAGAGTGCTAGACCTGGAGTCAGGAAGGCCTGAGTTCAAATCTAACCTCAGACACTTACTAGCTGTATGACCATGGACAAGTCATTTAACCCCAGTCTGCCTCAGTTTCTTCATCTGTAAAATGGAGATAATAATAGCCCCTACCTCCCAGGATTTGTTGTGAAGATTAAATGAGATAATATTTGTAAAACACTTAATACAGTGCCTGATATATTGTAGGCACTTAATAAATACATATTTTCCTCCTTCCTTCCTAAGTATTAAGCTCCTTGAGGATGAAGATTGTTTACTTTTGTCTTTGTAGCTTCAGTTTGTAGTAAAATGCTGGCAGCGTTATTGATTTAATAAATGCTGATTGATGGATTTAATTGTTTAAGATACTATCAAGGTATAAAAGTCCACTTCGTAGTTGGTGACCTGAGATTGGAGTTCATGAGTGACCAGGGTAGAGATATTGATCTAAATGTCATCTGCATAGGGATGATAATTGAACCTATGAGAAAACTGTATAGAAAAACTCTTTTAAGGGCACTCCTCCAACTAAGTGTGTCTCCCATGCGTGTGTAAAAAGTATTCAGGCTTTCCCGAAAACTCAGTGAACCTCAGATTATTCATATCAAGCAAAACATAAAACAAAGAGAAAAGATAAGAGAAAAGGGCCCATAACAGGGCCTTAAATTATATTTACCGTTAGGGATGGGACAGAAATGATGATACAGCAAAGGATATTCAGAAGGAGCAGTCAGACAGGAAGAAGATGAAGAGGTCAGTGTCATAAAGACAGAGGGAGGAGAGAATACTGCAGAGAGGGCAAGAAAGATGAGGACCGGTAAAAAGACTATTGGATTTCGCAGTAGTTCATTGGTAACGTAAGAGACAGAATCGAGTGAGGAAGTCACAAGCTAAATTGTAAGAGGAAAAAAAGTAGAGCCATAGTCTTCCATTTAGTAATGTGAATAATCCAAATTTGTGTGTAATCTTATAATTATTTATATTTGGTCCTAGAATGTGATTTTCTTCCCATGTTTAAATATGTCTAAACATTATTTAAATATACCAAGTATATTTAAATATTAAATATGATATTGAAGAGTTCAACATTCTTTAATAAGGACAAGCCACACTAAACACCTATCACAATAGAAATTAGAGTTCTCTTTTCTAACTTAACTCCCCTTTCCCTTTCTCACCCCATTTATATTACAGTGCAGTGCCAAAATAAGAATATCTTTCTGCTCTACCCTTCATACTACAAATAGACATCACCCCTCAGGCAAAACACCAACCTGAACTGAACTACCATTTTCCTCAGTAGTTTGTGTTTTTTGTGGAATTAAGAGGTTATGGCTGATAATTAACTGTTTTTAAGATAGAGATTCCACTGTAGTAAATATAAACAAATTAATGATTAGACTGCAAAAACTTTTTATTATCTACTGTTTAAATTTATTAGTAAGAACCTGACAGTCAAATTTGCTTTGGATAAAACTTTTTATATTAAAAATATATATTTTGTATATTTTTGTATATTATATATTATATAAAATATTATTTTATTTAATTGTATAATTATATATTTTAAAATTAAATATTATATATTTAATTATATATTATATAAAAATTACATATTATATAAAATGTTATATTACATAAAATATATGTATATATGTACTTTATATATTATATTAAAATTATCATAAATAGGTAGAGAAAGACATAGTATAAGAAGGAAGAGAGTGAGTAGTCAAGAATAATGCCAAGGTTATGAACCTCGTTGATGGAAGGATGATGGTACTCTAAACAGAAAGTTCAGAAACAGTCTGGGTTTTGGGAGAAATATGTTGAATTTGGTTTTGAACATGTTGAATTTGAGATGTATATGGTTTCTCATCCGAAATATCCAGTAGATAATTGGAAGTACATAACTAGAGCTCAGGAGAGAGACTAGGGATGGCTATATAGCTTTGGGAGTCATCTGCATAGAGATGATCATTAAGCGTAGGAAGATGAATTGCTAAATTGGGACAACAATAATTGACAACAATTCAGTTTTGTTGAGACACAGAGAGTGTGAAGAGAAGTAATATGAAATAAATCTAGAAAGGTAGCTAGACCCAGATTATGAAGGTCTTTAAATGCCAAGCTGCTGTGTTTGTATCTTACCATAGAGACAGTGGGGATTCACTAAAATTCTTTAGTAGAATAATATATTAAGACTTGTACTTTAGGAAGATTCCCTTTTTAGCAGTGTGGAGAATGGATTGGAGCAGAGAAAGAGTGGGAAGAGGGAGAACAAATGAAAAGCTATTGTAACAATCAAGGAAAAAGATAATGAGGACATGAACCAGGATGGTGGCCTTGTTAGTGGAGAGAAGTTTGGACTAGGTTGCAGGTATAGTGAGAATTGTGAATTTCATTTTGAACATGTTGAGTTTGACATACCTGCAAGTTCAAACTCTGTCTTCTGTGGAAAGCTTTCTTTTTTTTTTAAAATATTAATTCATTTTTAGTTTTCAACATACACTTCCATAAATTTTTGAGTTTTAAATTTTTTCCCCCTCTTCCTCCCTCCCTAAGATGATGTGCAATCTGACATAGGCTCTACATATACATTCCTAGTAAACATATTTTCACATTAGTCATGTTGTAAAGAAGAATTAGAACCAATAAGAGGAACCACAAGAAAGAAGAAACAAAACAAAACAGAAGAAAAAAAGAGCAAATAGTATGCTTTGATCTGCAAACTCCATAGTTCTTTCTCTGGATGTGGGTAGCATTTTCCATCATGAGACTTTTGGAGATGTCTTTGATCTTTGCATTGCTGAAAAGGGCTAAGTCTATCAAAATTAGTCATCTCACAACGTTTCACAACATTCTCCTGGTTCTGCTCACTTCACTCAGCATCAGTCCATACAAGTCTTTCCAGGTTTTTCTGAAAAACCTTTGGTGTCTAAATTCAAATAGCATCAGATCCCTCCTGGCCACATAGTAACTTAGAAACCACAAATTAACATTATCTATGTTGTATTATATTTTTATGTTGTTAAACATTTCCGAATTGCAATTTAATTGCTGTACTTGGGAGTTTTGGACTCCCTAGGGAAATCTGTTTTTTATAATGTTGCAGCCTACTCATGCCCACCAATGGATCTAACCATTGTCCTTTGGATGATTTTCAATATCAGATCTTCAGAGATGACAACATTCTATGACTCTCAGCCTCACCGCAGCCATCTCTGTTATCTATAGTATAGTATAGCACTATGTACTATACTATACTAAATTAGCACTATAGTAAGGAAGTAGTTTAATTTTTTTATATTCTTGTATTTACCGTGGAAAATACCTTGATTTAAGGTATTATTTAGGTGCTTATATAGGTAATTTACTCTATATTTTCTTTTCATCCCAAACCAATACTGTTCATTCAGAGATTTATTCTTATATGATAATCTTCTCTGGAACATAAATGTTTTTCTTTAGAGCGAAAATACAACTTAATCTATTGTTTTTTCCTACCATTCTTTTCTTAACCACTTATTTGCCTACATAGCCTTCAATTTTTATTTAAATGTCAAATTTGCACCAGTTATGGGAGCCCATGTAGATAAACCAGGTCAGTAATGTGAAATATTAGCATGTTGTTTAAACTAGAGAAGGGAAGACTTAGAAAAGACACCATAAATATCTTTAAGTATTTGATGGACTTGTACTTGGAAGAGGGATTATACTTGTTTAGCTTGATCTCAAAGAGCAGAACTGTTTATAATGGGTACAAATTATAAAAACAAATCTTGTCTTAAATGAAAAACTTAGAGCTGTACAAAAACAGAATAGGCTGCCTTGGAAAGTCATGGATTGTCCCTTTTTTGAGGGCTTAAGACGAAGACTGGATGTGACTACTTGCTGACTGTGTTGTTTGTTTGTTTGTTTTTTATTCAGCTTTATTTTATTTTCCATTCCAAATTCTCTCTCCTCCCCTTCACTTTCCCTAGTCATTAAAAAAACAAGAAAAATAAAAACCATTACAAATATGTATAGACATGCAAAACAAATTTCCACATTAGCCATGTCCCAAGAAAAAAATAGAATAGATTATACTTTAATCTGCACTCAGTTCTATTTCTGGAGAAATATGCAGAGAGCATATTTCATCGTGAGTCCATTGGAATCGTTGTTAGTCATCATATTAATCAGAGTTACCAAGTTTTTCAGAGTTTATTATATTTACAATAGTGCTGTTACTGTGCAGATTGTTCTTCTGTCTCTGCTCACTTGACCTTGTTTCAATTCATTCAGATTTTTCTGAAATCATCACTTTCATAATTTCTTACAGTCCAAGTGTTCCATAACATTCATATTGATGGACATCCCCTCAGTTTCCCATTTTTTGCTACCACAAAAGGCATCTATAAGTATTATTTGTAGACATGGCACCTTTTCCTCTTTCTTTGATCTCTTTGAGGAATAAATAGCCCTAGAAACAGCTTTGCTGGGTCAAAAGGTATGTACAGTTTAATAGTTTTTTTGGGCACAGTTCCAAATTACTTTCCAGAATGGTTAGACTAGCTCACAGTTCTATCAGCAGTACATTAGTGCCCCTATTTTCCCACATCCCCTCCAGCATTTGTCATCTTCCTTTTTTGTCATCTTAGCCAATCTGATGACTATCGGGTAGAACCTCAGCGTTTTTTAAAATGTCCATTTCTCTCTGCTTTGATCTCTTCCTTTGAAAACTATTTATATCCTTTGAGCATTTATCAATTGGTACTTGCTAACTGTATTGCTGCCTTGCCATCTGGACCAGAAACCATGCCCTTGGAAATTTTAACATGTTTGTCTTCAGAACTTCCCCTCTAAGGCCTCAGTGTCCTAATTGATGATTATGCCATACCTCCCTCCTAACTGCCTGGCTATCTTCCACTGCTACTTTGACTTCTCTCCCTACCTCTCTGGTTTTAGAACCATGACCAAATCATTTCTGCTCACTATCCCACTTTCAGGACCAGAATGTTTTCCCTGGCCACTGTTTCCCTAGATGTGTTGTCTCTTCTTTCTGTTAGAGTATAGGGGACTTTCTTTGCTTTTGCATTTGTATACCCAGGGCTTAGCACAGTGCTTGACACACAGTAAGTACCTAATATAAATGCTTTTTCATTCATTCATTGTCCCTTTTAAATCTGGGATTTTATAATCAGATAGCAGTAAGGTGGATGAAAAGGTCAAAATCAGTTATCCCCAACAAGTACTAAAATGTTGCTTATAAGATTACCAGTTAAGATTTACTTATAGATTACTTTATAGTAATAGTTATATATAATCTATAGCTATAGATTACTTTAATGTGGTCTACTACAGAATTTGTACCCAATAATTTGTATGTGAATAATCTGCATCATTGATTATCAACAATATTCTTCTGAGAATTGGTGCTCTAAACCAGTGCCCAGGAGTCAGGATTATTCTCCGTTACAAGACAGATAGCCTTAGTTTTATTTGAGCAGTGTGATACCTGAATATTAGCAAATCTTGAAGCACAGTCATTTTCATTACTTTCAGTGGGGCACTTCAACATCCTGGTATCATTATTTTAAGTAGGGGTACTGCCTATCCCTACTCCATAGTAGCTCAGTGGGTTTGGAAACTCTTATAGCTGGATCCAGAGTAAGTAGTTCCTGTTTTTGTAGGACTTTCAAGTATGTTTAATTGTTTTCCTCATAAACAGTACTGTGAGACAAATAGTACAAGTATTATCCCATTACGGTATTATCATAATAAATAGCATTTATATAGTGCCTACTATGTGCCAGGTACTGTACTAAGTGCTTTATACAGAACTATGTGTAAATTACCTCATTTGATTCTTTGAAAACCCTGTGAGACAGTCATTATTCCCATTTTACAAATGAGGAAACTGAGGCTTACAGAATTATATAGCAGTGACAGAATTCAAACCCTAGTTTCCTGACTCCAAATCCAACAGTTCTTCAGTGATACCACTCTGCCTTTAGGTTTTGTGACAGTTCCTTACCTGACTATGTGGCAGTGAACCTTGACTCAGGACACTTGGTCATTTCACTTGATAGTTTTCCTTTATTACAAATTATGTGCTAGGCACTAGTTTGAAGTTGTATCTTTGTTTCCTTTATTTAAGGCCTACAGTTGTTGATACTTAGATCAATTATGTACCAATTTCCAGTGTTATTGCTTATTCTCTCCCACCAAGATTGGTTGAATATTGGAGATACAGAAATATGCCTGATATATTTAAATGCCTACATAATTCTATACCAGAATTACTGATTGAGTCTTAATTTTCCCCAAACTTATACTTCAGTATTTGAGCTATTTTACTCCTATTTATGTTGCCTTTTAAAAATTATTGTTGTGCTTACACTTACATAACATCATTCACATTTATGTTTTTTTTTTCCTAATAGAGTAAAGAAAAGATTTCATCCTACAGTAAAACTCCAAAAGTTGACAGTAGGAATGATGTGGGGAAAGAGATGAAAGAGAAATCATCTATGAAGCGTAAACTTCCATTTACCATTAGTCCGTCAAGAAACGAAGATCGAGATTCAGACACAGGTAGAATATTTTTTAAAATTTTCTTTTCTGATAAAGCAATCTCAATCATTGTCTTATCATGATTCTTTCTTCAACGCATAGCTCTTTTCTCTCCTCCTCTTTTCTGTAATCATGTTCCCAATAAAATGATCTGTTCATTTAATAGAAGAGTGAAGCATGTATCGGTATTTCATGGTGTCAAATTGGTTGTTTCTGACTGAAGTGATATTTTCTTATCACCTAGATATGGTTCTAGTCAAAACTATGTACAGTGTTTCCCAGGAACTTATGTATATTTCAAATAATGCTTTATTTACCTTCTTAGAATATAATGTGTGTATATATATATGTTTGTGTATATGTATATATATACATTTACATGTGTGTGTGTGTGTGTGTGTATGTGTCTCACTGTTCAGTGAGATGGTAGACTGATGAAATAATTGAATGTTTTTTAAAGACTTCCTCTTCAGAAATAGTTGGTCAGAATCTGTTGATATATTTTTGAAGCTCCAGACTAAAAAGTCTTAGGGATTTTAGATCTGGAACATATTAGACCACAGTGGACAGTGGTGTTGGCTATCCTGTTTCTAAGACACCTTATGTATGACAAACTACGATAAATTGCATGCATTTAGTGATATCATTAATTCCTAAGTATGATTCAAAGTGGAGCAGAAATTAAATAATCATCTAATATACTCCTAAAATTGTTGTTTAGATCACCGAACTAATTATTCACGAGCTTATGAAATTTTAAGACTGGAGATAAATAAATCCCTCCCCTCATTTTATAGATTAGGAAACCAAATCCCAGTGAGATTAAAAACTTGCCCAAGATTACATAATTTAACATAAGATTGAACAGTAGGCCAGTATTCTAGCATATGATTACCTGATACTTATCCAAGTTATTTTATTCTTTAGGTAAATTCTTAATGGGAAATTTTCTTTAGAATGTTTTCACTTAATTTGAAGAAATGATCTTATTATGTATCTTCATGCGCAAGCATTTATAATTTTCTGTCATTCCAGTTATGTTTTGATCTTTAAATTTGTGACTGTGACAAAATATCCTATGGAAACTTGAAATCCTCTTTACCAATATTTCTATTCAGAAAATATTTTTTGTAGTTTTAGCATGTTTTCTTTTTATATTTCTGTTACTTTGCTTATTTGGAGTTAGTTATTCTCTTTACTTTAAGGAACTTTACCTTGGAGAGTTGTCACAGATTGTTAGAAATCAAAAAATTTATTTCAAGTCACTGTTTCCTCTTAAATACTTTAATGAAATTTTGTGTGCCAGAATTTTTATACTCTATGTTGAAAAATTATCATGTGTTTATCTCATCAAGGACTATGAAGTTTATCTTCAATGTAAATATTAAGGATTAAATATTGAGACTTGTAGCAATTCTTCTCTTTATAATATTTAGTTCCTAATGTTCCTCTTTGAATCTAAAAAGGCAGTGTTACTAGAGAAAGAAGGTAAATCTCTAGCATCTAATACCCATCATTTAGAGAAACTCTGATGAAGAGTTACGTGCATGCTGATAGTGGTCATAATGTTTGGAGAGAGTACCTTGAGGCAATGCCAACAGGAACTCCTGCATAGACCCCTTCTCTTTGACTCTCTCAGCCTCATTCCTTTTCTACAACTATGGCCAAGGCTTTCTTTTGGATTTTAGTGATTTTTGAAGCTTAGATAACATCTAATCTTTTTTTTTTTATTTCTTAATCTTCAACAACAACTATATATTGAGTGCCAGCCATATACAGGGTGATGTGCTAAAGTGAAGATCTGTTTATGATCTGTAGTTCATTTCAGCAAACTTTATTAATCATCTGTTCTATGTAAGACACCGTGCTGAATGCTGTGCGTACAAAGATGATTTGGAATGACAAACCAGGAATATTCATAGATCTGTGACAAAGGTAGGGGGATTAGATTTTCCCCCCCTAAAACATTGAAATTTACCCAGGGCTACATAACAAACTTATGGGATGCAGTGAAAGCAGTCCTTAGGGGATGTTTTATATCTCTAAATGCTTACATGAATAAAATAGAGAAAGAAGAGTTCAATGAATTGGGCATGCAATTAAAAAAGCTAGAAAAAGAACAAATTGAAAATCCCCTATTAAATATCAAATTAGAAATTCTGAAAACCAAAGGAAGGACTAATACAATTGAAAACTATTGAACTAATAAATAGAACCAAGAACTGGTTTTATGAAAAGAAAAAAAAACCCAACATATATGATATTTTGGAGTTTGGCTTTGATGAAGCCAAAATTGGTTCTACTTTCAGCCAATGATTTTTTTATCAGTTTGTTTGAGGTCAGATTCAACAATCTTGAAGATTTTGAATGACCCCAAACAATATTTCTCATTCTAATTTTCATATATGTATACATACAGATATACTCATCTATATACATGTATATATAATTTATAGACATAATCATATGTATTCAGTATATGTGTGTACATATACATGCAAATATGTGCATATATGTGTATACCTATATAAATATATGCATATATGCTCCCCCCAATGTATAGACTATTTGGGAAAATAAGTGAAGAAGGAGTCTTACCAAATTCTTTTTGTGATACAAATATGGTGCTGATACCTAAACCAGGAAAAGCCAAAACAGAGAAAGAAAATTATATATCAATTTCCCTGATGAATATAGATGCAAAAATTTTAAATAAAATATTAGCAAAGAGATTACAACAACTTACCTTGAGGATAATACACTATGACCAGGTAGGATTTATACCAGGAATGCAGGGGCTAGTTCAGTATTAAGAAAACCGTCAGCATAATTGACCATATCAACAACAAAGCTAACAGAATAGTTTCCTCAAGGACTTTATGATCTAGTAGTACACACACGTAAGTATGATTAAAAGTATAGTGTGTTGAAACAAATGAGAATTCCAAAGTGCCATATTTGAGAAAGGAGAAGTCACTTTCAGCTGAGGTTCAGGGAGAACTTCATAGAGGAGATTGCACCTGAGCTAGGCTTCCAAGGAAGAGAAGGATTTCAACAGGCATTGATGAGGAAGGAATGCTTTTCAGTCATGGAGGACAGCTTGCATAAATGTATGGAGGTCTGAAAGTACAGGATGATAGTGAACATCTAGTAGCCCCTTTTAACCAGAGCTTAGAGTCTGTGAAGAATATGAATGTAAAATTAAAAAAGGGAAAGTAGTTTGGGGCCAGTTTGTAGATGTCCTTTAGTGGCAAGCTGAGTTTGTGTTTTATCCTACAGGAAAGTTTTTGAACTTCAAAGGAATTTCTTTGATCAATATTTTAAAAAATCAGTAGGGAACAGTTACTGTGTTTTGTTTGCATGAGGTAAAGGCTGAAAATCTTGATTATAACTACTGAGAAGTAAAGACAAAGTCAGTTGAAATTCATTTTCATTTAGGAACTTTACTCCAATATTTGATCATCGGATGTTGGCGACTCTGGATTTTAGAAGGCTCTTTCAGCAGAATATAAGTTCTGGAAAGGCCTGGGGTTTATAAACAGTTTCTTGGATAGAGGCCTCATATCTCAAATATATAGAGAACTTTGTCGAGTTTATAGGAATATGAATCATTTTTCACTTGATAAATGGTCAAAGGATATGAGCAGACAGTTTTTGGAGGAAGAAATCAAAACTACATATAGTCATATCAAAAAAGGCTAATAATTATTATTGATTACAGAAATGCAAATTAAAACAACTTTGAGATATAATTTCATACCTATCGATTGGCTAAAATGATAGAAGGGGAAAATGACAAATATTGAAGGGGATGTGGAAAAATTGGGATGCTAATACATTTAGTGGAAATGTGAACTGATCCAACCATTTTGGGGAGCAATCTGGAATTATTCCTAAAGAGTTATAAAATTCTGTATACCCTTTGAACCAGCAATACCACTATTGGTACTCAGGTGATCAGGGAAAAAGGAAGAGAACCTGTATGTTCTAAAATATTTATAACAACTCCCTTTGTGGTGGCAAAGAATTGGAAATTGAGGGGATACCCATCAATTGGAGAAAGGCTAAATAAGTTGTGGTATATAATTGTGATGGAATACTATTAAGATGGAATTGTGATGGAATACTAAGAAATGATGTGCAGGTTGATTTTAGGAAAACAGATAAAGACTTGCATGCAATAATGAAGAGTGAAATGAGCAGAACCAGGAGAACGTTGTATATAGTAACAACAATATTATTCGAAGAGTAACTGTGAATGACAGCTATTCTGAGTAATATGAATGTTCAGATCAACTACAAAGGACTAATAAAGGAAGATGCTGTCTACCTCCAGAGAAAGAAGTGATAAATGGAACTATATATTGTATAGTTTCATGTATATATCTGTGTCAAATGTTGACCTTCTCTAGTGCAGATCTGTAGGAAGGGAAACAGCTTGGAACGCAAATGCAGCAAAAATTAAGGGGGAAAAAATGGTTTGGAATGTAGTTCCAGTGACAGAATGATACTGTCCTTGAAGAATACAGAGAGAATCATCAAGAGGCTGCCCATCAGGTGATGAATTCTTTAGCCAAGACAAAATATAAAATGGTCCTTAGTCTTGTAAGACTCCCTTTTGCTTCTGTAGTAACAAGGTACCAGAAAAGGGGGCAAAGTGTGCTAAGATTCACCCAATTTTTAGAGAAGCTAAAGTCATCTCACATCGAAGCATTTATTATGATGCACATAAGCAAAAAAGACCAACCTGAACATAATTTCAGCTTATATGCCACCATCTGTTACAAAGGATGAAAAGGTAGAGAAGTTCTATGAAAAGTTCATTAAGACCTTCAAAATTAAATTAACATACATAGTACCCAAGAACTGTAATCCAAAGGTGGAACATAGTAGAGAATGGTGAAAAAACATTTTGGAAATCTGGTTCAGGATCAAAAAATGAAAGAGACCAAAAACATGTTGATTATATGCAAACCTATTGCCTATAGATCATGAAAATTGCAGCAGTAGAATCAGGGTGTGTTAGAATTGGTAAATACAAAATTACGTTAAAAAAATGGAATTGACTATATGTTGGAAGGACACAACTGGTTTTAGATATGGGAGTCATTTCTAAATTAAGTCTCAGACCATCAGCTTGTTAGAACAAAGGTCAGAACCAGTACCAAATTAGAAGAAAAGAGATAAAAATGAGGCCAGGCACACAATTAAAACTGTTCTAACCCAACATTTAAAAAAAATTAATGTCCCCAAAAAGGGAAATGTTATTCATAAAGCAAGTTTCCAAAAAGCTCCCTGTGAAACCTGGTTAAACCATATCACCCTAAAAACATTCAAAGAAAATGAGAGGGCAACATGAAACGAAACATGCAACAATGAAAAATGCCATTAATCTGTCAGCATTTCTTTAGTAAGCTATTTTCCCCATCTATGACACTGGAGCCATCACACTAGGACTCTAACCTCCCAGTCCCAGTGTGCACACAAGGAAGTAGAAATGGCATTGAAGAAAATAAAGATGACAAGAGCAACTAGACCCCAGCAGACATACATAGAGGTCTCTTCTGAAGGCAACACAATTTGAAGGCACCAAGACCCTGATTCTCAATGTATATGAAAGAGAGGAAAATAACCAGACAATTGGGAAAAATGACCACAAATTATATTACTACATAAAAAAGGCAGTCAGGACTACTGAGACTTCTTATTAATTCCTACTTTGCTACTACTGCAAAATCTTTGAGGATAATTTATATATATCTTAGGAGCATCAATATTCTTAAGATTAGAAACAAATATTAGAAAGATTTAAGTTAGTGTTCACAAATTATATTCTATAGCAGATCACAGTTTTTTTAAAATTTTATTTTATTTTTTAAATTTTTTTTAATTTTTAACAAGTGTTTTTAAAACTTTGGGTTACAAATTTTCTCCCTTCCTCCCTCCCTCCCCACCCTCATTGAAAAGGCAAGCATCTTGGTACAGGTTATAGATGTGTAGTCATTCAGAACACTTCCATAGTAGTCCTGTTGTGAAAAACTAAGTATATTTCCCTTCATCCTATCCTACCCCCTCTTTATTCTATTCTCTCTTTTGCCCCTGTCCCTCCTCAGAAGTGTTTGCTTTTGATTATCCCCTCCCTCAGTCTGCCCTCCCCTCTGTCCACCCCCTGCTTTCTTGTCCCCTTCACCCCTTATTTTTCTGTAGGGTAAGATAGATTTCTATACCCAATTGTGTATGTTATTCCCTCCTGAAGCCAAATCCTATGAGAATAAGATTCACTCATTCCCTCTCACCTTCCCCAGTCTCCCCTCCACTGTAGAAGCCTTTTCTTGTCTGTTTCATGTGAGATATTTACCTCATTCTACTTCTCCCTTTCTCCTTCTCCCAGTATAATCTTCTCCCACCCCTTAATTTTATTTTCCAGATATCACCCTTTCATCTTCAACTCACCCTGTTCCCTCTGTCTACCTGTCTATCTATCTGTACATTCATATAATTTTTTCCCCTCCCACTACCCTAATACTGACAAGGGACTCATGAGTTACAGATATCATCTTTCCCTGCAGGAATGTAAACAGTTCAACCTTAATAAGTCTCTTATGATTTCTCTTTCCTGTTTACCTCTTCCATATTTCACTTGAGTCTTGTATTTGAAGGTCAGATTTTCTATTCAGCTCTGGTCTTTTCCACAGGAATGCTTGAAAGTCCCCTATTTCATTGAATGACCATTTTTTCCCCTGAAGGATTATACTCAGTTTTGCTGGGTAGGTGATTCTAGGTTGTAGTCCTAACTCCTTTGCCTTCCAGAATATCATACTCCATGCCCTCCGGACCCTTAATGTAGAAACTGCTAAATCTTGTGTTATCCTGGTTGTGTTTCCACAGTACTTGAATTGTTTCCTTCTAGCTGCTTCGCAGTATCTTCTCCTTGACCTGGGAATTCTGGAATTTGGCTACAGCATTCCTAGGAGTTTTCCTTTGGGGATCTCTTTCAGGAGGTGATCGGTGGATTCTTTCAATTTCTATTTTGCCCTCTGGTTCTAAAATATCAGGGCAATTTTCCTTAATAATTTCTTGAAAGATGATGTCTAAGCTCTTTTTTTGATCATGGCTTTCAGATAGTCCAATTAAGTTCTCTCTCCTGGATCTATTTTCCAGGTCAGTTGTTTTTCCAATGAGATATTTCACATTCTCTCCTATTTTTTCATTCCTTTGGATTAGTGTTACAGTACCTTGATTTCTCAAGTTGTCCCTATCTTCCAATTTCTCCATTTTAATTTTTAAGGAAATATTTTCTTCAGTAAGCTTTTGGACTTCCTTTTCCATTTGTCTAAGTTTGCTTTTAAGGGCATTCTTCTCCTCATTGGCTTTTTGGACCTCTTTTGCCATTTGGGTTAGGCTATTTTTTAAGGTGGTATTTTCTTCAGTATCTTTTTGGGTCTCCTTTAGCATCACTCCCAGTTTTTCCTCTACTTCTCTTACTTGCTTCTCAAAATCCTTTTTGAGCTCTTCCATGGCCTGGGACCAATTCATATTTTTCTTGGAGGCTTTGGATGTAGGAGCTTTGGCTTCGTTGTCTTCTTCTGGTTGTATGTTTTGATCTTCTTTGTCATCAAAGTAAGATAATATAATCTGACTCTTTTTGTGCTGCTTGCTCATGATCTCAGCCAATTACTTGAGTTATAGACTCTTTGTTAAGGTAGGAGTCTTTTTCCAGTTTGGAGATTGTAGTGTCCCAAGCTTCAGGGGTTTTGTGTAGCTGTTTTCAGAGATACTTTTAGGGACCTGTAAATTTTCAGCTCTTCCAAGATCAAGGGCAAGGTATTTACTCTTTTCCTGGCCTGTGCTCTGGTCTATGAGCACTCTTTTCTGTCTTGGAATTGTGAGGAGGGTTTCCTCTCCACAGCCACTACAAGCTCCACAACGGCAGCGCTCCTCCTTGCCCCAGGACCACCACCCAGAACTATGACCCAGATCCAAGCACAGGCAAAGCAGGAGAATCCTGCACCAGTAGAGAGATCTCTGCAATCCCCCTCTGATCAGCCACTCGATTCCCCCTTAGTCTGTGGGCTGGAAGCTCAGGAGGCAGCTGCTGCCCCCACAAGCTCAGGAACTGGAGCTGAGACCACTGGCTTCTCTCTCTCCCTGCTGACACAGGTTTTTCCCACTGATCTTCCAAGTTGTCTTTCGCATTCATGGGTTGAGAAGTCTGGAAACCACCACAACTGCCTGTGATTCAGTCCTCTGAGGTGTGCTCCAGGGTCTCTGCAGCCTGCGTGCCCACGCCAAACTATGCTTCTCTCCCAGCCCAGTGCGATATACCTTTCTGATCAACCATCCAGGCTGTCTTGGCCTGGAAATTTGTTTCACTCTGTCCTTTTGGGTGTTCTGCTGCTTTAGAATTTGTTTAGAGCCATTTTTTATAGGTATTTGGTGGGGTTTGGGGGAGAGCTCAAGCAAGTCATTGCTTTTACTCTGCCATCTTGGCTCTGCCCTTGTAGTCTATTTTTTTAAGGTGTTATTTTCTTCAGTATTTTGGGGGTCTCTTTTACCAAGCTATTGACTCGTTTTTCATGATTTTCTTGCATCACTTTCATTTCTCTTCCCAATTTTTCCTCTACTCCTCTCACTTGCTTTTCAAAATCCTTTTTGAGCTCTTCCATGGCCTGAGACCAATTCATATTTTTTTTGGAGGCTTTGGATGTAGGAGCTTTGACTTTTTCATCTTCTGAGTGTGTGTTTTGATCTTCCTTGTCACCAAAGTAAGTTTCTATAGTCTGAGTTTTTTCTGGTGTTTGTTAATTTTCCCAGCCAATTACTTGACTTTTTATCTCTTTGTTAAGGTAGGGCTCTGGTTCCAGTGTAATGGTCAAACTGTTCGAAGTTTCAGAGGTTCTGTGCAGCTGTTTTCAGAGATGCTTCTAGGGACCTGTAAGTTTTCAGTTCTTCCAAGGTGGTATGATCTAAGGAGAGGTGTTTACTCCTTTCCTGATCTGTGCTGTGGTCTGTGAGCTACCACAAGCATATTTTTCTGCCCTGGAACTATAAGGAGTGTCCCCTGTCCACTGGTGCCACAAGCTCTGCTATGCTAGTGCTCCTCCTTGCCCCAGGACTGTGACCCAGATCCAATTATGGGCAAAGCAACAGAGACCTGCCTCAGCGCTAACAAAGAGACCTCTGTAATCTCCTTCTGACCAGTTGTTCAATCCCCTTACCGTCTGTGGGCTAAGAGCTACAGAACCAGCCATAGCCACTGCTGCTGCTGATTCAGTCCCAAGGCCTGCTCCTGGTTTGCTGGGGTCAGGGCTGTGCTGGTATGGCCTGCGCGGGACCACACTCCTATCTCACCCTGGTCCAACAGACTTTTCCTGCTGACCTTCTAAGTTATCTTTGGCGTCTGTGGGCTGAGAAGTCTGAAAATTGCCACTTCTGCCAGAGATTCAGTCTCCTGAGGCCTGCTATAGGTTTGCCGGGGGCTGGTCTGCGCTTGCACTCGACTATGTTCCTGGCTCAGCCTGGTGCAGCAGACCTGTCCTGTCAACCTTTCAGGATTTCTTGGGCTGGAAATTTGTTTTGCCCTGTGTTTTTGTGGGTTCTGCTGTTCTAGAATTTGCTTAGAGTTATTTTTTAAAGGTATTTGGAGGAGTTTAGGGGAGAACTCAGATAAGTCCCTGCCTTTACTCTGCTATCTTGGTTCTACCCTTCTAGAGATGTTTTTTAAAAGGTAAAATTGATAGGACTGGGCAAGTGATTGAATATGAGTGGTACAAGAGAGTGAAGAGTCCAGGACTGAGGCCTAATCTGACAGTTGGTATCTCTACATCCTTTCCTCTCATTCTCTTTTTCTGCAATCCAGCTTCTGACCTAATAAGGTCAAAATTCAATTGAAACTGGTGATGCCCTGGACATTAACGAGGATGTTAGGAAGAGGGGAAGATTTGTTAAAGGGGAACAACAACGAGTTCAGTTTTGGACATACCGAGTTTAAGATGTCTAAGAGGCAGGTGGTAATGTAGCACTGGTTATCTGAGTGAAAGGTAGAGATGGATCATGGATCTGACAATGATCTGCATAGCAATGATAACTGAATCCATGGGAGTTAATGAAATTACCAAACAAAACAGTATAGAGGGAGAAGAACAAGAGCTGGAGGATAGATGACTGACACGGCCACAGGCTACAGGCAGGTCTGGAAGGATGAAGATTAAGAAAGTTCATTAGATTTGGCAATTAAGAAATCATTGGTGACTTTGAAGAGAGCAGTTTCAGTTGATTGATGAAGTCAGAGGCTAGACTACAGAGGGTTTAGAAGAGAGTAAGAGGAAAGGAAGTATAGGCACCAACTGTAGACAGCTTTCTCAAAGAATTGAACCACAAAAAGAGAGTATATAGGCTGGTAGTGAGTGGAAATGTACAGCTCAAGTACAGATTTTTTGAGAATGAGGGAGACCTGAGAGTGTTTGTAGGAAGCAACCAAAAGACAGGAAGAAAATAAAGGTTAATGAATTCATAATAAATATTTATTAAGTACCTACTATGTGCCTGTGATACAAATCAGAAAAAGAAAGACAGTCTGCCCTCAAGGAGTAATTTAATGGGGGAAGACAACACAGGAAAAGAAGCTGAAAAGTGGAGGGGGACAGTGCCACCAGGATATGTGCTGTCCTGTGGAGTTGAAAACAAGCAAAGCTGCTGATGGAAAGTGGAGAGTTCCCTGGAAAGTTTAGAGCCCTCTATTGGGGGAGGGGTGTTAGTGCTCCATCCTTCTGATCAGAGGAGAGAAGTAACTAAGTGCTGGGTAGTAGCAAAAACTAAGTCAGTCAGCATGATGATGCAATTTCCAGTGATCATCTTATCCTGGATGGGTCATGATGTTGGAGTAGAAACCAAGCATAGTTGCTAATGGAAGGTACGAAGTGGGGATGATAGAAAGGGCAGTCTGCCGGAGAAGGTGAATGGTTTGGGATCACTTGTACATACAGAGGGCAAAGTCCATGTCTTGGCAAAGAGAAGGGCCACCTCTTCATGTGAGTCAGGGATAAAAGAGGAGATAATAGGGAAAGACTTCTAAATGACGTGAAAGAAGAGAGAGGAGGGAAGAAGAGGGAGCTCTCAGTGAATGGCCTCAGTTTTTTTCAGTGAAATATGAAGCCTTATTACCTCTTAGCTGAGGTAATAAGGGCAAGGGGTACCATGAGAAGTTTGAGTGCAATGATGAATCAGTTAGGGAGATATAAAAGGATTGCCTTGCTACAATGAAAATCCAGTTGAGATTATGTAACAAATTTGTAGTGGACCCAATAAGCATAGTTTTGTGATTTTTTTAAACATTCTTCAGCAGCACATGAATAGAAGCAGATAGTGGCAGTAATCCAAGATTGAGGCTTGGCAAAGCATGATCATTGATAGGATGAGGAGCGAGCAACTGAAAAGTATAGGTTTTTTTGGAGTTGAACTATTTCACCCAGGATTTGATATAGGAAAGGGCAAATAATGTAGATAGTGCTTGAGGAGGTAGTCTAGGTAATGGAGTGAAACAAGACTGTGTGCTTGTTTTTAGCATGATGTTTTCAGCCATGTTGTCAAATGCTTTCAATGACAGTGAACATGGCATCAAGGTCAGCTACCACACTGATGGTAAATTCTGCAGCTTGAAAAGACTACAAACCAAGACCAAAGTGGAGGAAGTATTGGTGCCTGATTTTCTATTTGCAGATGATTGTGCACTCAATGCAGCCTCTGAAGCTGAGCTGCAACAAAGTAAGGATCAATTCTCTGCTGCTTGTGCTAGTTTTCGTCTAACAGTTAACACCAAGAAAACACAGGTGCTCCATCAGCCACCACCACACTATCTGTACATGGAACCATTGGTTACAGCAAATGGAGAAGTTTTGAATGCTGTGGATAAATTCACTTACCTTGGTAGTATACTTTCCAGGGATGTACATATTGATAATGAGGTTGATGCAGACATTTCCAGAGCTACCTCAGTGTTTGGGAAGCACCAAAGGAAAGCATGGGAAAGAAGAGGTATTAGACTGACTACCAAACTGAAGGCCTACAGAGCCATTGTGCTGACCTCATTGTTGTACCCCTGTGAAACCTGGACAGTATACCAGCGCCACGCCAGGAAACTGAATTACTTCCATTTGAATTGTCTCAGGAAGATTCTGAAGATCACCTGGCAGGAGAAGATACCAGACACCGAGGTCCTTTCTCGAGCTAAGCTGCCGAGCACTGAAACTCTGCTTCAGAGAGCTCAACTCCATTGGACTGGCCACGTTGTTGACTGCAAAATGTACACTTGCCAAATAGACTATTTTATGGAGAACTCACACAGGGCAAGTGTTCACATGGTGGTCAGAAGAAGAAATACAAGGACACTTTCAAGGTCTCTCCTAAGAACTTTGGAATTGATTGTGTGACATGGGAGACACTGGACTGCTCAGCATGGCGTGCTGTGCTTTATGAGCAAAGCAGAATTAAAGTAGCTCAAGAGAAATGCAAGATACTCATACTTAGAGAATACACCCCGAAGGTTCACATGGAGTATTTGGGCCTGACCTGTGGTAGAACATTCCAAGCTCATATTGGTCTGATCAGCCACAGTCAGATACACTAAAACTTGACTCTGGCATAGTGATGTCATTTTGGTCGTCCGAAAAAGAAGGAAAACAACAAGAGGTGTGGAGGAACTGGAGGTCATTGTAAGAAGAACGGGGTTAAAGAGATTGTAAGGCAGAGGGAAAGGTGGAATGACAACAGATTATGATCAGATAAAGGAATTCCAGAGTTCATGAAGGTGAGAATGGAACTCTTGTGGGCGATGCCAATATCAGGGGTATGACCATTTCTGAGTAGCTGAGGTGGTAGGTCATAGGAAATGAATTTAGCTCCTCTCGTACTGTTTTACAGCCAAACCAGTCTTCTTTCTATTCCTCACATAAGATTCTCTGTCTCCCATCTTTGTGCCATCCGCCATGTGTGGAATGCACACTTCTCCTTACCTCTGCTTCATAGACTTTCTTTCTCTTTGTTTAAGATGTAGTTCAGGAATCATCCTTTGCGTAAGCTTTTCCTGATTTCCCCTCTACCCTCAATTGCTAGTGTCCTTCCCTCTAAAACTCTGTTGTATTTAAGTCCTTGGTATATATCTGCATTAATTTTATATTCATACTGTATATGTTTTTATATGTACTTGTCTCTCAATTAGAATGTAAGCTCATTGCAAGTAGGGATTGTTTCATTCTTCATTTTTTGTATCCTTAGTACTTAAAATAGTTCCTGGTACATCATATTTAATACCATCTAATAAATGCTTGTTTTTTGATTGAAGATTTGAGGGAGGAATGATTGAGGGGACAATCTCCTAGAGAAGAAGGGAGAAGGAGAGGACGAAAAGTACACATAGAGGTATATTGTGAATGATTGAATATTTAATACCTTTCTTCTATGTGATCTAAGAAGCCATGATAATATGAAATCTCAAAATGCCTTGGAAAAGGAGAGTGCTAAAAATGACAACAGAACATGCCAAAGACAAATTTTGCTTACTTCATAATTTTATCAGATTCCAGTTAGTCAGGATTTCCATTAACTTGAGAGCCAGTTTGTGTTGCTTCATGTATTCTTCCTCCAAAGATACAACCACTACCTAACGCCAAAAGTTTTAGTAGTTCTTTTGAAGGATAAAAATGAATTAAACAGGACTATCAGTATTGAGAGGTAGAGTAAGGTAAGCAGTGATAACAAAAGTCAACCAACTGACTTTTAATATTTCAGCATGAATTTCCAGAGCCTATAAAAATACTCTATTAACATAAAGAGACTGTGTAAAAAATAAAATTTAAAAACTTAGATCTAGAGCTGGAAGGGACCTTAAAAGCCACCTAGTCTGATCCCCTCATTTTACTGTTTTCAAAACTCATGTTCTTAAGGAAAGTGCTATCCAGAGATGCTAAATAGCTTGCTGATAATAAAAAAATACCATCTTAAGTGGGCAGGTAGGTTCATATTGGATAGAGTTCTGGCTTTGCAGTCAGGAGGACCTGAGTTCAAATCTGGCTTCAGACACTTGACACTTATTAGCTGTGTGACCCTGGGCAAGTCATTTAACTCTGATTGACTCACCAAAAAGCAAAAAAAAAAAAAAAAATACCATCCTAAAAGTACTTTATACTTTTCAAAGTAATTAAATATTTATCTCATTTGGCCAAAAATTGAACTTTTAAAATAATTCCTTTAGTTTTTATTGCAAAAACCTTAATTTTGCAGATATAGAACAAAATGTTACTTTTCAGCTACTAGTGTTGCTTATGTAATTGGATTAACCTTTAGTTTTACAAAGTATTGATAATTGTGAAATCCAAGAATTTCAGAGCACACACATACACCCTTCATTCCACTCTGGAATAATTCTAATTATTTGTAAGCTTTTTCCTTATATTGAGTCAAAATCTGTCTCCCTATAACTTCTACCCACTGATTTTACTTCTGCCCTTTGGAAACAGACAGCCCCTTCAAACATTTGAAGACTGCTATTGTGTTGAGGTAAAGTGGAGAAGACATTTGCTTCTTAAGACTAAATATTCCTAAGTCTCTTCTCAATTTCTTCACCAGCTTGGAATGAACATAGTATTCTAGGTGTGATTAAATAACTAAACTATTCTTTCCCTTGGTATGGATATTAGGATTCTTTTAATATAATCTAAGATGACATAAGCCTTTTTGGCTGCTAAATCACACTTTTGAATGATATGGAGCCCAAAAACATCTAGGTCTTTTTCATAATGGCTGCTTTCTAGCTGTCTCCCCATTATTGCAACTGTACAGCTTATTTTTTTAAACCAACTTCATACCTATAAAATTTAATTTCATTCACAGTCACATTGTTCTACTCTGCTAACATCCTTTTGAATCCTGCCATCATGCACTATGTTAGCTAGCCCTCCTAGGTTTGTGTCTTCTGCAAATTTGGGAAATATGCCATTTCTGCTTTCATTCAAGCCATTGATGAAAATGTGGAACAGAACAGTACCATGAATACTGTCTCACTGTGGTACTCTGTTAGAAACCTTCTTGGGTGATATAAATCCACTAATCACAGCCTTTCCGTCTAGTCATTCTCACCTCTAGAAACTGTATCTATCTCCGTGTGAAACTCTGTTAGAAACCTTCCTTGAAATGAATATGTGAATCACAACTCTTTGGTCTAGACAGTGTCACATCTAAAAACTTTACATACAGTATTTCATACCGTATGTAAATATGTGAGTGTGTAAAAATAGTAAATAGCATTAATTCATGATTACTTGTGATAACTTGCTAAATTGAATATTTGTACTGGGGTGTGACATTTACTGATATTTTATAGATGTAAGGGCACAAGGCATTACAATCTATAAATTTCTTCCACTGTAATTTGCCTCCATTTGGGAATGTTGGTTTTTTTAGGGCCTTATGATTCAAGTAGCCAGATTTTTCACTAATGTCATTAACACAGAGCTTAGCAGGCTTTTCTGTTATTATCTTTTAAAAAAGAAAAACAAGAAAAATAAATCTTTATTAAAACAATATCCAAGTGAAGAATGTTGTCCTAAAAATCAAGTTAGAAAACAAACAGCTAGATATAATGATTCTTAATATTGTTTGGTACCTTTCTCTTAACTATTACCAATTGCCCCTAAATTCAACTCTGAACTTTCTCCAGGCTTACAAAGAGCACTTTTAATTTCACCAGAGCCTTTTGAGTTGAGAGTTCTCTGGGTGTGGTATCTTGACTCCAGTGCTGTAAGTTTCAGGGAAGAATGCTATCAAAAGCCCTTGCCCTTCCTTCACTGTATTTGTATCCCCAGGACTTAGCATAGTGCCTGGTACACTATGTACGTTTAATAAATACTTGTTGGTTGACCGATCATAGTCTCAACCAGTCTATTAAACCTGTTCGTTGTATTATGGCTAATTAAAAATATGACCTTACCATTTCCTTTGGCTCCTCTGCAACTAATTTTCCTGACTCTGTTTCATGTCCTGAAGCCAAAAGGAGAGCACAATTAGTTATGAATGATGCCAGTGGTCTGCATAAAACCATTTGTCTTTTTTCTCAGAAGAAAAGTATTTCTCAGCTGCTTGACCTACTTCTAGTATCTCTTTTTTATTTTTAAGATGATTTCACTTATGTTTCCTTGTATCACTGTGTTAAAAAAAATTGGCCCCTTATTAACTAGCTCCAGTTCAAACTGCTTTCTTTTGAAGGAATTGTTTATTGTTTCTTCATGGTCACCATTTCTCCTATGTCTATAATATGTTCGTTAGTTATTGACAGCAGTTTAAAAAAAAAATTATAGTTGAGCAAAGGGGAGAGGCTAGGGCATGCCTGAGCATGAGCCAAAGCTAGAACCTGCAGAACCAGGAAGAGAAAGCTTGAAGAGGAACAGGCAGCTTAAAGTAACTACACCTGGGCTGGTTGGCAATAGTTGCACCAATGACAGTCCCCAACCCTGCCTGCTGGTCCTCCTCCTGGGACTGGCCCAGCTGCTGATGCTGGAGAGTGCCTATATAGTGATTGAGTACTCTTTTACTAAAGATGATGGCATTGATGAAAAGGAAGAAGAGGAGGAAGATGATGATGAAGATGAAGAAGATGATTCCAGAGTGAAGGAAGACAATGAGTTCCTGGGCCTGAGTGATAACAATTTTGATACTTCTTTGGTTGACAAGGACAGTTTTACAAGTTTACGAATTCCTGAAGGATGGAAGTGATGTCATTATCATTGACATCTTCAAAGATGCTGATGACCAAGCTTACCAGCTGTATCACTAACAGCATGACAGAAAAATGACAAATCCCATCATATTTTCAACAGTGTAGTTGCAAAATTCCTAAAAGTATCTTTCTAGAAAGTTGATTGTGATGCAGCCCGAAAAAAGTTTCACTCTTAAAAATGAACAAAAAATCAGTGCTTTAAATACTCAGGAATCCACTGAAGGAGCTGTCATCAAGGATAATGTGGTAAAGTATGTTATGCCATTGAACAACTTCCAGTGATGTCAGTACATGTATTAAATATCCTTTGATGGTTATCTGTTATACTGTGGGCTTCAGTTTTGGCTATAGATTTACTGCTCAGTTTTGGAGGAACACAAGGTGTTAGAAGTTGATAAGGGCTTCCCTGAATACATATTTGCTATTGCTGGTGAGGATGACTACCCTTCTGAAGTGAAGGACTTGAGGCTTAGCAACAGTGCAAAGATTTCAATGCAACTACCCTAGCTGAGGATGGCAAGAAGTATGCCATGGAACCAGAAGAATTTGATTAAAATGTACTCAAGGACTTTTTGTTGGCTTTCTGAAAAGGAAAACTAAAATCAGTCATCAGATCCCAGTCTGTGAGCAAAACCAGCAAAGAGCCTGTAAAGATTGTGGTGGGTAAGATATTTGAGTCCATTTTGATGGACCCCACGACAATTATCCCCATTGGATTCTGTGCCCCATGGTGTGAAAACTATAAGCAGAAAAGGGCTGTGTACAAATTGAGGGGAGAAATACAAGCATAAGAAGAACCTGGTTATCATTGAGAGGGAGCCACTGCCAGTGATGTGACGGTGACCACTACAAAGTGGAAAGATTTCCTGCCATCTACTTCACAACCTCACACTGATAAAAAAATAACCCTATTAAATTTGAAAATGAGAAGAGATTTTTGGAGCACTTGATCACATTTATAAAAGATCACAGCACAAAACTGAGCAAGACCAAAGAAGAGCTTTAAAGGCCAAGAGGAGGAAGGAAAAGGATATGTATACAGTGCAGTTTCCGATGAAAGGTTGCTGAATGGGGAACAAAATGAATCTTGTGGGCAAAGGGGGTTGAGTGTTAAAGCATTTGCATCATCTGATTTTTTGGGAGGTATTTCACATTGTGTTACAGATGGGGAAATGGCATGAAGGTCTCAGAATAATATGACTCAGATATTGAAGGAAAATACATCTATTTTTTGTCATTAAAATAAATATAAAGTTTCAGCTAAAAGGGTAGACTTCACCTCATTCTTATTAGTTACTGGCTAAGCTACTTACTCATGAAAATACACAGATTCTAATATTAAGTTGCTAGAAACTAGCCACCACTAATACTAGCTATGGAAATGTTTCACTTCCTATTCCTATTTTATTTATTTTCTAAGTATATCTCAGCAAATTGATTGCAACTGATTATTTGACACATTACTTAGTTATTCTTTTAATCTTGTTTCAGCTTTTTAGATTGTCCTTAATTTTTTTTTAATGCCTTCCCCTAAAGTTTCCCTAATTTTCTAAGTATTTATTTTCAGGTTTAAACTTAACTATTACCCTTATAGAAAGGGCTTAGTGCCTTGTCGACTTTTTAAATTTAGGTTTCCTTTTACAAAGCAATAAATAGAAGAACATAGATATATAGAACATTTATTGATTACTATGCACTAAGTGCTGGGTATACAGGTACAAGCAAGCAAGATGATTCTTGTCCTCAAGGAGTTTGCATTTTAAGGAAGGAAGACTGTACATAAAAGGGAACTAGAAAAGGATGAGGAGAGGAAGGCAGCATGATATGGATGCCTGGTTCTGGGCAAGACATGGAAGAAACTTACTTAGCAGTGTTTTGCACGGTGCCAGGCATATATTAAGTGCTTAATAAACACTTTTAACTTGACTTGACATATATGTCTTTTACTTTTCTGTTGTTTTTCTGCTATACAAGCTGCCTTTGTGAGGATACATTTTATTCCTTACAATAAAACCTCATTTATCTGGCATTTTCAGAGATAAAGATATTCTAGTTGAATGAATTTTCCGAAGAACTAAAGTTTATTCTTATATACTTACCAAGAATAATCTAGCCATTTTGCATGGAGTTTTTTTCCCTTTTCTATTAAACAGAATATTTTGGACCTATTATCTTTTCCTTATATGATTCAGAATCATTGCTATAAACATCAGTGCTGGTATATATTCTACATGATGGGGGACTATTGAGGCATATAAAACTATTTTCCTGTATGTGGAACCAAAGATATTTGACATTGACCTTTAGACACTAGTCCTTAGATAATGCATGGCTTATGAGAAAATAAAAGATTATTCAATAGATTCTGCAGTACATTTGATACCATCAACTTCCTATTAAAAGGACAGTTTTCCATAATTTATTTTTATTAAGTCTATTCAGCAATTTAATAGTTCATTAAATTTACTGGTTTAATTTATTGTATCTTGTTCACTTGTTTTCTCATTCATTTGTCTTAGAATTAAATGAAATATTCTGTATTTGTTAGACTTTTATATTAACTTTGCCTTTACTGCATTCAATATGACAAAATGTTACAGTTTTCTTTAAATTGATATTTTTAAAAAGGAAAAGTGATTTAAATGTACAAATCAAAATTCCATAGGCAAGTAATTGTCTCAAAATATATTTAAATATATTGTTGAAGGCTGGATGTTGAAC
>NW_020954590.1:39306894-39412693 GCF_900497805.2 Vombatus ursinus | reverse complement strand
TGTCTCAAAATATATTTAAATATATTGTTGAAGGCTGGATGTTGAACAGCATTTAACATGAACTTTCATAGTGTTGTATCTATGTTAAAACATTTTTTGTGTTTACCTAATGTAGTGTATTTCCAGTTTTGGAGCCACAGAATTCTTAATTAACAAATACTGTTGTTTCTACGATTTTCCTCTGTAAACTTATGAAATATTTTTATCACTCAACTTCTAGACCTCTCTTTAGAATTTAAAGTAACATTTAGGGATTGTATGTTTTTCCAGATTGCTATTTACCACATACATTCCCTTTTCTCACTCATAGTTAGAATAAGGTATGGAACTTGACTCAATTGATAATGCTTTCTGACTAATAACATCCTTAAAGCATGTTAAAACATTTAAAGTGAGGATGTAGTTTGTGATTACAGGTTCACATCATTGTCCATAAGCAAAATATCAGTTTTAAATATGCCCAAAGTCATCCTTATCTGATCTCCATTTTGTACCTGTTATTTGATTGTTTCTGGGCAGCTCAAAATTCTGGTTCTTAACTAATGGTCCCTGCTCTGGCTTAGATCAAAGTCATTCCGGGAAACCTTAGGTAGAGTTCAGTGTAATTATACCTTCAAAATGCAAAGCATTTTTTCTACACTTAGCACAGAAGTAACTGAGTTACATTCTTAGAGTTTTCAAAGAGCATACTTCAGTCAGTAATCTTTCATTATTTCTTGTATACTTCAGTGATAGAAATGCAGTGATATTGAGTGTTGACTTTGCTTACCAGTGCTCTTAAAATAATCAGCTTTCTTGCTCACAAGTATGAATGTAAATGTCTCATTTTTTAATGAGCATTGCCTTTTATTTCATCACTCAATAGATCTCATTTCAATCAATTGGTTTCTTTTCTCAGTTTAAAACAAAGTCCAGTTGAGGAAATCTTAAGATCATTAGCTATTTCTAGACCTTTTTCAAGTGTGTTTTCGGAATATATTGAGTGAATACCTTTTGGTTTATCTTAATTTAAAAAAAATAAGTCTTTGACTAGCTGGACTTTTTCTTTAAAAAAAAAATGTCAGTTTGTCATATTCTTCATTTCCCGCCGTGTGCTTTTTTTCTTTTCTTCTGTCTCTTCTCATTCTATAGATTCAGATCCAGGACATACAAGTGAAAATTGGGGGGAGAGACTAATATCTTCTTACAGGACATATTCAGGTAATTAGATTATCAGGTGTTCCTCCTTCAGTCAGTGGTTTTTGTCATATTTACTATTAATAATTGTTACTACAAACTAATTCAAAACCAGTCATTTCTAAGAAAGATGAAGGGATCCATTTAATTAAAGTAGTGAAACCTTATGAGTAACAATACCTTTCTAAAGCAAACTTGAATATTCTAAAATTTTTCAAGTTTTCATTAACCAGAAATTTGCATGCTTTCACAGGTAGCATGGAGACATATTCCAGATGCCATACACATGACAAATGACTCTGGTTTTCCTTCTTATCATATATTTTCAAAAGCAATATGGTGGCTTTATTGTATATGATAATGTGTATTTTCTGTAGGATAGTTACAAATGAGGGCAGATAAGTTCCAATAAATTTGACCTTTTCATTGCTCTTTTTTTCAGTCATTAACTCTGCTAAGTCAGCTGTAACTTGCCCTCATCTATCTAAGTTTTGAAAAGATAATTAGGGTCCTTTCTTCATTATAATTAGAGTTCTCCAGTCATATTACCTAGCATCTTATATGTTTGCACCAGTTTTAAAGGAAAACAAAATAACAGAATGGAGAAATGTTCTTTATAAAGTATGTTGGAATGTCTTTTCTTCTGTTGTAGCTGTATTTCATGTAAGTGTAGAGAGTATTTTACCATAGCTTATGCCAAAAGAATACAAAATAATGCAGGGGTACTATAATACTTTTAAAGATAAACCTTAAATGTATCCTTAAATACATAAAGACTGATCTTTTGAGTACTTTGTTTTATTTAGTATTCCTATCTGGGGTAGAAGATTCTTTTTTTATAATGTTCTAGTGTACTTAATCCCTAATAACTCAAGTGCCATATTTTACAATACAAAGTGGCTAACAAAAAAAATTGATAGTAACCTCCTATTATTATAAAGGAGTAATTAAACAGTCAAAAATAACTCCTGAAAAAACAACTGAATCTATATAGCATTATTCTGAATATGTTAATTTATTGTCACTGAAGTCACAAATGCATTTGACCTTAGTCATCTATGCCCTGTGGTTTCCAGTGTAACAGGAACATATTTGATAGCTGTCGCAGAATAGGAACCAACATAGTTTTCTCCTTGAGATTATTCATTTGTGAACTGGTTCTAGAGCAAAGACCTTTGTCTGCCCACAGAAGTTTGAAAATTAAGTGTCCGCCCACATACATATATATATATGTTTGAAAAAATATCAGTTAATAAACATCTATTAAGCACCTACTATGTTCCAGGCACTGTGCTAAGTGATAAAGATAAAAAAGAAAGACTCAAGAGAGGGCCTGCCCTCAAGGAACTCACAGTCTAATGAGGGAGACAACATGTAAACAACAATGTACAAACAAACTTATACTCACAAAGGATACATTGGAAATAATCAACAGGAAAGGCAGTAGAATTCCAGAGCATTGAGAAAGATTTCCTGTAGAAGATTGTGTTTTATCTAGGACTTGAAGCCAGAGAATCCAAGAGGTAGAAATGAGGAGGGGAGAACATTTTGGGCATGAGGGACAGCCAGTGAAAGTGGCCAGAGTCAAGAGATGGAGTTTCGTCGTCTAGAAATAGCAAGGAAGCCAGTATCACTAAATCACAGAGGGAAAAGAGAGAGCAAGGTAGGACACAAGAAATATAGGGAGGGCATGCTGCTCCCTTTGAAGTTTTGAGCCTTCCCTCTATGTAAAATAACTATCTATTTCAATAGAAAACAACATTTTCAGACATTAAAAGTATATGTTATTAAGAGAGTAACAGGAACTGCCAGTAAGTGCCCAACCCTTATGAGTATACACAGAATGTTTGGCCTGATAAACTCCTCAACGTGGATTTTGGAGCATATACAGGTATTTGGTAACTGTCTTTGATCTACTTGCTGTGTGTCTTTTTGATTGGTTGCTGAGCCAGAACTGGGTATGTATATATAAAAGACTCCTGCAAAAGGCAGGAGTGAAAGGCTATGGAGTGAAGCAAATAAGCTGCTTTGAGTGCAGAAAGGGCCTTAGTCCTCTCTCACCTGGGGCCAAGGCCTTGAGCACCAAGCCTTCCTGGGCAACATGAAACTATGTGAAATATGGCCTAGGTCTGGGTGAGAGAAATTTAAGGCCCCCCTCTCTCCCAGAAGTACACAGCAGCTTGTCCTCTTCACTTTAATAACACAACCAGATAAGAAAAAGGTTTATTTCCCCTCCCTCTTTCCCTTCCTACCTGTGATTTTGTATACACACCAATGACTGAGCAGCCAATCAAAAAGGCACATGGAAAGTGGACTGGAAATAGTCATAGAATACATCTTCATGCTCCAAAGTCTGCATAAGCAATTACGTCAGGACCAGCATTCTATGCTTACTAATAAGGGCTGAGATTTCAATGGCCAAGAAGTAATATTTAAAACTGTCTCTTCTACTCTAGACAGCTACACAGCCTGCATACCTCTGATCCTGGCTTTGAATGTGTTCCAAAGAAGAAAACTTCTATCCTTTAAATCCCCTGCTTGACTATGATAGAACATCGTACTGTTTTTTTGGAGGGTGGGGTGAGAAAAGGGGAGATGAGAATTGGTAAGAAGGATTGGAGGTGGAGGTGGCTCAGCAATCCAAGACTGGGATTTTCTTTACTTCTGAACCTGCATCTACAAAAAGATATTGGAAGAGCTACAAAGTTCATTTCTCTATAGTTGTCTTTGAAGAGTTAAGTGAATCTTTTGGATTTTTTTGAAGTCTTAAAGACTTCTGGAAGGCTCAGGGGAAAAATACTTTTAGTTATTTGGCATTTTATGACAAACTACCCATTCATCAATGTGCCTAGATTGATAATCTGAAAATGTATTAACTGCAGTATTGAGGGTAGATGTTACATTTTTATACATACCTGACCTATTCAAAAGGCTGGTACCTACATGTTTCAGTACTTGGAACTTCTGAATCTAATTTTTTTCCCCTCCTCTGTAAGAGAGTATATTGGCTTTTGAGTTGAAAATCATGAAGGGAAACATTATTAGACTCACAAAAGACATATTGAAAATAGTCCAGGGGCAGCTAGGTGGTGCAGTGGATAGAGCACCAGCCCTGGAGTCAGGAGGACCTGAGTATGAATCTGACTTCAGACACAACACTCACTAGCTCTGTGACTCTGGGCAAGTCATTTAACCCCAGTTGCCTCACACACACACAAAAAGTCCAAATCCTTTGGAGTACTATAAAGTTGAAAAAGCACATTTTAGGATATAATATTTTAATGATCTTCTTACATCTAGTAGTAATGACAGGTATTATAATATTGTATCTGCAAATTGTTGTGATAATTTTGAGGCAGCTAGGTAACTCAGTGGATAAAACACCAGGCCTGAAGTCAGGAAGTCCTGAGGTCAAATACAGCTTTGGACACTTAATAGCTGTGTGACCATGGGCAAGTCACTTAACTTCTTTTGTCCTTAATTTCCTCATCTGTAAAATGAGGATAATAATTACACTTACTTTTCAGGGTTGTTGTGAGGACCAAACAAGGAATAATTGTAAAGCACTTAACACAGTGCTTGGCACATAGTACTGTTTGTGTTAGTTATTGTCATTTTTATTATTAGATACTTCTCAACATGTTATCTAGATACTTTTTACATGTTTTTTTTAACTTCCATCACCAGAATTTTATTAGTGCCTGTTATGTGCTAATTACTAGAAATGCATTACTGCCCAAAAAATATTAAAGCAGATAAATTGTAAAAACCAATAACCAAATGAAGGAAAAATATAGAATTCAAGTGAATGCTAGGAATATTTTCTCTCCTGCTATATAGTCTTCTACTTCATATGTACCCCTGATACATCAAATATAGAATATTGAAGCCAAGCAGGACTCTAAAGATCATTCATGAGAATTTGAATTTGTGCTTGAATATGTGCTACATTCCCATTAAATTGTGTTCTATTTTCCAAAATCTGTATTTTTATTTTAAAAACATTTTACAAAAGAAATTTCATTCATCAAGCAAATATATGTCATTTTGAAAAAGAGAAAATAAAATCAGAAAGTATTGATATGATTAAAGGCCTTTAAAGGAAATATTAAACCTTTTTTTAAAAAATTGCTACTTACTAGATTTTACTTCAAATAAAACATAAATTGTTGATAACGTGATGATACCTTACATAACTAATTTTGATTATGTTAATGACATAACAATAAATTAATTACATTTCCTTAAATTTAAGTTCATTAGCATTGAAACTTATTACAAAGGCATATATATTATTTATGTTCCTTAATAGTAGTTAAGTGACAAAGGCATTAGCAAAATTACTGGAAAAATTGTTCAGATTCAAAGAAAGTTATCTGATACCATGATTGTAAAATAATTTGTTTAGTATTTTTCAGAGTAGTTTTATTAATGATCTCAGAATTAGGATAAATAGTCACTGATCATTTTTTAAGCACCTATTATATACCAGGCACTATGCTGTGCACTGGGGATACAAAAAGAGTCAAAAGACAATTCCTGATTTCAAGAAGTTCCAATCTAATGAGAGAGACAACAAACAAATATATTCTAACAGGCTATGTACAGATACATTGGAAATATAAACTAGGAATTTATCATTTGCACTAAATTTTTTTTTAAATGGTACAAGGATTTTAGAAATAGAAGAAATGAGAAACATTGAACAGGAATTGAAGATGTATTTAATTTTTACAGACTTAAGGTAATTGAACCTTAATAATAAGGAATATTTTTAGAAGAAAATTATATCAAGACACATTTAAATGATTAATGAGTTTGGGCCACTGTCCCTTGGCTAATTGGTTCTGGGATCTGGGAGACCCACCAGTCTTTCTAGGCTAGTAGAATTTCATTCCATAGCACTCTAATCTACTAAATCGTACATTGGAAGAATTAATGTGATCCTTTAAGTGTTTAACTTAGTCTTGAGGAGTAGCTCAGTGATCAATAACATCAAACTAAGTACTCACTGACATGAAAACAAAGTTATAATATTTGAAAATACTTAGGGAACTGAGACTAATGAGGATGAAGTAGTTCCATAGATATATAGAATTAGCTCCTGTGGCTGTAGAGATGGGATTGAGAACAAGTGCAAATACAATACATTTTGGAATAAACAGAAGTAGGACCCAAGTCCAGTTTAGATCTAGGCACTAGCTAATGATGAAATGCCAGATATGTCTGATATGAGTCAAAATACAGGCAGAGTTACAGGAAAAGGTATCAGGTAAGGTATGATCAATTACAGGGAGAGTCACAATGTGGTTCATGATGAAGAGATGAAGGAATCAGAAATGGAAGACTGAGGCTGTGCAGGGTGAACAAATTATTTTAACAGCTTTTTCTTAGGTGGTGGGATAGTCCTACCCTGATATTAGTACACTGCCCAGTTCTTCAATAAACAAAAATACCTTTAGAGCCTCAAAATCTGGTAGGCTTATAACAGCTGCTTTACCACAGGTATCTTGTAAGCAGAAAAATATTCTTAGGACAGATGATAGGCTCCCTACACTACTAAGTTATAATGATTTTCTTTTTCTTTCACTCTTTCACTCTCATCCCCATCAGGTTCCTTATTTCTAGTCTTATTTATCCAAGGTAAACAATACCTTTCCAGAATCCTATCATGTTTGATCTGGAAAACACCTTAATGATCATCTCATACAGGCCCAGAGAAGTAGGGAGATTATCTTATTTGCACCATTACACAATTAAACTCTGGCACCAAATCTCATACTCTTTCTAATAAATCATATTTCTTCTTCCCTTTCCCCAATCCCACACACAGTACCTTTTCCCTGGCAAAGTGGTGATGGACCTTGGCTTACTGGGATCTTTTCACTCGAAGGTCTGAAACAACCTCAGGGTACATAGTTAGCAGGCTTCTAGCTCTATTTCTTGGATCTGTAATCCTTCAAGTATAGAAGGTACCAAAACCTTTTCTTTTGCTATTGAAATATAGAAAGATTTATATTTCATACTTGAATCACTTTGCACCTTGGCCTACTATAGGGGAAAGAATCATAATCATGGGGCATAGAAGATGAGGCCAACCTAGTCAAGACAAGGAGGGGTCAGTATGTTGAGCAAAATCAGTAAGTGGGTATCCCCAGAGGATAGAAAACTGCTGCCCACACTTCCTCAGAAGAAAGGTAGTATTGGGGGCAGCTAGGTAGCGCAGTAGATAGAGCACTGACCCTAGAGTCAGGAGGGCCTGAGTTCAAATCCGGCCTCAGACACATGATACTCACTAGCTGTGTGACCTTGGGCAAGTCACTTAATCCCAATTGCCTCGCCAAAAAGCAAAAAAAAAAAAAAGAAAAGTAGTATTAACCAGTATACACTTCCAAATCCTTTCCCTGTCTTGTGTTTGGAATTTTTTCCCCTCACTAGATGGACTCTCTGACTGTCTCCAATGTCAAAGTGGCTCTTGATTCAGAAAGTTAAACACTTCCAAGACTTGGTTCTAAAAGCCTTGTAGGACCTAGAACTTCCAAGAGAACCCCTCTGCCCCCCCAAAAATCTTTTTTTTTGAGCAGCCCCATGTATTTGTTACTATTCAGAACAGGTTTCTTGGAAATGTCCTTGTCCTTGAAAATTTTTGGACTTCTATGAATATTAGCTGGAGAGTACCACTCAAACAGAAAGAATCTGGAACCTTTACCTAAGACATTCTGTAATCTATACTGAGCTATCAATTGATAATTGCAATCTTAGAACACCCTGGGACTTTCTGTAGTTATTTTTCATGGTGAGAACTGTCTAAAATGTCTTGAATTCCTTGTTTATGAAAACATGGAAGAGCTTTATTAGATCAACCAAAATAGCTGTGAAATTATAGGGTTATCACATTCAAAGAAAAATATAATGTGTGTGGGGGGCTTGATAGGACAACAGTTAAGGGGAAAGATTATAGATTATCAAAAGCAAGGAAGATTAAATTGTGTAAAATTAAGAAATGAGGAAAGAAACTATTATTTAAGGCTGTTAAAATTTGATAGAATAAATCATTAAAATGCAAAATGCTCTCAGAATTAGTAATTTAGCTAATATATTCTGCCTGTGAACTCTAAACAAAGTTAAAAATCTTTAAGAAGCATTAAGTTCAAAAGATGCTTTATTCTCTAATTAGGGAGTTCTATATTAAAGTGTACTTTGAACTCATATATAAAAAAGGTCCTTCCAAAAGTTCAAACAGAAGTTTGCATTTCTTATGCATGTGTACAGGGTTTTCCAAAAATCTCAGTGCAGTTTTAAACTTTAATAGTTTAAATACTTTTTAAAGGTTCACTAATCCTTTTTCTTTGAATGCTTAACTTTCATAATCATGCATATGTATTAATATTTCCAGAGAAAGAAGGCCCAGAGAAGAAGAAAACCAAAAAAGAGTCTGGAAATAAGAAATCAACACCTGTTAGCATTCTTTTTGGTTACCCTTTATCTGAACGCAAACAGATGGCCCTTGTAATGCAGATGACAGCAAGAGACAACAGTCCAGGTGAGGACTTTAAATTCCTATAAATTATTCCTTTGGTTTTCCTCGGTAATACAATCCAAAGTTTACGCATTAAAATAAAAACTTTAAATATATGAACCTTTTCTTGCAATTGCTTTTAGCATTTTGAAATTAGTGCATATATTTATTAATATTGTTTTTGTAGTCATGTTTTTATATTTTTAAAGATTAAGTAACTTCTAAGAATTCTGAGAGGTTATGCTTTTATATTAATGTACTATCAGTAGTAGTAGAGTAAGAAAATTTCAATGATTTTCTTTCACTAGTTCATGAAAATGTTGTGTAATTTTTCCTATAAATACCTCAGATTTTTTAAAAGCTTTCATAAAATCATTTCTAAATTTGAAAATTTCCATCCTTCAGTTCATTGGCTTCCTACTAATGCTATCTTGAAAAAGAAACATAATTCATTTTTTCTATTAATTCCTTAATAATATACTATACCAATATTCTTTGTACTTTAAACCTTATAATCAAATCAGAATATACAATTCTTAGGAGTCCAGTTTACTGTCATTTCTAACAGTATGAGTATACTTACAAATTAATCATCTTTTAATCAAATCAGATGACAGCTTAATTTCATATCAGCACTTCTATGGATCCATTGTGAATATGTCCTTCAAGTGGTAGAGATTATACAATCCATACATGACAGTTCCCCTTGTGTAATTTTTGTCTGGATTCTTTCATAGACTCTTCCACAGACAGTTTACTCTGTGTTCCAGAGATTATCCCCTCAGTCTCAGAAGAAGAGACAATGCCCAGGACAGAGCTCTGGAGTACATTTTCTGAGAGACAGCATAGATTGGGGAATAATGATCTGAGCATGGAATTAGAAAGACTTGTGTTCCAATGCTGCCTTAGGTACTTTCTAGATATGCATGCATAGACTAGTCATCCTCTTGAAGCCTCTGTTTTCCTATCTGTAGTTGGGGACAATAGCAGATACAGTACCTTATTCATAATGTCATTGTGCGGCTTAAGTGAAATAATGTGTATATAAAGTTTATTGAAAACTTTAAAGCACTGTGTGAATGTCCAAGAAGCAGTATGGCATCATGGACAGAGACCTGGACTTGGTACCCAGGAAACCCTAGTTCAAGTTCTTCTACTGACACATTCCAGCTTTATGACCCAGGAGGAAATACCAAGCAGGCAGTTCAAGAAAGGACTGGAGTGAAGACTGGATATGAAGATTTAGGAGTCATCTGCATGGAGATGAAATTGAATGCTTGAGAAGCACGTGTAGAGAAGCATGTGAGAAGCATGAGCTGAGAAGACAGTGTAAAGAAAGAAGAGGAGAGAACACTCAGGACAGAGCCCTGGAGTATACCTAGGCATAAAGGAAAGGATATAGCTGATGAGGCTGCAAAGGAAATCTGGATAGGAAGATATCCAGAAGTGATAGTAGTATAAAAATCCAGGGAGAAAAAAGTGTTCAGAAGGAGGGGATTGTCAACAGCATGAACTGCTACACAGAGATCCAGAAGGATGAAGACTGAGGAAAGGCCAATAGATTTAGCAATTTGAAGATCGTCGGTAGATTGCTTCAGAGTCTTTTCACAGTTAACTGTGGTTGCCTTTGTCATCCTAATATATGCACAAAACAACATTTCTGAAAACATCGTGCTAGGAGCAAGCACACAACCTTGCTTCACCCCATTGGTGACTGGGAAAGTACAAAAGCATCATCTATTATCCAGAACCCAGGCAAGCATGCCATCATAAAATTGATGTAGAATACTGATGAACTCCTCTGGGCAACCCAATTTTGACATAATTTTCCACAAACCCTCACTACTGACAGTATTAAAGGCCTTTGTCACATTAACGAACATTGTATACAGACTTCTGTTCTTTTCTTGGCATTTCTCCTAGAGTTGTCTAGCAGCAAACACCAGATCATC
The DNA here is from genome assembly GCF_900497805.2 of Vombatus ursinus. NCBI lineage: Eukaryota > Metazoa > Chordata > Mammalia > Diprotodontia > Vombatidae > Vombatus > Vombatus ursinus. The sequence continues at coordinate 39,402,046 of NW_020954590.1, read as the reverse complement.
CATTCCTCAGCCCTTTCTGAAGCCACACTGGCTCTTAGGTAGATGACCATCTTCTAGGCGAAAGATGAGCCTATTAAGGAAGATTCTAACAAGAATCTTGCCAACATCGACTAAGAGAGAGACCCCCTTGTGATTGTCACAGGACAATTTATTTCCTTTACCTTTATAGAGATGGGCAGTGGAAGCATCCTTAAACTCTTGGAGGATAGCCACCTCTTGCCATAAAACCTGGAAAATTTCAAAAAACTTTTGTATGAGCAGCGAACCCCCCACTTTCTAAATCTCAGCTGGAATAGAATCAGCACCAGGCACTTTGCCACGTGAGAGGAGCCTAATGGCTCAAAATACTGACTGCTCCTTGTCTTGACTAGGTTGACCTCTTCTTCAATTGGAAACTTGGCTAGAAAGGGATTGACTTTAACCTGAGGTATAGGGTCAGTGGCTTCTGAATTGGGTCAGTTACCACACTGATGGTAAATTATTTAACTTGAAAAGGCTGCAAGCCAAGATTAAAGTGGAGAGAGAATTGGGGCGTGATTTTTTGTTGTCAGATGATTATGTACTCATTGCAGCCTATAAAGCTGAGATACAACAAAGTATGGATTGATTTTCTGCTGCTGTACTAATTTTAGCCTAACAATTAACACCAAAAAAACAGGTTCTCTACCAGCCAGCACCACACCATCCATATGTGAAACCATCAGTTGCAGCAAATTGAGAAATATTGAATTCTGTGGATAAGTTCACCTACCTTGTCAGTATATTTTCCAGGTATATACACATAGATGGTGAGGTTGATGCATGCATTGCCATAGCTAACTCAGTGTTTGGGAAGCTCTGAAGGAGAAGTGTGGGAGGTAAGAGGTATTAGACTGCCTACCAAACTGAAGGTCTACTGACCTCATTATTGTATGCCTATGAAACCTGGACAGTAGACCAGTACCATGCCAGGAAACTTAATCACTTCCATTTGAATTGTCTTAAGAAGATTCTGTCTGGCAAAATAAGGTACCAGACACTGAAATCCTTTCTTTAGCTAAACAGCCAGCCATTCAAACTCTACCACAGAGAGCTGATTGACTTGTCACATTGTTTGAATGCCAAACGTGCATTGGCCTAAAAGCCCTTTTACAGAGAACTCATGCAAGGCAAGCATTCACCTGGAGGTCAGAAGACATGCTACAAGGACATTCTCAAGGCTTCTCTAAAGAACTTTGGAATTGATTGTGCGACATGGGAGAAACTTACAAAGGACCAACCAGCCCAAAGTGCCCACATCAAAGAAGGTGCTGTGCACTATGAGTGAAGCAGAAGTAGCTCAAAAGAAACATGAGATGCACAAATTTAGAGACATCTCCCCTCCAAATGTTCACGTGGACTATTTGTGCCCATACAAGTCTTCCAAGCTCATATTGATTTAATCAGCCACAGTCAGACACACTGTACCTTGACTCCAACATAGTGATGTCATTTTAGTTCTCTTCAAGAATGAAGGACAACAGTATGCACAAGAAACCATTAGAGGAGACTCTTTAAAGTAGTATTTTGCCCTGCTATTAAATGCTTCTTTTTTTCTAGTTAGTAAATATCATGGGATCTTGGATTCTCTATGATTTTCAGGTACTTGCATGATTCTAAAGGTCTGCTGTAAAAAAATATCCTGTACTACGAGCTGTTCCCCCATAGATAAGTAATCAAAGAATTTGACAAGGTAATTTTGAAAAGAACTGTCAACAACCATAGAAAAATATGTTCTAGATCAGTATTAATAGTGATTCAGTTTAAAACAACTCTGAAGTTTCACCTTACATCCATCAAATGAAGATCAATAAATCAAAGTATTTATCAAGCACCTACTAATTGCCAGGAGCTGTGCTTAGGCACTGGGGATACAAGGAAAAAGAATAAAACAAGCTGTACTTGTAATGAGTGTACGTTCTAATGGGGAGGAAACAAGTACATATAAAAACATATACAACATGTGGTGGTAGTTGTATAAGTAGAAAGAATGGGTCAGATGCAAGAGATGTGAAGGTAGAAACAGCAAGTGTTGGCAACTTATAGATAATATAGAGTGAGGAAAAGTCCAAGATAAATAATACTGAGGCTATGAAACCTGGGAGACTAGAAGAATGATGGTGTCTTGGAGAGATATAGGGAAGTTTCGGGGGGGGAATAAAGAAAAAAACAAAAAATAGAGAAGTTTGGATGACGAGAGAGTTTGAAGGCAAGATAAATTCAATTTTGGATATGTTGAGTTCAAGATAATCTCTGGGACATCCAGTTTGGAATGTCCAGTGGACAAGACCGAGTTTAGGAAAGAGAATGAAGTTGGATATATAGATCTGAGAGTTGTCTGCAGAGATAATAGTAGCTAATGAGGCTACTAACTAAGAAAGAATAAAGAGGAAGAGGAAAAGATATTCTGGAACAGAACCTTGAGAAATTCCCATAGTCAGTAGGTGTGATATAGATAATGAGCTAGCAAAGAAGACTAAGGAGGTCATATAGTTAGGAAACAAACCCAAAGAGGAAAGTGTCTCCAGGAGAAGAGGATGGTCAGTAGTGTCAAATGTAGCAGAGAAATCAAGAAGAATGAGGACTGAAAAAAGACCATTGGATCTGGCAGTTAAGGGAACATTGGTATATCATTGCAACACATGTGTTCCATACACTGCAGTTACCTTCATTATGGTCTTTTTGCTTATTTTTATCATGAGCATTATAAGACAAAATAAAGTGGCCCATGAAATTGGTAAATCATAAAAATAAATTTAATAGGAATAAAAGTAACATCTTAGATGTTACTGAGGCAGAGGTTAAATTAACCTGTTCCATAGCCAGTAAGTGTCTGAAGCTAGATCTGAGCTCAGATCTTTCTGACACCAGGCCCAGTACTCTACACATTGTGCCACCCAGCTTCCTACAAGTATAAGAAAACAGCAGTGTTTCTAGACAGTTTCTCTGAAAAAAGATCTCACCGAGCTCCATATGAATCTTCAGTGTGATATGGCAACCAAGAAAGTTAATAGTCTTTGCATTTAGAAAAGTGTAATGCCCGGGAGTAGAGAGATGATCCTACTTTGCTTTGTCCCAGTCAGACTGCAGATCTTTTTTTTTTTTAAGTTCTGGATATCACAAACATTGATAAGCTGGAGAACAACCGAAATTAAAAGGTCCTAGAAATCTTTGTCACGTGAGGATGAATTGAGAGAAATGAGGGTGGAAAGAGCCAAGATGTCAGAGTAGCAGAAAAAGTAAAACTGAGCTCTTCCATAATAATCACAGGGAGTCATTTTTCTAGTACAGTTTAGCAAAAGGAGATAGAGAGCTCTGCTGGCACTAGGGACCAAGCTTTCAAACTGGCTGATAGTGGCTGAGCCTAGCAGCAGTCTACTGGAATTCCAGTCAGGAATGATTGCATAGATAGATGTGTTTCTCAGACCCAAACTCCAGTGAGGGAATTGTAGAGTTTAAATTAGGAGGACAATGGTTAGACTTTGCTCTGAATCAGACCACTTTAGGAGCACTGAAAACTTGCAGGTCCATAGCTACAGCTATCCCTAGTTCCTAGAATAACACAACATTCAGTACCCTAAGAAAGCAGTAGGACCCAAGAGGACAGAAGATCAGTCTGGACGTTTTTCTCCACAAGTACACAGATCTTATCCCTAACATTACTGGATATGCTGTAGGGGGAATTCTTTTTTAGGTATGGAATTAGATGTCTTCTGAGTTCCTTCCCAAGGCTGAGATGCTGTAATTCTTACATTTTAAAAATGTGAATTATAAAAAGAATATATAATTACAAGAGCATACATATTTTCAAGTAAAACTTTATGGATATATGTGTTCTGTATCAAGGGTCAGCAAACTAGGACCTGAGAGTCAAATCCAGCCCTACCACAGGCTGTGACCTAAGAATGATTTTTATATTTTTAAATACAATAAAATTTAATTTTGTTAGCTTACTAAATGGCCTATAGAAACAAGTGGTGGGCTAGATTTTGCCCCTTAACCGTAGTTTGCTAACCTCTTATTCTATATCATTAGGAATTTACATATTCCTTTTGTACATTCATTCGTGGGTCAGATTTAAGAGTTAAATGGTAAACTTCTCCACACACAAAAAAAGGCAGCTGAAAGAACTCCTGGCCTAGACATCTGCTTTACTAGCTGTATAAAATGTTTGAAATTAATCTACACAGTTATTGGGGGCATCTTTGATGAGAACATTAGAAGCAAAAAGGTGGATTTTCACAAGTGCTGGCCTGGAGTTAGCAAGACACATCTCCCTAAAATCAAATCTAGCCTCAGAGACTAACTGCGTGACACTGGACAAATCACTTAACCTGGTTTGCCTCAGTTTCCTCATCTGCAAAATGAACTGGAGAAGAAAATGGCAGACCACTCCACTATCTCTGCCAAGAAGATCCCTGATGGGGTCATGAAGAGTTGGACATGACTAAAAATGACTGAACAACAAATTTTTTACATCACAGAATTGACTGAAAATTGTACAGATCACAAGATTTCCCTGTGCTAATTTTTTTGCTTGCTATAAGAAAGCTTTTGATACATTAGAACAAAACTACTACCTAAAATGCTTCCTCCACCAAATTGATCCTTTTCATGTCAAATTAATACAGTATTCCTTGAACAACAGAAATTACCTTCTTCAGACATCTGATCCTTAATATCAAATGAGTCACAAAATGGAAACATTCCTGCTGTTTGCCCCTGTTATGGAGGAGGTCCAGAGCAGCATCCAAGTTGAAGAGGATTTCCTATAAATAGTAATACCCTTCAGTTGTGTTTGTGGATAACATTTTATCAGTTTCATCAACCCCCAGAATAATGCAGAACCTTTTGGATAATATCTATAATCACTCAAAAAAAGAGTTTGACCTAACATCCACACCAGAAAAACTAACTGGATGAAGAATGCTTTTTTTGTTAGGCTGTAACATACAATAGAATGGATAACCTATAGAATTTGTCCATCACTGTATGTATGTGTATGTTACACATGCGTATGTATAGGCAAAGCATTACAAATGAACAATGAGCTAGTCTCACAGTTGAACAGGAGGAGAGTAGGCTAGGTTTAGCCTTTGGAAATTGCTATGTAAACATGTTTTTAATACTAATATTCTTCTAGTGTTGTAAGACAGTGAATCATGAAATATACTATAGTTTCCACAGAAGTGAAACTGAGATCACCAATAACTCAATGAAAAGGCTTATGTATGAACAGGTGGTAGTATACTGCAGTTATGAAAGAGATGATTTACTTAGAAAATCCTGGGGAATCAGCAAAGATACAGATTGAGATTAATAGCTTCAGCAAAGTGGCAGGCTATAAAATAAACCCTCAAAAATCAATAGCAGTTCTATATTATAATAATTTAAAAATCCAATTATCAATAATAGGAAAATCTGATTCAAAATTACTACAAAAGGCCTAAAATATTGAGAGATCAATTTGCCAAAAATACACAAAATACTTACATAGATTCAATTTTAAAGTGCTCCTTAAATCACAACTTAAAATGGAGGAACAATCAGTGCTCAGAGCTAAACGTGCCAATATAAAAATGGCAATACTACCAAAGTTAAAGTTTTAATACTATATCAAACTATAAAAGGGATACTTCATAGAACATGATATATAATAATAACAAAATTCATTTGGTGAAATAAAAGATGTAGATCACTGGGGAAATTAGAGGTGGGGAGGAAAGGGAATAGCACCTTCAGACCTCACATGATATTATGCAGCAGTATTTAAAAAATAGAAGAGAAGATCAATGACATAGACTAGACAATAAACCTAAAAGCATACTTAGGAAAGAACTTCTTCTATATCCATAACTGCTGGGAAACCTGGAAAGCAGTCTGGCAGAAATTAAGCTTAGACCAACATCTTATGTCATATTCCACAATAAGTTCAAAATGGTTATGTAACCTTATATTAAAGATTGTACCATAAAAATTAAGGAGAAGCGATATAAAGGGTTCCATCAAGTAAATATTTGAATATAAAAAAGATAGAACAATAACATGATGAGTAAGAGATAACTGATGGACAATCTCCACATTTCATTGGTATTCTGTTAACATCGAACATCCCCTGAAGGAATTTTAATATCTAATAGGTTGGAAAGGAATCTCTAAGCTAGACCTGTAGGAGAACCTGGGCAAAAAACAAAGGGCTGGCAAGCATGGATGGGTTGCAATCTTTACTGTTGATGGGAATACCTATATTCATGAGATCATAGATCTATTCAAGCATTTCAGTATAAAGCTTTAAAAATATCTGATTTCCTGTTAGTCTACAGATAAACTTGCAGACTTGAGTTCTATTTCTATTTATTTGAATTTTATTTCTATTTTGCCTAAAGTTACTTCAGTTTCTTTGCATTTGGCATGATAAGTATTATATGATATTATGTGTAGGTTAGCAAATTTATGAATAGCAAGAATATTGTTCAGTTTTATTTCTTGACAGCATTTTTTTCTATACCTATTAAAATACACAAAGGACTTTGCTTTAAAGAGGTACATAGCACACAATTCTCTTCATAGATATTTTGATTAGTCTTCTAAAGAGTTCTAAGCTATATTTTAAACTTGTTTAAATCCTTAGCTCTACTAAATTTCTACTCCAATGTCTCATCATGTTGTGACACAGAGTGCAACTCCTTTGTGTTTTCTCTTCTGGTGCATTTCATATACCTTTTTCTCATGAATCTATCACAAAAGATATACACAACTTGATGGAAGTCTTCCTTTCTGTTTGTATATTGCCTCATGGTTATGAATATATATTGATTTGTCCATTTGTCATTGTCTTTCATTCTCCTTTCATGACCAGTCTAAGTCCTTTTATGGTGATATAAATCCTCAGTGATTCATTTTATGCCATCATGGTAACATACAGCAAACTTCTTATGGCTGACACATAGCTGCATCAGCTGGGATATAGGTTTCATAAAGGAGAATCTTAACATACTTGTTGAAGTTACAAGCCCAGAAGAAGTTAATAGCTTTCTTGGCTCCTCTTATTATACTTGTTGCTCTGATGTAATATTGTTAAGTTTTGTACCTCACTTATTTCATAGTGTTTCTTTAAATCAGCTCACATGAAATTTGATAGCTCTAAGGGAAAATCTTTCAGGGTATAGGTAAACCAACTTTCAAAGAAGTTAAGTATGAAGTGCTATGTGAAGAATCATACTCACTGTTCTCATGACAAAAGAACAAAATTATGTGTATATTGTTCATTCCTGTCACAGTTTCGGTAATGCTTGTTGAATTCTTCTAATATCCCAAAGCAAAACAAGTCTCGTGAAGTCCCAGTTTTGAAAAGTTTTGACTTTCTTTTTACTTACAGATTCCACTCCAAATCATCCTTCACAGACAACGCCAGCAGCACAAAAGAAGACTCCCAGTTCCTCATCTCGACAAAAGGACAAAGTTAATAAAAGAAATGAACGTGGGGAGACACCTTTGCATATGGCAGCTATTCGAGGAGATGTGAAACAAGTCAAAGAGTTAATAAGTTTAGGAGCAAATGTGAATGTGAAAGATTTTGCAGGTAAGTTGGCAATTCAAAATTAATATAGCTGTACCTGAATATATACTAACCATTTTTATCTGTACTGCCATATATGCCAATAGTTATTTGTTTCCTTAATTTTTAATTAAAAAAAAATCTATTACAAAGACTTCTGGATAAGGTGGCTGTCTGAACAGAGTCAGGCAGATAGTCTAGATTCCATACACTTATTTCAGCAAAAACCTAAACATATCCGCAAAACAAATAGTGATCAAGACATCCAGTGAGAAACTATAATATGGAGGCAGCTAGGTGACACAGTGGATACTGGCTTTGGAGTCAGGAGTTCAAATCTGGCCTCAGACACTCGACATTAGCTGTGTGACCCTGGGTAAGTCACTTAACCCCAATTGCCTTGCAAAAAAAGAAACTATAGTATGTGATTTCACCTCTTTTCCCCCTGCACTGCAAAAAAAAGGCAGCCAGAAACTCACAGAAAGGGACCCTTAAAAAAAAAAAGCCAACACTAACATAGGCAAAGATATCTTGGCACAAAAAAAAATATCTTTGCACAAACAGATATATGTACCTACAAGAATCTATGTCCAGAGGCAGCAAGAGCATAGAACTCTCATAAGAAAGCCGCAGGATGATCAGAAATCCCACAATGTCACCCTTGGAAACAAAGAAGCCCAGTAGCAACTGCTCACCCAAAAGCACAGAAAGAAGTAGAAATTGACTCTGACACAAAGCCCCAATTCAGGAACTAAGGGTGCAGAGATAAGTAGAGAGAAGACAACAGTCTTTATAAAGAATTACAAATATAGTGATTCCCAAAAATGCAACCTAGATGAAGAAAGTATTTTTCCATAACTGCAAGCAGAGACATTTTCAAAGGGGAAAAAATGGATTTTCCCCAAGGACTACATGAATACCTGGAAGAAATAAGTCGAGAGATAAAAAATGAAGTAAAAAATTATGTGGTAAAGAATTGGAAGGAGAATGGTAAATCTTATCAAACTAATGAATTCCCTAAAAAAAAATTGAATAAACCAAAAAAAATCAATAACTAAAAGCAGCTAAAAGAAAATGTAAGTATATGCTTTCAGACACAGCTGGCCTGGAAAATAGATTAAGAAGAAATGATTTATTTCAAGAAAAAAATAAAAATTGCCTGGATCTATTAGAATCTGAAACAAAGTCAACATAGAAACAAATCTACCTATTACCTCTTAGAAACCCCAAAGGGAAAAGTTTTAAGCCACTTCAAAGAAAGAGTTCAAGTACCAAGGAACCACAGTCAGGAACAAATAAGACCTAGTAGCTGTAGCCATAAAAAACAGGAGATCTTGGAACACAGTATTCCAACAGGCAAATGTATAGGCTTACAACCAATAATAAATTACCATGCAAAGATGAGTACAATACTACAAGAAAAAAAATCAATCTTTAATAGATTTGAAGACTATTAAGCATTCCTGATTGAAGACCAGAACTGGAAAAAACACTTTGAAATGAAAACATAAGTATCTAAAGAAACCTAGCAAGTAAAGAACTTGAAACTAAGGGAGTGCTCATCAGTTGGGCAATGGCTGAACAAATTATGGTGTATGAAGGTAATGAAGTATTATTGCAATGTAAGAAATGATGAAAGATGATTTTAGAAAAAACTGGGAAGACTTGTATGAACTGCTATAGAATAAGAACAATTTAGATAATATCCACAATGTTTTAAAACAGAATGACTTTGAAATACATAAGAACTCTGATCAAAGCAATAATTACAACTCCAGAGAACCTATAATAAGTGAATGTTACCCCCTCACAGAGATGATGCATAAAGATACATATCTTTTCAGACATGACCACTTTGTAGTTGTTGTTTTCTTTTTTTTTGCTTGATTATGCTTGTTTGTTAAAGGTTTGTTTTTTTTTTTAAATAGAGGGAGTTTTGGGGAGGGACAGAGGAGCCAACAGTAGAGATGCCTCCCAAGCAAAAGCTGGGCATTAAAAAAAATGTTTAATGCATGGAAGAGAACAGAAGGAAGCATAGAGAAGGACAGCTTTTAAAGAAGGATATTCAAGTGATTACATTTTTTTTTAAAGCAAGCTATATGGAATAGAGAGATTCACAGTTTCATATGCAATCCTTTTTACATTCTTCTTAGTATATAGAAATGCTCATTTTTTTGGTGTTAAGTTCAAAATAAAAACTAATTTTTAAAGTATCATTGTAGAATGAAAAAGTATGAAAACAAAAAATATAGAAACATAGAACCTTCAAAATGTACAGCACCTTAGAAGACAAGTGGGATAGGAGCACCCAAATATTTTCGCTGGTTAGCACATGAGTAGTCAGAAATCCATTTATTTGTGGATTTGGGGGGCATTTTTTACATTTATAATTACTAATAATTACTAACAGATGTATTATGGTAGTCAAGCGTACATTAATGGTAAGAGGGAGGTGGTTAAGCCTAATCCGTGTGTTTTATTAAATTCGAGTTTGAAAAAAGTTTTCCTAAAATCCTCAAGGTTATATCTCAGGGTCAGGTAGACTATATTGGACCTCATTGCTAAATATTAGATACCCAGAATCTAGTCCAACTCCTTGATTTTATCAAGTTATGGAAACTGAAGCAGAAAAGGCAGGTAACTTACCCACAGCCAATTTGTGGCAAAAGTAGAATTAGAATGTAAAGTTGCTGACTTTCAGGATTATCCACTTCTATCCTCCCTTTCCAGCCATTTCTTGCCTCCCAGATCATTTAATTCCAAAGCTGTCCAGAATAGAGCCATGATTTTAAGAAATCCTAAAGGAAAAGGAAGAGACTGTGGAGTCCAAGACTATGTAGGAATATGTAGTTTCTCCTTACCTTAGGCTCTGGTGTGTCATGTTTGGGAAGATGAAACTGTCTTTCTTTCTGCAAAATTCCCTGCCTTTGATGTCTTGCCTTATTCCTCACTTGCCACATCCTTCAACCATTGTCTTCCTTAGAGCTTAAAACAGAATCACAGAAACAGGTAATTTCATACCTGGAAGAGTCTTTAGAGAACACAGAGTTCAATCCCTTCATCTTACAGTTGAAAAACTGAGGTTTAAAAGGACCAGTTTAGTGATTTGCTTTGCATCATACAGCCAGTTAAGGGCAGAACCAAGGCTAGAACTTAGGTCTCCTAACTCCTAGCCTGATAGCTAGCATTTTCCATTATAGCATGATGTTCCAATTCTCAGTTATACTCCCAACCTTTCTTTCCAGGCTCCAAAAGTTGTGCTTTCAAACAGGTACATGCCTTTTGAAGATTTGGAACCCGAGGAATTAGGCAGAACAGTTCACAGGGTTAGTTGCTATGCTAGATAGGATCAAAAGCAAGTGTGGAGGGGGTAGGAAGGACAAGAAAGGACAAGAGTTTGCCCAAGATCGGCATTGAGAAAAACTGATCCTAGTGTGTCTTCTCCCTTGCCTTAGATTTTGCCTATTGCTCTTTGTTAGGAGGGAGTAGAAGATGCAATTATGCACTTATATATGTGCACTCTCTTGTTCCTACAGCAAACCTCAAATAAACACACTATACATACATAAGTTCTATCCTATGCATTCCATAGTCTATCCAGGGCTTCTTAAACTTTTTCCACTTGCGACCCCTTCAGCACTTTTTAAACTGTGGGTCAAGACCCCATATAGGACAATAATTAGTAATATCAGTAATAAGTAATTATTAAGCTCCTGTGTGCCAAGTACTGTGTTAGGCACTGGAGATTAAAGACAAAAATGAAACAGTTCTTGCTCTCAAGAAGCTTACATTTTACTGGGAAGAATTCATATAAATATATATATACACATACATACACATATACATACACACACACACACACACATATACACTGTTATATTTGCACATACCTGTGTGTACATAGTCTGGACCTCTAAGATAAAATGCAAATTCCTCTATGGCTTTGTATTTAAAATTCTTCAAAACAAGTCTCTAGCCCCATTTATGGGATATCTTCACAAACTTTACTTTCCAGCCAAACTGGCCTGCTTACTGTTCCCAACATACATCATATCATCTTCTTCCTCATTAGGCTGTGAGCTTCTTGAGAACAAGGACTGTCATTGATCTTTCTTTGTATCCCCAGAACATGGCACATAGTAGACACTTAATAAATGTTTACTGATTAACTGACATGCCTTTTGCACAGACTTATCCCTGTACCTAGGATTCCCTGTCTCTTCACCTCTATTAGAATTCCTAGCTTCCTTCAAGACTCAGTCCAAGTGCTCTTTTCTGTAAGAGGCCTGCCCTGATCTCTCAAGTGGCTAATATCCTTGCTATTCCCAAACCCCTCTCCCCTACCAGAGATAATGTGTGTGTATGTGTGTGTGTGTGTGTGTGCGCATGTGTATGTGTGTATTTTTCACACTTCTCTATGTAAAATATATAAGCTCCTGCCCCTACCATAAAATGTAAATACCTTGAAGTTAAAAAAAAATATTTTATTTGACATTGTTCACATGAATTAGTGGTGTGTATTTTAGTTTCTAGTATAAACAGCAATTTTAAAAGAGTTGTGAAATCTCAGTCTATTCTGTTTAGGAGAGAATCAACTCTTATTTCAAAGAAAGGCATTTTTGTTCCTTTAAAATGCTAATTTAAGCTAATAATAAACAAAAAGTCTTTAAACAGAGGTCCAGATAGACCTTTTTTAATGACTGGATAAAACTTATGTGTAGCAGGATTCTTTGCATTTTAAATTACTTGAGGAAGGTGGGAGTTTAAGTAGGTTTGATAATCCCCGTGACATTTCATTTATACTCAGTAACTTCTTAGCAAAACCTTCACATAGAGCGAGGTAAATATCAGCCCTACCTAAGTCTAAGTGAATAATTTCTTTTGCCAGGACCTGTGATTTCACTGGTATAAAGAACTCGCAGTGAGGAAATTCAGTGAAGTGATGGAGATTGGCTAGGCTTAGAGAAAGGCTTGACTCCCTGATGAGTGCTTCAACGTCCATCCGTGGTCACTTGTTAATGAATGTCCAGTGGGATTTCAAACCAGGTTCTCCTGGCTTCAGGGCTGCCTCTTAATCCACTATGCAACACTGTCCCTCTATGTAAAAAATTAATTTGGTTCATTGTCATTTCTTCCAAGCAGAGTTTGTCTTACTTAAAAGAAGTTTATGTTCCAAAGATAGCCCAAGCTAAATATATTATAAAATTTAAATGAAAGAGGTTTTAATCTACCTTTCTGCTTCATTTCACTGTTCTTGCAAGTATCCTCTCAGTTTATTTACTTTAAACTGGTTTTTTTTCCTTATACTAAGTTTAAAATGGTCAAGGTTTTTATTTAGAAATTTTTGAGTAATTGGCATTTCCTAGTTAAAAAAAAAAGATTTTTAGCCTAGGAAATTAATACAGACTATGATCATTTACCTACATAAATGAATCTTTCTAAAGTTTTACATGAAATAATGTTGACATGTGATAGTATTTTCAGTTAGCTTTTTCTATGTTATTCTATATTTTTCTTGGTTATGCTGATTTAAGAAAACACAGAAAAAAGTAGATGTATGCAGTATGAGGTCTGTATGTATGTCTTTGTATATACACACATATACATATATGTATGATATATATATGTGTGTGCAGGCATCAAGGTACAGAATTTCAAGTCAGGAAGGCCTGAATTTAAATCTTATCTCAGATACTTAATAGCTATAAGTAAATCTTTTAACCTCAATTAGCTTCAGTTTCCTCATCTGTAAAATGGAGATAATAAGAGTACCTGCCTCACAGGGTTATAATAATATATGCAAAATGTTTTCCAAACTTTAAAGCACTATATGTTATTATATGCTTGTGTTCATATATTTTGTATTATTTTCATACATAGTGGCTTAATGTTAATTTAATATTCAAACTTTAGGTTGGACACCACTACATGAAGCTTGTAATGTTGGATACTATGATGTTGCTAAGATCCTCATAGCAGCTGGAGCAGATGTTAACACACAAGGATTAGATGATGATACACCACTCCATGATTCAGCTAGTAGTGGGCACAGAGATGTAAGTATACAGACAATAGTTAACCCAAAATTCCAAGGGTCATATTTAGCCCAGAAAATAATTCTTGCAACTCCTGTATTGGTTGCTTAATTCTTCTTTACATACTTTTTTGAATTGGAATATCCTCTTTATGAAATAACTATTCAATCTGACAATTTAAAGTTTTTCAGTATTTTTGTTTTAATGTTTTCAGAATCCTAGTGATAATCATAAAATAATTAAGACCCATTTGTACTGGTGATTGGATTTTCATAAGTATCATAAATACCATAAATTCTAGGCTTCCAAAGAATTTTATGCCCAAATCCTAAAACTCTAGCAGATGAGATTTCTACATAAAAGAGAAATCTTTTTAGTAAAAGAATGTCATTGCCCATTTTCTAGAGAGATTTTCTTCTTTGAAAATTGATACAGAGAACCCTCAAAATACTTGTGCCTAAAATTTAGAAAAGAATTTTTTTTTTAGTATTTCATGTATATTTAATAGCAAAATACTGGATATGGTATTATCTTCATTGTATGTATACATGTTGAGTATGGTAAATTTTCACTGTGATTTTAAAGATAGATAACAATATCATATTCCATAATAAATGTTAAACAATGCAGTGTTCAAAACAGTCTATATATTGGAACCCAGGCCTTCTGTTTCCAGAACCAATATATACTTCCTACTTCTAGGGCACCGTATTATTCCATTGCATTACTACATAATAACTTATTCAGCTCTTCTCCAGCTGTTGGACGTAGAGGTTGTTTTCAGGTTTTGTTGCAGGGTGGGGAGTGGTGATGGGACTCTGTGGAGAGCAGCTATGAATATTTTTGTGCCATTAGGTCCTTCCCCTCCCACCCACCTTTTATAATGCTTTTGGGTTTTTAATAATTTATTATTTTTATTTTTTAAGAAACAAGTTTTTTTCTTATGATAGTGTCCTTTCTTCATTTCCCTTCCACCCTACCTCCCATTGAGCAAATTTAAAAAATAAAAACTAAACTAAAAAACAAATCCCTCAATCCATACCTGAATAGGTACAGCAAAACAAATTCCCCCACCAGTCATGTCTGAAAATGCATGTCTCGTTCTGCATTTCAGATTTGTCACCTCTCTGTCAGGGGGCCGGTGGTGTGTTTTTGTGTTTTATCTTCACTCTTGGACTCCTGGTTTATCATTGTATTAATAGAGTTCTAACATCTTTCAAAGTTACTTTTCTCTATCATGTTGTTATTAATGCATAACTCTGCTTTTCATCAGTTCATAAAGGTCTTCCCAGTTTTCTCTGAAATTGTCTATTTCATCATTTCTTATGACATAATACTATTGTGTTACATCCCTATGCACAATTTGTTTAGCCACTATCCAATAGGACACTGCCCTAGTTTCCAGTTTTGGGCTTACCTGAAAAGACTTGCTTTAAATATTTTTGTACACATAGATCCTTTTCCTCTTTCTTTGATTTCTTTGGGGTATAGGCCTAGTAGTAGCATAGCTGGGTCAAAGATTATACAAAATTTGGTAACTTTCTAGGAATAGTTCCAGATTACTTTTCAGAATTACTGGGCCAATTCACAGCTCTATCAACAATGCTCTAAATTTACCTGTTTTCCCACATCCCTCCAGTATTTGTCATTTTCCTCTTTAATCATCTTTGCCAATCTGATAGGTGTGAGGTAGAATCTCAGAGTTACTGTAATTTTCATTTCTTTCTCTAAGTTATTAGTTATTTGGAACATCATCTTATATAATTATCCATAGTTTTAATTTTTTCGTTTAAAAATTGTCAGTTCATTGACTTCATGACCATTGAAGAATAGTCTTAGAAAATTCTATTATTTGCTTTTATATCTTGGAAATGATACCTTTATCAGAGAAACTTTTTGGAAATATTTTTTCCCCATTTATCTTCAAGTGTTTCTTACATTAAATTTATTTGTGGAAAAACTTAAATTTTTAGCAATCAAAATTTTCTGTGTTATTTTGTATGATCCTCTCCATCACTAGATTAGTTGTGAATTCTTCCCCTACCTATAGATCTAAAAGGTTATTTTTTTCCTTAGTCTTTTAATTTGTTTATGATGTGAACTTTTATGTCTAGGTCATATGTCAGTTTGGAACTTAACCTTGATGTGTGTGTGTATATGAAGTGTTGGTCTAACTTTAATTTCTGCCAAACTGCCATCAAGTTTTCCCAACAATTTTTGTCAGGTAGTGAAAATTTCTCCCAAAACTATCATCTTTAGGTTTATCAAACTCTACGATACTATGTATAACAAATCAGCTCCACTGGTCAGCCTTCTTTTTTTAAGCAATACCAAACTATTTAATGATTATTGATTTGAAGTATGGTTTGAGATCTGGTACTTTAGAGACCCCTTACTTCCCACTTTTTTCATTATTATTCTTGAGATTATTGGACTTTTATATCTCCATGTAAATTTTATTATTCTTTTTTCTAGCTCTATAACATATTCTTTTGGCAGTATAGAATTGAATAAGTAATTTAGTTTAGATAATCATTTAGATTGTAATTTTTGTATTGATGTGACCTGCCTGTAAGAAATTAATGTTTCTCCAATTGTTTAGGTCTGTTTTTATTTCTGCAAAGAGTGTTTTATAGTTATATTCATATAGTCTTGCTGGATTTATTTAATTACTTTAAAAACAAATTCTGGCAGTATCAACATACATTTCTAAATTAGAGGATTAAAATTCTTTAGAATAGGGCAACATTCAGCAATCATCAAAACAGTCTGGCACTGGCTAATAAATAGAGTGGTCAATCATTGGAATAGATTAGGTACACAATACACAGTAGTAAGTGACCATAGTAATCTAATGTTTAATAAACCTAAAGATCCAAACTTTGGAGGTAAAACTTAACATTTGACAAAAATTGCTGGGAAAACCAGAAAGCAGTTTGGAAGAAACTGGGCACAGATGAACATCTCACACCATATAACAAGATAAGGTAAAAATAGATATTTATTTAGACATAAAAAGTATTATAGGGGAGCATGGAAATATGTACCTATCAGATCTATGGATAAGGGAAGAGTTTATGACCAAACAAGAGATAAAGAGGGTCACAGGAAGTAAAATGAATAATTTTGATTATATAAAATTAAAAAGCTTTTGCACAAACAAAACTAACAAAGCCAAAATTAGAAGGAAAACAGAAAACTAGGAAGAAATATTTTACATCAAGTTTCTCTGATAAAGGTCTCATTTCTCAAATAAGTAGGGAACTGGGCCAAATTTATAAAAACAAAAGCCGTTTCCCAGTTGATGAATGGTCAAAGGATATGAACGAACAGTTTTCAAAAGAAGATATCAGTAGCCACATGAAAAAATACTCTAAATCACTACTGACTGGAGAAATGCAAATTAAATCAACTCTGATACCACCTCACACCTGTCAGACTGGCTGACATCACAGAAAAGGAAAACGACAAATGCTGGAGGGGATATGGTCAAATTGGGACACTAGTCTAACCATTCTGGAGAACAATTTGTAACTATCTCCAAAAGGTTATAAAACTGTGCATACCTTTTGACCTAGCAATACCACTACTACTAGATCTGTATCCCAAAGAGACCAAAGGAAAAGGAAAAGGACTTATTTGTACAAAAATATTTATAGCAGCACTTTTTTGTGGTGACAAAGAACTGAAAATGCTATCATTACACTATGTTAACATTCACACAGAGTTTTTTGTTCAGCACTTCATTTCCTCAGAAGTCTGTTCTCTAGGAGATAGATCAGTAGGCAATTACCTAGTAGAATAGTTCTAATTCTGTAAGTGAAAAGAGTGGAAAATGTGTTGGAAAATATGGTTCAGGAATCAGGGATGAGAGAAGCCAATGACCTTTTGACTACACAGAAATTAAAATCTTATATATAACAAGCTTCCTTCAGGAAAAGAGATGCTGTGTATGGAAGACACTATATAACATTCTCACCAAATGAAATTTAATGTATTTTAATAGCCAGGAAATTACATGTTACTATACAATATGAAAATTATGTCTGTGTATAGTTGGATCACTGACTTGTTAAAAGAAAAGTCAACATTGCAAACCAAAGAAAGAAAAAAATAAACAAATTGTAAAGATATGAAAGAAAAAGAAAAATAAGAAAAAAATACAGCTTGCAATTAAACAGTTCTACCCAAAACTATTTAAATAACCCTGAAAAAAAAAGAGAAGATGGAATAAAGGACATTGATTCCAATTATAGCAATTTTTACAGAAATTCGACTAATCAGTTGCCAAAACAAGAAAACCAAGAGAGACTAAAGCAGGCAACGTTCATTAAAAACTAATAATGCACCATTCAAGTTAAATCAGCAAGGATTTATCAAATGCCTACTATGTGTCAGAAATTATGCTATATATTAGGGAATGAAAGAGAAAGCAAAAGCAATCCCTGTAGCGAAAAGTCACTCATATTCTCCCATCCAAGAAATTCAGCTTAACCAGGCTGGACACTAGATTCTGGCCTTGTTTGCTTTCTTTATGATCTTCCTATTTCTGGCCCTTATAATCTTTTTATCTTAGGCCTGTACTGAGTGGAACCCTGAAAAAAGGAGTTTGGGAGGAAAATAAGTAGCCACTCTCTGCATAAAACACATGCTTTCTACTTTCCATGGACATTTTTATACCAAATCAAATAAAGATTTTGCTTAAAAAAAAAAAGTACCTGCCCTTACAGAGCTTATATTTTAATAGGGAAGACAACACATACATAACATACGTAAAATAGAAATAAAGAGAAAGTGGGAGGTAGCCTTTGAGGGGAAGGCACTAACAGATAGGGGGATATGGAAAGGCCTATAGGCAGTGGCTCTTAAGCTGACTCTTAAAGGAAGCCAGAGATTCTAAACAGGGCAAGGAAGGGTAATTGGGAGAGGAATTCAGGCATGAGAAACAGCCAGTGCAAATGCACAGAGACAGGAGATGAATCATCATGTGTAAGGAAGAACAAGTAGGCCAGTTCGTCTAGACCACAGAGTACATGGAAAGTAGTATTATATGAGAAGACTGGAAAGGAAGAAAGGGATCAGGTAGTTTTAAAAGTTTAAATACCAAATAAAGGAGTTTATATTTTGTCCTAGAGCTAATAGGAGGACGTTGGAGTTTGAGTATGGGGGTGACATAATCAGACCTACACTTTAGGAAAATCCATTTGGCAATGATTTGGAGCAGTGATGTCAAACTCAAATAGAAATGGATGTCTACTGACCGCATATTGACTTAGAAAACCACATGGGTTTTCTATTTTTGTTTTGTTAAAAGATTTCCTAATTACATTTTAATCTAGTTCTGGCCTCACTTGGAAAAACTCCAGGTCTGCAGGAAGTTTGATACCTCTGCTATGGAGGATGTCATGGAATAGGGAAAGACTTGAGACAAGAAGTCTGGTTAGAAGCCTCATGCAATAATTGAGGCAAGCAGTAATAAGGGGGCAACTAAGTAGCTCAGTGCATAGAGTGCTGGGTCCAAAGTCAGGAAGACTCATCTTTCTGAGTTTGAATATGGCCTCAGACACTAGTTGTGTGACACTCAGCAAGTTACTTAATTAGGGTTTGCCTCAGTTTCCTCATCTGTAAAATGAACTGGAGGAAGAAATGGCAAACTACTCTCATATCTTTGCCAAGAAAATCCCAAATGGAGTCATGAAGAGTCTGACACAATTGAAATAGCTGAATAATAACAACTGATAAAGCATGAACTTAGAATAGTAGATGTGCAAGTAGAAAGAAGGGAACATATGAAATTGGCATGGATATGGCATAGAACATATGAAACATTATTGAGAAAGAACTTACAATATTTGGCAATTGATTGGATGTAGGTGGTAAACAAGAAGAGGAGTGCAGGAGACCACCAACATTCCAAACACAAGTGACGAAAACCATAGTAGTGGTTCCTTTTACAGTTATGGGGAAATTTGGAAGAATGGTGATTTGGGGGAGAAAGATAATCAGTTTTAATGTGGATCTGTTGAGTTTGAGGTGCCTATATTATAGGATATCTGTGTCCCATTGGCTATTGCTAATGCATGGACCTTGGGAGAGAGGCTAAGATGGGAAATCTTAGAGTCATCACCATAGATGTGATAATTAAACCTCTGGGAACCGATGTGATCACCAAGTGAGATAGTACAGAAGGAGAAGAGGACCTATGTTAGAACCTTGGGGAACATCCATGTTTAATGAGCCTGGCGTAATTAAAGATTCAGCAAGTGAGACTGAGACGTATCAAGCAGGTAGGAGGTTCTAAGAGTAGAATCTGGAAAATCCAGAAGGGAATTTGATACTGACAAGGGAAGAGAATATACCCAGAACAGGAGTGATGGCCTGGAAAAGTACTGAAGGATGGAGTGACTAGCGGTCATGATGAGGACAAAAAACTAAATTTAGAAAGAGAAAGGCAAAAAGAGAGATGGAATGACAAAAGTTTTAAATTGGATGAAGGAATTTCAGAATTCATACTATGTGGAGGTAGAACACCTGTGAGTGATGCCAAGATCAAGAGTATGACCATCTCTGTGTGGAAGTAAGCTGAAATTGAGGAATAGGTCATGGGACTTGTGAAAACTATAGAAATGTGAAATTAGGGTGCTTGAGGGTTTATCATTATAAATGTTTAAGTCTCTTAGTATAAGCAAGATTTGGGATGGAGAAGAAGACTGAGCCAAGCACTGAACTCATTGACAAAGGAGAGAGAATGTTCTGTAGGTAATAGCTGTCAGAGTCTGGATTGGATGATAAAAATGGATTGCATGATCCTCAAAGGAAGAGAGGTGGTGGAGTGATGGTGAGAAAAGGAGTCTAGAAGTAGCAGTGGGGAACAAGAAATATTCTGATACCTCTAACATGATGAGTGAATCAGAAGTATGAGTTAAAGTACAGCCAGTCTTGAAAAGGGTGTCCAGGGATTCAGTGTCATCTGGAGGGAGCCAGGACTCAGGAAGTGCCATAAGATGGAAAAAGCAAGAAAATAAATGGTATAAAATGAGAGAAAGCTTGTTAATTATGAAACAGGTTACTAGAGGGCACAGTGAAAAGGGCAAGCAGATCTAGAGAGTCGAAGGGGTAAAGTTGAGGTGAATAGGAATGAGAGAGATTTGTTCTTCTGTAAGTGAGTATTCACAGGAATGAGGAAAGAAAGGGGGAATGGACACATGCTAGCTTCTGAATCCAGGCAATATAACAGCGAAGTCTACTGCAAGAATTAGAATTTCAAGATTGACCCTCTCAGTGTCAATAGAGACTTCAGCTGCCCAATCTGTTGTGTTATTGTGTCCTAGGAGGCATTTGAAAGCCCACCTTGTGACAGGCATGAGCAGGAGGTGTTGTGTTCCTGAGCAGGATGCTGCAGTGTCCTGGAACAGTCTGGGGCAAGCCTGGTGGTAGTATGTGAAAAATGCCTTTCTGGGCAGATTATGGCATTCTGTTGGATTGTCATGCCATTCCATTGAGTTAGTATTTCAGGCCACACATTTAACACATACATTGAAAATGGATAAGGAATTAATCTCAGAAATGGAGAGGGAAAAGTGATAGGACTTGATTGCATTTAGTTATCTGTTCAGTGCTGTGTATTTTGAGAAGAGAGTGGCATTATGAGCTGCTGAAGCAGCTAGTTGACTCAGTGGATAGAGTACTCAGCCTAGAGTCAGGAAGACCTAAGTTCAAATTTGGCCTCAGAAACTTAGTAATTATGTGACTCTGGGTAAGTCACCATCTGCTTCAGTTTCTTCATCTGTAAAATTGAAATGATAATAATAGCACCTACTTCTCAGAGTTGTGAGAATCAAAGAGATATTAAGTGTAAAGTACTTCACACAGTGCCTGGCACAAAGTAGGTACTATATAAATGCTTATTTCATCAGCACCACTGCCACAGCATATTCTTCCTGAATGGTTTAAAAGAAAAATAAGAATTCTGAGAGTAGAATGTTTGGCCTGCAAAGCAGAAATAATTGGCAGAATTGAAAAACTTGAATCCACAGTGGCAAGTCTAACCAATGAATTCATTGAAAGGATAACTAATTGAGAATGCAAATACCCAGAAGTGAGGGACAGTCTGAAAGAAGAGAAACAAAAAGCAATAACTTTAAAGAAGGCATACTCTCCATACAAGCAAAACATAATGATATTGAAGGAAGAAAGGCCTCATGGAAGAATATGACAAGTCAACAAACTTAAACAGGATAATGTAAGAAATAATATAAGAAAACTGACTGGAACTTCTGAACACAGAAGTGCCAGTCAAAAAAACAAACAGACAATCACCTTCAGAAAAAAACTCAAGACCACAAACTTCAAGAAATATACTCATTAATTTAAATAATTCCATTGAGAAACAACTTCTGTAAGCAACCAGAAGACCTCCAGATATTAAGGAAAGGAAATTAAAATAGCACAAAACCATTAATCATTCACCAAAAAAACACAAAAGGTAATGGAATAATGTGTTTCAAGGAGCGGTCAAACTCAGATGCAGCCCAAGGTGACGTGCCTTGCAAATCTGAACTTAACCATAAATGAAAAAATATAGATGTTCAATAATAAAGCGCCATTCAGAATATTCTTAGAGATCCAGACCCAAAGAGAATATTTACTTCTCAGACATCCAAGACAAAAGAAATACAAGGATAAATAAATACAGCAACCAAGGACAACAAAAGATAGCAGCAGAAATACTGTTGAGAGATTTCTTTATAGAAGAGGAAAGACAGATGAAAGGAAAGGCAAATAGAAGTACTGACTGGGAAACAGGCCTGAAACATGAATTAAACCTCACAACACCCCAGTAGGTGAATCAGTGAGGTTTTTTAGTGGGACTAAATTACAAAATGGGAGGGAACATAAAAAGAAGATATATCCTAATGTAGTCAAAGGCTAACAACAAAGGGAAAAATAACTCCAGTAGCATGACAGGAAGAAAAGTAGCCTAGAGGAGAGTGGATGAGGAAGCAAAAGGGGGATAGAAAAAGGGATACTTTGTTTCAGTAATAGGGGTGGGGTACCACTGATGAATGGTCCTATAGGAGAAGAAAGATTCCATAAAGGGAGGTGAAAACCTTATAGTGAGTATTATCTGGAGCAGTTTGATGCTTAGAGATGGCTCATTCTGCCCCAGAAGAAGGGGAATTGGGGCTCCTGGGAGCAACTGACACCCAGAGGAGAGAGGAGTCAGGAAACTAGGGAAAACAGTCTGAAGAAAATGTGACCAGAGAAAGGACAAAGATCCATGCTGAACTGCACAATCAGGGAACATAGGAAGAGTCCTATTATGGGGAAATATTCTGTCACCTACATTTATTGTTATTTCTGAGAGTGATGCACAACAGAAAAAAAAGCAGAGTCATGGGACAAAGCAATATAATGAACTTTTTAGAAGAAAGAATCCAAAGTAAGTACCTTAAAATTATTAATTCCATGGGGAATACAGGGACTAAAGAAGAAATAAATAAATATAAGTCCCATGGATCAAAGAATAAAAGTCTAGAAGAGAAAGAAAGAGGTGAGAAATTGTGAGGAAAATAAGAAGGAAATCTTCCCCACCCCCCCAAAAAAAGCACAGAAAATGACAAAAATTCCTACCTTGAGTCAATACTTCTATCTACTCTATCCTTAAAGAAATTGGTATTTCTAAGAGTGAGACACAACAGAAAAAGGGCAGGGGACAAGATTTGCTAGGCAATAATAAAAACTGTTTTGAAGAGAACCCGAAGTAGGTACCTCAAAAGTTCTAGTTCCTTGAGAAATGTGGAAATTAAAGGACCATATAAGTATAAGCACCATAAATCAAAAAATAAAAACCTAGGATAGGAAGGGAAGATACATAATAGAATAAAGAAGGAAATGGCTCAGAAAATGACATTTTAAAAGCTAAGGAACAAAAAATATTTAAGAATAAGAGAGGAAAGGGGATTCTACTTGACTAACCAAAAAGAAAAATAGAGGAAGTCTTAAATAAAAGCCAGAAAGATAAAGGAACTAATCAGTAAAACTTCAAAACCAGGGAAAGGAGTAACTGAGGGGGGAAAGGGAAAGAGAAGAGAGCTGGTGAAAATAGGACCACCTTAAAAAAGTTTAAGGTAATTAAATTGAGAAGACATAGTACTGTGTTTACAACAGAAGAGAAAATAATTGTTTCTATCATTTATTTGTTTTAGAGACAAATTATTGTTAACATTAGAGGTAAATGAAAAATATAAACCTAAGTCATAATTTTCATTCCATCAGTAAGCATTTATTAGGCACTTGTCATGTGCCAGGCATTAGGCTAAGTGCTGGTGATGCAAAGAAAGGCAAAAGACAGCCCCTGCTCTCAAGCTTACATTCTACTGGGGAGACAACATGAAAACATGTATACGAACAAGGTTATGTATGGGATAAATAAAAAATAATCAACAGAGGAAGGGCACTAGAATTAAGAGGAATTAGAAAATCCTTCCTGTAGAAGGTAAGATTTTAGTTGGAACTTGAGGAAAGCCAGGAAGCAGAGATGAGGAGGGAGAGCATTCCAGGCATGAAGAACAGCCAGAGAAAATGCCTTTAAATGTAAGTGGTTTAAACAATCAAATAAAATTTAAAAGTAACAGATTGGATAAGAAAACACAACCCCCAAATCCTTTGCTTACAAGAAACACATTTTTAAAATGGAAGACATACACAGAATAAAAATGAAGGGCTAGAGAAAATTTTTTTTACTATGTACCAAGCAAATCCAGGAAAGCAGAAGATGCAATCATGCTATCAAAAAATCAAAATATAAAAAGGGATAAACAAGGAGACTGCATAATGCTGAAAGGAACCATAGACAGCAAACCAATATCAATATTAAATTGTATATACCCCAATGCCTTAGCATCTAAATTCATAAAGGAAACATTCCTATGTGGGAAGATGATACGTGTAACTCCTAAAAACTTTATCATTAGGGCAGTTAGAAGGAGTCTATATAGACAGAGGGAATAGATGTGAGTCAGTTATGTTGGGATGATCTCTTTTTAAAAAATGGAGTGAGGGGGCAGCTAGGTGGCATGATGGACAGAGTACTGGCCCTGGATTCATGGGGACCTGAGTTCGAATCCGGCCTCAGACACATAACACTTACTAGCTGTGTGATCCTGGGCAAGTCACTTAACCCCCTTGCCTAACCAAAAAAAAAAAATGGAGTGAGAAAGGGGTGTACTTGGAGGAGGGGGAAGGGAGAGGTAAAATGGGGAAATTTTCCTCACATAAAAGAGGTATAGAAGGAAAAATTTTTATAGTGGAGGGGAAACTGGGGTGGGAGTGGAGGGTAATGCTTGAAACTCACTCTTATCAGAATTGGTTCAAAGAACCAATACACACACATACACTGAGTTGGATGTAGAAATCCATCTTAACTAATAGAGGAATAGGAAAGGGAATAAAAAATAAGGGGAGGTGGATTATAATGATAAAAGGGACGATGGATTAAGGGAGGCAGTGGTCAGAAGCAAAACAGACTTTTGAGAAAGGACATGATAAAAAGAGAGAAAGATAAGCAGAAGAAAATGGGATGGAGGGAAATAACACAGTAATCAACTGTGAGTATGAATGGGATGAGCTCACCCATAAAATGAGTTTTATAGCAGAATGGATCAGAAACTAGAATCCAACAATATGTCATTTACAAGAGACACACTGGAAACAGAAAGACACAGAGTTAAAATTAAAAGCTGGAGCAGAATATATTATGCTTCAGCTGAAGTATACAAGTAAGGAATAGCAATCATGATCTCAGACAAAGCAAAAGCAAAAATTAATCTAATTAAAAGAGATTATCAGGAAAAGGTTATGTTGCTAAAAGGTACCGTAGACAAGTGATATAAAAAGGGTGAGGGGCAAATTTCTCTGATAAAGTCCTTATTTCTCAAATATTTAGAGAACTGAATCAAATTTATAAAAATAAGAGCCATTGTCCAATTGATGAACTGTCAAAGGATATGAACAGGCAGATTTCAGAAAAAGAAGTCAAAGCTATTTATAGTCATATGAAAAATGCTGTAAATCACTATTGATTAGAGCAATGAAAATTAAAACAACTCTTGAGATATCACCTCACACCTATCAGAAATGACAAATGCTGTAAGGGATGAGGGAAAATTGGCATACTTATAAACTGTTGGTGGAGTTGTGAACTGGTCCAGTCATTCTGGAGAGCAATTTGGAACCATGCCCAAAAGGCTATAAAACTGTGCATACCCTTTAACCCAGCAATACCACTACTACATCTAAAGAGATAAAAGGAAAAGGACCTCTATGTACAAAAATATTTATAGCAATTCTTTTTGTGGTGGCAAAGAATTGGAAATCACGGGGAGGCTTATCAGTTGGGGAATGACTGAACAAGTTGTGGCATATGGTTGTAGTGGAGTACTATTGTGCTGTGAGAAATGGCCAGGAGGGGCAGGGAGGTTCAGAAAAAACATACCAAGACCTCTATGAGCTGATGCAAACTGAAATGAGAAGAGCCAGATCATTGTATACAGAAACAGCAATGTAGTGATGATGATCAACTGTGAAAGACTTGAGTCCTCTGAACAATACAGTGATCTAAGACAATTCCAAAGGACTCATGATGAGCAAATGCTAACCACTGCCAGAGAGAATTGATGAACTCTGAGTACAAATTGAAATACAAATTTTCTCACTTTATTTTTCTTGCTTTTTGTGATATGGCAAATATGGAAATATGTTTTGCATGATTTTATATGTATAATTGATATCATTTTGTTTCCCTTCTCAGTGGATAGCATAGGGGTTGGAGGAAGAGAATTTGGAATTCAAATTTCTTTTTAAATGTTAAAAATATTTTTTTAAAAAGGGCAATTCTTCCAAATTACTAAAAAATACATCAGGTATCTGAGAATCAGTGCACTAAAGCACAAAAAAGATTTGTATATATTCAATTACAAAGTATTCCTTAAAGAAATAAAGAACAACTTAAATAGCTGGAGAAATATTCAGTGCTCACGGCTGGGCTGGGCTAAAATAATAAAAATGACAAAAAAATCCAAAATTAATTTGCACTTTAATACTGGGCTGGGCTAAAATAATAAAAATGACAAAAAAGTCCAAAGTTAATTTGCACTTTAATACTATTCTAATCAAATTATTTAAAAAGTACCTTACAGAATTTGATAGAATAATAACAATTAATTTGGAAAAAGAAAATATCTAGAGTATCAAGGAAAATGATGAAAAGATACAGAGACAAATGAGGAATAACACTTCTAGGCCTTAAACTATATAATAAAGCAACAGTCATCAAAAACCATCTGGTCCTGGTTAAATAGGTACCTTTATGGAACAGAATAGGCAAGGCAGAATCAGAAACAATGGAACTCAGTAACCTTTTTTTTTAAATGGAAAATTTAAATTACTTAGGAAAGAACTCCCTATTTGATTTTTTTTAGCCTGCAGGAAAAACTGGAAAAAAATATGGCAGAAGTTAAATATAGACCAGCACTACACCATGTTCCACATTGTATTCTAAATGGATATATAATCTTTATATTAAAGATCATATTATTTAAAAAATTAGAAGAGAAGCAGATTATATACCTCTCACAGCTATGGGGAGATGTAGTTTGAACCAAAAAAGGGACTTAGAGACAATTACAAAAGATAAAACATATATATACATATATATATATGTCTTTTACATGAATCTAATGGAATGTTACCGTCTTATAAGAAATGATGAATACAAAAAAAAAGTGGAAAGACCTACGTGAACTGATGCAGAGTGGAATAAGTATAGCCAAGAAAACAACATACATAGCTACAATAATGTAGATGGAAAGAACAACTCGCACAAAAGAGAAATCAAAAGTGAATGTTGCAAAATTATAAAGAACAAATATGACTCGAAAGAATAGATATGAGAGCATCCTTCCAAACCACTTTCTCCAAGACTGTGGGTGTTACACATTACACAATGTGTGTAAACAAACAATACAGAAAACTTTTGAGAGAACGAGGCCAAGAGTTACATAGTATTGCCAGGCTTCAGTGGGCTGTTATCTGCCTTGTTAGAGAGATTATCCATATCCATGAGATAACAAATACACTGGATTATTGGAATATCCATTTAGAGCTTATTATATTTGACCTAAAATGCTCATCTAAGCTTATTTCCTACCAAACTGTTTATAGTTTTCATATAGTTTTTTTTTTTTTTGGACTTTTCCAATGTATTGATTGGTTTACTGATTTTTTTCTTTCTTTTTTTTTTTTTTTGGCCTTTAAAAATACTATTTACTATAAGGGATGTCTCACTAGGAGGAAGAGGATAAAGGAGAGGAATGCTGAAGAAAACTATAGTGAAGTAAAAAACAAAAGACATCTATAAAAATTTTTACAAAATAAATAGAAATTATAGTTATTTTCATAACCCAAAACTTCTCCTTTAAATAAAGGTCTATCTTTTTAATATTAATATTCTTCTGGTGCTTCATGTCTGAGAGTAACCAAATACTACACTTTTCTAAGAATTGAAGTTGAAGATCATCCAAAAGGCAGTGGTTTGAGCATGAGCAGGCTACTGCAATATATGCAACCCATGAAAATCCAGAAATTATGAAGAAGTGAAGTAAAAGAGTTGCAATTACATAAGTGTGTGGGGTTTTTTAATAAGCAGCACTTGGGAAATGACTGAACAAATTATGGCATATGGATGTGATAAAATATTATTGCACTGGGAGGAATGACCAAAAAAGATTATTTCAGAGAAATTCAGGAAGATTTATATAAACTGATACAGAGTGAAAATAGAAGAACAAGGAAAACAGTTTATACAATAATATTGTAAAGGAAAACACCTTTGAAAAACTTAAAAACTATGATCAATAATTCCTAACCAAGTCTTCAGGGGGATCCGTGATAAAGCAATACCTACCTCATGATATTATCAAAGATAAGCAAGTCAGCTTTGAAAGTTACATGTTGAATTTATTACATAAGAAGAGCAAAATGTACTTAATAGGGTTGCAATTTCATGTATAATCTTATTTCTCTGTTCTGTTATGTTAATGGAAATGCTGATTTTACTTAGTGTTAAGTTCAAAGTAAAATAAATGTTTGTTTTTTAATTTGGAAAGATGATCCATCCAAAGAGAATTTATGGAAAAAATGAAAAATAACGCATTTTCAGCCAGTAGTGTTACATTGGTGTTTTTGTCATGACGAGTCAACAAGGAAATACCCCAGCACGCTGGTTGTACCTCACTACAGAAAACTTTTGAGAGAACGAGGCCAAGAGTTACATAGTATTGCCAGGCTTCAGTGGGCTGTTATCTGCATTGTTAGAGAGATTATCCATATCCATGAGATAACAAATACATTGGATTATTGGAATATCCATTTACAGCTTATTATATTTGACCTAAAATGCTCATCTAAGCTTATTTCCTACCAAACTGTTTATAGTTTTCATAGTAATTCTTACTGAATATTAATAGGAAGTCCTTCCACTAGTAGCTTGTGTGGGTTTATCAAGAACCTGACTGCTATGTTCTCTTGCTTCAGAGCTTTGCTTTATCCAATCTACTTTATCTTTCTACTTTTCTTTTAACCAGAACTATATAGTTTTAAGTCTTACTGTTTTATAACTTAGTTTGAAATGTCAACGCTAGCCTGTTTTGTTCCTTTTTTTATTATGTCTGTTGAGATATTCTAGACTTTTTATTTCTGCAAATTGATTTTGTGGTCATCTTATCTAATACTATAAAGTAACTCCTTGTCCATCTGGCATTGCATTAAATCTGTAAACTAATTTGGGTAGTATCATCTCTTTAACCATAGTGGTATGACACAACTATGAAAAATGAATGGCTCTCCAACATTTTGTCTTTATTTCTATAAAGATCATTTTGTAATTGTATTTATATAGGTCTCACATATGTCTTGGTAGGTTAAAAGAATATTTTGTGCTTTATGTAGCAGTCTTTTTTTTTTTTTTTTAAGTAGCAGTCTTGAATTGAGTTTCTTTCTATCTTTTACTCCTAGGTTTATTAGTAACATTCAGAAAGGTCAGTTATTCAGGTGTATTTTTTATTATGATACTTTAATGAAGCTATTACTTTAATTTTTTCACTGAATCTCAGTTTTTCTAATTCATTATTATCTGAAAGCCTTCTTTTTGCCTATCCTTTCCTTCTTTCTTTCTTTTTTTTGTCTAGTTGCTGTAGTGAGCAATTTTAGCTTTGTATCAAGCAATAGTGGAGATAATAGAATCTTTTGCTTTAACCCCAATGTTGTTGAGAAAGCTTGTTGTGTTACTCTGTTACAAATAACGGTGCCTTTTAGTTTTAGGCAAAAACCTCTGACCTCAATCAACTGAAACCACTCTCTCCAAAGTTATCAGAGATCTCTAACTGCTAATCTGAGGGCTTATATTTTTAAAAATCATTCCTCATCCTGTTTGACCTGTCAACAGCATCTGAAGCTACTGGCTTTCTCCAGCATAATTTCTCCTTTCTTTCTGTTTTCCTGACACTGTTTGTTCTCTTGGTTCTTTTCTTCCCCTTCTCACTTTTCCTTCTCAGTCTCCTTTGTTGAGGGCAATTTCCTTGCTGACTTGTCATGACAAAGATTTAAAAAAAAAAGAAAGAAAGAAAGAGTAAGGGCTAAAATTTTGTTATTTCTCATTCTTGCCGTGGATCCTCCATATCATACCTCCCAAACTGAGGGTGTTCCCCAAGGCCCTCTCCTGTGCCTTCTTTTTTACTTATATCTTCTCAGTGAGCTCATTAGCTCAAATAGATTTATCATTTAAATGTAACTGACTCCTGATCGGTATATCTAGATCTAGTCTTTCTCCTGAAGTGTCCTGCTTCACCAATTGCCTATTAGACATTTTGTTGTTTTTTTGTTTGTTTGTTTGGTTGGTTTTTTGGGCTAGGCAATGGGGTTAAGTGACTTGCCCAGGGTCACACAGCTAGTTAAGGGTTTTTTATGTGTCTGAGGCTGGATTTGAACTTGGGTCCTCCTGACTCCAGGGCCAGTGCTCTATCCACTGTGCCACCTAGCTGCCCCCCTATTAGACATTTTGAACTTTTTTTTTTTTGAGGGGACCATTGGCCTTCCAGTCACTGAGGTTTGCATCTTCAATATCATCTTTGATTCCTCACTCTCACCCCACATATCCAAACAGTTGCTAAATCTTGTTTCTGCCTTCTCAATATTCCTTGTATCCATCCCTTTCTCACCATTCTCGTACATTTTA
The DNA here is from genome assembly GCF_900497805.2 of Vombatus ursinus. Classification (NCBI taxonomy): domain Eukaryota; kingdom Metazoa; phylum Chordata; class Mammalia; order Diprotodontia; family Vombatidae; genus Vombatus; species Vombatus ursinus. The sequence continues at coordinate 39,371,142 of NW_020954590.1, read as the reverse complement.
CTAGGGCAGTGTATCATCACCTTTTGCCCAAACTATTGCAGTAGCCTTCTGTTTGATCTTCCTGCCTCAAGTCTCTCCCCTCTCTGTTCCTTTCTTCACACAACTGCCAAAGTGATTTCCTCAAAGTACAGATCTAACCATGTGACTCCTTTACTCAGTAATCTCCAATAACTTTCATTTACTATGATCAAGTAGAAGTTTCTTTGTTTGGCATTTTAAAGTCCTTCACAACCTGGCCCCAACCTAACTTTCCAGCTTTATTGAAAATTCTCTTTCACAAACACATAGCACTACCCCTTCCAGCTCTGTGCCTTTGCGTACCCTGTCCACTGTAAAGGGAATCTCCTTTCAACTCACCTTCATCTCTTAGAATATTTAGTTTCTTTTAAGGCTTAACTTAAGTATCACCTTCTGCATTAACCCTAATTCTTGATTCTCCCACCCCAGCTGTTGGTGCTTTCTCTTCAAAATTATTTTGTATCTATTTAACATATTTTCATATATACCTACTTATGTACGTGTTGTCTCCCCCAGTTTAACTCTATGAGGGTGTGACACCTAAGTTTCTATAATTTATGTTGCTTGGAACAATCCAGTCCCAATCTTCTCACCATATAGCAGTTCAAGGGCCATATGTGAATCACTAGGTGGTACCTTTTTCCTTTTCTTTTTCCCTTTCATAGTTGACTGTAAGAAGTTGTGTGTTGTGTTTTGCTTATGGTTATCATCCCCAATACTTCTACTTTCCCTTTTTAAAAATCAATCTTATTTTTATTGATATCTTTTGTTTTTATGTTACCTTTCTTTCCAAATGTACCTGGTAAGCCATCCCTTATAACAAAGATTTAAAAAGAGAGAGGAAAAGTTCCTCATTTCTATCTATGAGTATATTCTGTGCCTCTAAATCCCCAATTCTCCAAAGAGGGAAAGGGAAAGATACATTTTCTCAAATATTTTCTAGGACTAGGCTTGGTCATTATGATTAAATAGTATTTAGTCTCAAGTTTTTGTTATTTCATTTACCTGTGGATCACTGTATATATTATTTTCCTGGTTCTGCTTGTGTTACTCTGTATCAGAATTTCCATTCTTTCTGTACTCTTCATATAGATTCTTTCTTACAACATAGTAATAATTCATTACTTTCATGTACTACAATTTGTTAGCCATTCCCTAATTAGTAGGCATTTGTTTTGTTTCCACGTTTGCTACTACAGAAAGTGCTGAGAGGAATATTTTAGTCTTTATGGGGCCTTTCTTATTGTCTTTGACATCTTTAGATTATGTATCTAGCAGTGGGATCTTTGGGTCAAAGGCATACACTTTAGTTACTCTTGTAGCATAATTCCAAATTTCCTTCCAGAATATATGAATCAATTTATAGCTCCCCCTCTAGTATATTAGTGTGTCTGTCTTCCCACAACCCCTCCAACATTGACTATTTACATCTTTGATCCTTTTTAGTGAAGTAAAACCTCAGAGACTTCTTGATTTGCATTTCTCTTATTAGTGATTTGAAAATCTGTCATATGTTTATTAATAATTTGTAATTCTTTTGAGAACTATTTGTTTATATCCTTTAACTAGTTAACTATCCTTTAACATTGGGAGATGGCTTTTGGTCTTACATATTTGTGTTAATTCCCTACGTCATGGATATCAGATCCTTTTAAGACAGAGATATTTTGTGAAAGATTTTTTCCTAATCCTCAGTTTCCTTTTTTATCCTAACTGCATTAATTTATTTCATGCTAACATTTAATTTCGAGTAATCAAAATGATCTGTTTTAATCTTTTGTGGTAAATTGTGATATAATGAACTAAGTTATACAAGCCTTCTTACTAATAAGAACAAATAATATATTAGAGTATAATAAAGGAAAAAATTAATTTAACAATTAATACTTTAAACATAAATTGATTGAATTACCCTATAAAACAGAAAAGGTTTACAAAATAGATAATAATAATATGATGAGGGAAAAATAGATTTCTTACAGGAAAGGAAACAAACCTAAAACAGGAAGGCATTTTCAGATTTTAAAATGATCACTTGGAATAAAATTTATTATGTATTGGTTCACTCTAGAAAATCAGGATCTGCAGTCATGATATTAGACAACATTAAATTCAAATCAGAAATCACTGAGAAAAATAAAGAAACTGTATCATTCTTAAAGATACAGTTTATATGGAAAATAGATCAATAAACACAGGTAATTAAATTTTTAAACGAAAATTTAAATGAATTGGAAAAAGATTTTGGACAGAATAATATTAAAAGAAAGTGCCTTCACCATCACACTGAATACAACAAGGCAGATGAAGAAAAATAAGAAGTCACAGGCTTGCATAGAACACTGAAAAAAAATTAGATTTGAAAGCCATATAAGAACTGAAAATATTAGAGAATTTCTTTATTTAAATATTGTTCAAGCATTTATAAAAATTGATCATATTCTAAGGTATAAACAAAATATAAATGAAGACAGGAGAATTGTGATGGCCAAAAACCTCACTGTTATGTGACCAACCTGGTATAGAGCCTTTCCAAATTTAACTATTCCTCAAACCCCTTTTATCACCAGGACCATGTTTAAACCCTTTCCTGCTTACTAAGAACTTCTATAGCTCATGAGGCCTCAGAGAATACAAGGTCATCTCCATTCCATAGTAAGGCACTGGAATGGAAATTTTATGGAGGATGTCATATTTATATAGTCTCAGAATATGGCCTATAGGCTGGCATGCATAGATTTTCAAGACTATTTCTGGTTCCCTTCCAAAGGACAGTAGGGAAATAGCAAACTGATCACACCATTTTTAGAAGCAAGAAAAGCTATTAATTTCTGCCTACTATAGACGCATAGGAGGGCAGCTTCATGGCACAGTGGATAAGGTGCTGGACCTAGAGTCAGGAAAACTCACCTTCCTGAGTTCAAATCTGACTTCAGACACTTAGTAGCTCGTGACCCTGGGCAAATCACTTTACCCTGTTTGCCTCAGTTTCCTCATCTGCAAAAAAATGACCTGGAAAAGGAAATGGCAAATCATTCCAGTATCTTTGCCAAGAAAACCCTAAATGGGATCATAGAGTTCAACACAACTGAAACGACTGAACAACATAGACACATAGAGATCTAGCCTTGAAATCAGGAAGACTTGGGTTTAAGGCCTGCCATTGATTACATATTACCTGTCACTTAACCAAATGAGATATCAAATGAGATAATATTTGTAAAAGTGCTTGTCACAGTACCTTGCACATAGTTGGCAGTATATAAATGCTTATTCCTTTCCCCATTTAGCCTTTCAACTGTAAGTTGCAGACTAGTTCCTGAAAGTGTTTCCACACCAGGAGCTCCTTGCATTGATAAAATTATAGGTGTGGATGCCCCTGTGCCATCTCCCCCCAAAAAATACATGCCTGGTATTATAGGCTATGTGCAATTAAAAAGCTATTTATCACTTTTTTTCTCGTCTGCCATTTTTCTAACAAAGCAAGGGAAAATAATTTTTATCATGGAGGGGGAGGGGAAAGAAATAGTCATTTATTTAGCACCTGTTCTGGTTCATACAAATAGTAAGTGTCTGAGACTGGATTTGAACTCAGGTCTTTCTAATTCCTTTATGCAAATTCAAATATTATAGGCCTGAGTCTTTGCAGTTAATATTTTTTCTTGAATAGCTAGATATTCATGGTTCAGTAACAATAATGGTTCCACTTAAAGGGATGTGTTAAGAATTTGCCCCTGAGATAGATATTTTAGCCACGTGCAGTTAGATCATATATATTATCTATAAGTCAGTTATTTCACATGTCAATTTAACATAGTCTATATTTGAGTAATCTATCAATTTTGTTTTGTAAGATGATGAGCTGTAGTTTAATGATCATTTTTTGCTGTTTTCCCTAATAATCCTGGTTGACCACATAAAAACATTTAATGGTTGAATTCATTGTGAATCTTCTAATTTGTTTAATTTTAAAAAATATTTTAAATATAATTCATCTATAAATCCTCTTTGTATTGTTCTAAAATTTAAACAGTGGAAGTCACTAGTTAACGTTCATCTATGTCCTAGCTTCCATAAGGTCAGGAACTGATACCTTACTTTTATTGCCTTTAGTATCTAATGCAGTGCTGTACTCTGTACATAATAGGTGCTTATTAAATGAGGGTTGAATTCAATTGCATTTATAGAATTTAAAGAACTTAAATTGCTTAACATTGCAGATTGTCAAGCTACTACTTCGACATGGTGGAAATGCATTTCAAGCCAACAAACATGGGGAGCGACCAGTGGATGTAGCAGAGACGGAAGAGTTAGAACTACTTCTGAAAAGAGAAGTGCCTCTATCTGATGATGAAGAGAGCTTTACAGGTTAGTTCCACAAGATTGCATGTTAGATCATCTCATTGGCTGGATGTTTAAGATAGCATTATGAATTAGTTCATAATACATAAAATTTGTTGACCTTCTTTGAGTAATGTTAGCAAGTAATTACTTTGATTAGCTTAATGTGCACTTTTTCTTAACGTGTATAACTTGTTGAAGTATATCTGTAATACAGGTCTTATCACTTCTCTCCCAGAGAAGATAGCTCCACTTTCCTCCATCCAAACCTAATTCACAAATACAATTTGAAGGATATATGGCTAGAAAAATAGTTCTTGTGAAGAAGGCATAAGAGTTTTAATGGACTATGAGCTAAGTTCAGAACGAATCAGTGGTATGATATGACAGCAAAAGAAGCTAATAGCATTTTAGGCAGCACTGATAGAAGTATAATGTACACAGCAAGGAAAGTGGTAGTCCCATGGAAATCTGCCTGTAGTCAGACTACATTTGAAATATTGGATTATTGTATTTGTCCCTCAAGGGAAGAACTAGAACCCGGAGGATAGAAGTACAAAACAAACTTCTATTCAAAGAAAAATTTCCTAACAATTAAGAGCATTAGCTTGAAGTCAGGAAGACCTACATTCAAATTCCACTTCTGACAGTAGCTGTATGATCACAGACAAGTCATTTAACTAACTCCTCTAAGCTTCCTTTTCCTCATCTGCATAATTATGAGTTCAGACTATATACAGTTTCTGAGGTCCTGGCTCCAGATCAACAATTCTCTGAATTAAAACTTCAAAAATGGAAAGGAATAGGGACTTAATGTGAGTTTCTTCTCATCAGTGGTGTTTAAATAGAGTTAGATAACCACTTTTCATTAGTTGGGTATTGGTTGGACTACATGACTTCTGAGATACCTTCCGTCTCCTAGGATTCTATAATTCAGCTCCCTAGTTATAAACAGGTAACTTGCAAATGCCCTATTGCATAATCATACTCCTTCTTCATACCTCCTAGCCACTTCTTATCGCCTAGTGAAAGTTGCTCATACCCATAGTATAGCCTTGGGGAATTCTCTCCCTCCTCTTCCCCACATCCTTCTGTTCTTCTCTGGAAGACCTTGCATATCTTGTACTTTTAAACCTGGGCCTGCCTGCCTTTCCTCTTACTTTCATTGCTCACAGTTAAGCTAATACTCCCTAAGGTAATCTTTGCCAAATATACAGATTATTTTTTATAAAATAGCTCTCCCGCCTAGGAATAGGCTGTTTCCCAAGGTTCTTTTCTAAGTTGTCTATTTACAACAGTGTTCCAAATGGTGAGTAGCTTCCTGAGCCAGCCTACAAAAGTTTATTTATCCATAATGTTCCTGGCATTTTTTACTTACATAGTGGCAGAGAATTGGGGCACTTCCATAAAACTGCAAATGGGCCCTGGCCCCCAGCTGAAAGACAGGAACCTTTCTAGATGACACAGAAACGTTTTGGGTTTTTTGGGTTTTTTTAGTGAGGCAGTTGGGTTTCAGTGACTTGCCTAGAGTCACACAGCTAGGAAGTATTATATGTCTGAGGCCAGATTTGAACTCCGGTCCTCCTGATCAGGGGCCGGTGCTCTATCCATTGCGCCACCCAGCTGCCCCAGACACAGAAACTTCTTAAGGATGGTTTGGGTAGCCAGAGGTTGTGCTATTTCCATGATTGGGGAAGGGGAAGTTCCTCCTCTCCCCTGCTGGAAATCCAAGGGAAAGAAAGCACCAAATGCATCCCAAAGGAGGTGGAGCCATTTCCCCCTCAGCTCTTTTTATGGAATCGAAAAACATTTAAGTGCTTACTATGGGCCAAACATTGTGCTAAAATCTTGTCAGACAAATAGAAAAGAGAAATAGTACCTTCTCTCAAAGAGCTTACAGTTCTCTTTGGGGAGACAACACCTATAGGAGTTAAGCTCCTATCTGTAAAAGGCATGGTGGGCCCTAGGATCCTCCTTCACCTTACCGGCAGGATTATAGTTGGTGACTCCCTCTAATTGAAGAAGTGTGAGTGTCCACATCTGTCCCCCACACAAGGGCCTAGGACCTCGACAATTGGGAAAGAGAGATCCTAGTGGGATCTGGACAGGAGATCCAACACCATTCTAACAAGCTCTACTCTCTGGTACTTTTAAAGAACTCATGATGGTATCTATGCTGTTATATATACCATAGGTTGGGCACATCTTCCTGTATAAATCATTAGTCATCTTTGATGTAACCTTCCCAGTCACAGGAATCATCAGTAAAGAGGAATTGTGTCCCCTTAATATGGCTTATGCTCTTCAAGCAAAGGGCCAGATTACATGTGCAGCTCCATGGCAGGTTCCCAAGGCTACTCTGCTACATTAATAGTACTGTTTCCATTATACTTAAACACCATATATAGCATTGTTTCTAGAGGAAAATGAATTCTTGGTTTTGACTCAGCAACCCTGGAACACATTTCCATAATTTATTAGCTTCTCTAATCATAGAATCCAGGGTGCTGGCAAGTCTTTGTTTTTGTATGTTTTTGTTTTTGGAAGTAGCGTGTAACAGAGAGTAGGTAAGGTTGGGGGAAGTTGGTAGCAGGGGAAAAGATTTCTGGACGCCAGTGATTTGTTAATGCTAATGTATAAGAGAAGATATACTATTCAGCATAAGAAGAGGGAGCTGTAGATCAATCCCTCCCTGAATATTGTGAATTAGGACCCATATTCATTTCACCTTACAAGAAGCAAGGATAAAGATTCTCGACCTGATTTCCCTATAACTTACCTCAATTTGTGTGTCAGTCATGATGAATTAAGTGTTTATAAGTAGACAGTTTTTATAAATTCTTTAGTTGGCTTTACATTCCAGGTCTAATGCTTCTTCCAAGTATATAAGTTTAGAATTAAGTATTACTAAACAAAATGCTTTCCCTTCAATGAAAAATTTCATAGATCCTACTTATTTATTCACAGATTCTCCATTATTTGTTTTAATTTTCTAAACATCTCAAAATAAGGATAAAATTTACTGGAGATTTTAAAACCTTTGTTGTTGTTGTTCAGTTTTGTTTTTGGGGGGAGGCAGGGTTTGGTTGGGGGTTTTTTGTTTTTTTTTTTTTTTGAGTCAATTGAGGTTAAGTGACTTGCCCAGGGTCACACAACTGGTAAGTGTGAAGTGTCTGAGGCCAGATTTGAACTCAGGTCCTCCTGACTCCAAGGCTGGAGCTTTATCCACTGTGCCACCTGTTCAGTTATTTTTCAGTTGTGTCCAACTCTTTGTGACCTCATTTGGAGTTTTCTTGGCAGAGACATGGGAGTGGCTTGCCATTTCCTTCTCCATCTCATTTTACAGATGAGGAAACTGAGGCAAACAGAGTTAAGTGACTTTTCCAAGGTCACAGCACTATGAAGTATTTGAGGTTAGATTTGAATTCAGAAAGATGAGTCTTCTTGACTCCAGGCCTGGAGCTCTGTCTACTACCTGCCCTTTGAAACCTATACTTAAGTTTAAATAAATAAGCCTTTAGAAATGCAAGATGCTAGAGACATGGCTAGAAAGCAGTTCATTTGAAAACAATCTGGAGCCATTAGTCAACTACTAACCAATAGAATTCTCAATGTGATATCATCATCAAAAAACAAAAGAACAACTTAAATGGATTAAGAGTGGCAGAGTGTCCAGAAGGAAGAAGGAAGTAATTTTACTCTACTGAACTCTATCCTGGTCAAACCACATCTTGAGTTTTGTTTTCTTCTGGGTGCCCTATTTTAGGAAGGACATTGATAAATCAGAAAGCATCCATACAAAGACAAATAGATAGTAAGTGTCCTCAAGAACAAGAAATTCCTGGAATTCATTAAAGATTAGAAATTATTTGTCCTGGAAAAGAAAAAACTTATGCTGAACATAATAGCTGTCATGTGGAAGAAAAGCATTAGATTCATTAGAATATGAGCTCCTTGAAAACAGGGTTTGTTTTTGCCTTTGAATCGAATCCCCAGCCCTTAGAACAGAGCCTGGCACAGATTACATGATAAATGCTTGTTGACTGAGTTCTTCTGTTTGGACCTCCAGTTCAGAACTAGGAGCAAGGGGTAGAATTTCACAGAGGCAGATTTTGGACTTAGTGTAAAGAAAATCTTACAGTTAGAACTATCCAAAACTACAATGGGCTGCCCCTAGAGGTCTTAAATGAAGTCTGGATGAACATTTATTGGGTATATTGTAGAGATGGTCTCTATACTTTTATGGTTTGGGTTAAATTACCGGTGAGGTTTCTTCTAATTCTGAAATTGTGTGATTTTTGATATGTTTCCTTCCCACTTTTGGCCTTGTTTAAGCTGCTTGTAGTTTTTTAAAAATTACTGAATTTTTTAAAAGCCTTTGAAAATCACATATTTTTAATAAAGTAATAATTTAAAATTTTTTGCTTGGGTATATTGTGTCAGCTTAGTACCTTTTTTCTGAAACTTCAGGGTATAATTAATTCAGCCACTCAAAAGCCATCTACTAAATTAATGTTATGTGTAAAACATTGTGTTTAGAGAGAGAGAAAATTAAGACATTCCCTGCCTTTATGGGGCTTACAGTCTAGTCAGGAGGAATGTGATGTACACAGATAATGCAGCAGTTTGCAGTGATCATATGAAAACTGTGATACAGAATAGACTTAAAAAAGAACATGAAAGATTAAAAAAAAAGACCATTTCCCATTGTGGAAAAGAAACTATGATCCTGTGATAGTCAGATAGGTTTTACTCTTTAAAACATGCTTGTTGGAAATTAAATCTTTAAAATTTTAAAATAGAATCATAATTGTTTCCTTACTTCTCACCATAAAAAAAAAAATCACAGTCAAGAAAGAGGATTTTTTTTAACCACTGTAAACATGTTATGCTAATAGTAATGATAGTAGGAAAGGGCAAAGGATTACTAGGATTCTTTGAGTCACATGTTAAGATGAAAAGAAATAAAGAGAGAAAATAGAAATAGCAATATGATAGAAATAGGCAGTATTTACAAGAGGTTCCCAAATTTAAGGGTTCTCTTCCTGGCCAACTCCCTTAAAGACTGCTGGGTAGAAGCATGCTATTTGCTGTTTTTTTCTTCTGTTTTCTGTTTCTTGTGGTTCCTCCTATTGGTTCTAATTCTTACTTACAACATCACTAATGTGAAATATGTTTAATAGGAATGTATATGTATAGCTATATCAGATTGTGCACTGTCTTGGGGAGGAAGGGGGAGAAAAATTTAAAACTCGAAAGCTTATGGAAGTGATTGTTGATAAATTAAAATAAATTAATAAAAAAAATCTCTGCCAAAAAAAAAAAAAAGACTGCTAGGTAACAAAGTAAACTTGGTTTTAGGAAGACCTGAGTTCAGATACCACTTCAGATAGTTACTAGTCACGTGACCCTGGGCAAGTTACTTAAACTCTGTCAGTCTCAGTTCCCTCTTCTGTAAAATTAGAAAAGTAAAAGCAAAGGTTCAAATGAGATAATATATCTACAACTCTTTGCATACTTTAAAGCTCAATGTAAATGATAGCTTTTGTTGAGACAAAGATGTAAAGGTAGTTCTAGACATAGCCCATCTTGACGTCTGGGACATAGTCTCTGACTTCTGATAGCTGAAGAAAATACAGAGCACATACAGAACAACTTCAACACTTCCTAGGATAGGAGTAATCACATTTACTAACTGCCAGGAAAGAGCTAGTGCCTTGGCTACATATTATTAAAGAGATGGTTAGTAACATCTAGAAAAGGAAATGGTAAACAGAGAGCTCACATGGCTTCATCAAAAGTAGGTCATGCCAGATTAACTTTATTTCCCTCTTTGGACAGTGTTGCTAACCAGAATTCATTATCCCAATTTCTAACTTCTCGACTTTTGTTGACATTCTTCCAGTCACTCATGTTTGCTACCTTGGAACCATCCTCAGCTCTTCCCCCGTCTCTCATCTCTTATGTCCAGTTAGTCGTCAGGCCTTGCCTACCTATACATCTCTTATCACATTTGTCCTCTTCTTTCATTTGACTTGGTCAACACTGTAATCCAAACTTCCATCACCTCTTATGTGGACTTTTTGGGAGAAGAGTGCCAGGATCTCCCTATCTCACTGACGTTGGAGGGTAGAATATATTAACCAAGTGGAAATTAAATGTTCTGTAAAAACCAGTACATAATTGATGAATGTGAAAAAAAATCAAGGTCAGTGAGGCATGAACATTTTTTTGGAAAAAGTATTTGTCTAAAATAAAATATATAATTTAAATAAAGTCCATTCCCCTTCAATGAAAAATGATAATTTCAATAATATTTTCTTATATATCAAGGGAATATCTTTCACCTCAAAGATGTACTTTAATAAAGGTAGATTTTGAAACTGTCAAAGATGACTAACATAAGGCATTAATTTGCAAATAATAAATAAATTTTAAAGTCTAAAAATTATCTTGGATTATAATACTTCGTATGTGTGTGTGTGTATATACACACACATATAAATAATTTCATTTCATCCCCATAACAAGCTTGTAAGATAAGTTGGGCCAGCATTATTATTATTCTTAATATACAGATAACAGCCATGGCTGCTCCCTGGCATGATCCCATTACTTATTAGCACAGAAACCTTGACTAGTTCTGTTTCTGACCTGAGCTAATTTGCTCCACGCTAAGTAGCCTTGGGCCCTCTTTTCTTAGGGGGTCCTTATATTGGTGCCAGACTTGGTACTGACAGTCGATGGGCTTAGCCCTACAGCAACTCAGAACTCCCAAACTCAATAGGTCCACCAGCCCAAACTCCCCAGTAGCAGGGTTTATAGTCATGCATCACAACACCCAGAAGTTTGCCAAGATTTTAGCAAAACGTTTGATCAAATGTTTCATGCTATTCTCTCTCTTTTTTTTTTTTTTTTTAGGCAGTTGGGGTTAAGTGACTTGCCCAGGGCCACACATCTAGTATGACTCAAGTGTTTGGTCTAAGGCCAGATTTGAACTCAAGTCCTCCTGACTTCAGGGCCAGTGCTCTATCCACTGCGCCACCTAGCTGCCTCTCATGCTATTCTTTAGAAAAAGGTAGAGAAGTATGTGCTAAGTAATGGTATAACTAGATGCATTTAGAACTAGTTAAAAGGCAGGACTTAAAGCATGTTCAGTAATGATTTGATGTCAGTCAATCTAGAATGGCATCTCTAGTAATAAGTATGACACAAGATAAGACATGATGGAGACAAAAAGAGGACCAGAAAAGTAGACTGAGAAAATCTGAGAAAGGAAAGGATTCTTTCAACTGGAGATATTGGAGAAGTCTTCATAGAAGAAGTAGAGCAAGTAAGAGGATAGACAAGATTAACATTTCCCGCACTAATTTGGTCATGGAAAACGTTGCTTAAAATATATTGATAGATTTAGTAATGAGATATGTTATGTTTTGTTTTTTTCAGGATAAAGAGAGATCAGAGAAATTTGGGAGGAAAATCTGTAAAATTAAACATATCTTCACACTAAAGATTTGTCATATATTAAGTATGTTTATGTGTTTTTGAAATTTAGTTAATGTTAGGGGTAAGAGAGCCTGCAGAAATAGGATTTCATCAAAGTAGATTAAGCAAGACCAATCATAGGGACAAAGTACTGGCTTAAAAGAGGATCTACTGGAAAAACTACTAGAAAAAAATGGAGTGACTCTCATAACTTTAAGTATGAATATATTGAGCAATCTAGTAACATGAAAAAATGACATTAAATAAGAAAGCAGAACCCATACATTGTCTACGGCTCTGAAACTGTTTCATGAGAAAATTCTGTTAGTGATAGTTTTTCTTTAAAATATTAAAATACCATTGATATTATTAAGTAAAAATAGTGACAAATTAATGGTAGAAAACTTTGCTGTTCCTCTCTCAGACTTGAACTAACATAACAGAAAGATAAAAGAGAAAATATAAAATTAAGCAAGTTATTGGAAAAATTTGAACTAAACAATTTGTGGCACCTTTCAAAATGGGACCACTAAACAGAAATTGAGGGAATAGGGAAAAAGAATAAGTCATACCACTTTGACTAATATAGCAGAATTTACTCCTTTCAATGGAAAAAGAATTGGGTGGCTAGTAGATTTATTTATCTGATAATTTAACATTTTCAGCACAAGACCACTGATTTGTACTACTTTTTTATTTTCAAGCTCTGTTAAAAATTATTTTTTAGTCATTATCTCTAGTCTAGAATCTATCCAGGAAATATGAACTCTTCCTCACTTCCTCAATACCAAATCATTGACAGAAATCTCATAGAAGTAGTACCACATTAGAATGTCAGGATATTTGACTGTCTCTAATTAGCAGCCTGACTTTAAGCTAGTAATTTTTCTGCTTGTTTTGTTATTTGTATAGTAAGAATGATAATAATGCTGGCCCAGCATGTCTAACAAGCCTGTTATGGGGATAAAATGAAATTTTAAATAGATAGATATGTGTGTATATATAAACACACATACACACACACACACATCTACAAAAATGCTTTGAAGGATGAAGTATTATAATTCGAGGTGATATTTAGACTTTAAAGTTCATTTATTATTTGCAAATTAATTAATGCCTTATGTTATTTGACACTTTCAAAATCTACCCTTATTATAGTATATCTTTAAGGTGAAAAATATTCCCTTGATGTATAAGACAATATTATTGAAATTATCATTTTTCATCTAAGGGGAATGGACTTTATTTAAATTATATATTTTTATTTTAGACAAATGCATTTTTCCAAAATAATGTTCATGCCTTACTGACCTTGATTTTTTTCACATTCATCAATTATGTATTGGTTTTTACAGAACATTTAATTTCCACTTGGTTAATATATTCTACCTGAATTTTTGGTCAGTCGAGGTCCCTCACGATATTATGCAAAAAGATCAGTAAATGTCACACAAAAGTATAGAGATTACTTTGCTTTTTGGGTTTTTTTTTATTGTTGGGCAGTGGGAGTTAAGTGACTTGCCCAGGGTCACACAGCTAGTAAGTGTTATGTGTCTGAGGCAGGATTTGAACTCAGGTCCTCCTGAATCCAGAGCTCGTGTTCTATCCACTGCGCCACCTAGCTGCCCCCAAGATTACATTTTTTTTAAGAGAGATGAAAGTACCCAGTTTCACCGTTTAATTTGCATGAGGTCCTTCTAAACCTGACTTGATCAAACTTGATCTGTTCTAAATTTAGATTATGTTAATTGTACATTAAATGTTCAATTTAATGCTCCTAGCTTTTGAATATATGGAAGTGCATTATCACTCCTATGGTGCATCACACCAGTCCATGTCACAGAGATACTTAAAATGCTACATCTTTAGAGAAGTCACCGTCGGATATAACCAAATTTGTGAATTTTAATTTTCTGATAAGAATATATTAAACAAGGGACAGCTAGGTTGCACAGTGGATAGAGCTCCGGCCTTGTAGTCAGGAGGACCTGAGTTCAAATCGAGCCTCAGACATTTGATACTTACTAGCTGTGTGACCCTGGGCAAGTCACTTAACTCCGATTGCCTAACCAAAAAAAAAAAAAAGAAGAATATATTAAATATAACACTCTAAGTTATACTTTTGATAAATAAGTGTGAACTTAACAATATTAAGTAACTTTGATCCAATTAGGCATCGTGTACTTATATATATACATACATATATATACACATACATACATATACATATGTGTGTGTGTGTATATATATGTATGTATGTATATATATATAAGCTTCTGTGATCTTGTTGCAGAACTACCTCGTCTGGCTTATATTCAAAATAAAATCCAGTTCATTGATGCATGGTATGCCTAAATAAGGAGTGCTTTTTATTAAAAACAAGATGTATTTTGCTGTTTAATGTCTACTCTTCTTATCTCACATTCTTCCTTCCATATCACCCACCTTATTCTCTATAGTTAAATGAATTTTAAAAAAAAAGGTAATTCACACAGGGGTAAAAAAAAAAAGTTACTTGTAGCTACTTAACACCCTACTTAGTGCCTTATTCATGTAAATTCCTACCTATAAATACTGTTTTCATGGATACTAATAATTATGATAACTAGGAGGATTGATAGAAAAGTTCTACTTGGAGGAAGGTACCACCAATTCTGCCTGATATTGATTGATAAACAAAATAGATTTTGTTAACTTTATACAGTACCCCTCTTGCAACTCTTTTTTTTTTTTTTTTGAGATGGTGTACAAAGTCAAAAGTTTCAGCCACAAGGAAACTTATGTATCGCTCCTTTACTCTGGCTATTTAATAATCAGCAAAGCAGGAGTGAATTATTGCAGTAAGAATAACATTTTGAGAGGCAGCTAAATGGTGCAGTGGGTAGAGATCAAGCCATGGAGTCAGGAGGACCTGAGTTCAAATTTAACATCAGACACTTGACACTAACTGTGTGACCCTGGGCAAGTCACTTAACCCTGATTGCCTCAAAAAAAAGCAAAAAAAAAATTACATTTTACTTCTTGATCTCTTCTAACCTGATTTACCAAACAAATTAGACATTTATAGGTTCTCCTTCACATCTTGTTTTAAAAAAAAAAAAGCTAAAAAGTTAATTCAGTTGAGGAAATGATAGAATCATGAATTAGACTATTTAAAAAAGGTGTTTAACCTAGATTAATCTTTGCTTATCAATTTAGTCTGCTAGACTTTATAGTTTCAAGCATTATTTTTATATTTTTATCACTTAATATCTCACACAAAAAAAGAAATACTGAAGCATCATTCCCACAGAATATTAATGTATCCCATTGTGTTATATATTATCAAAGTAGATAACTTGAAAATCATTTTCTTCCATACATTTTAATTTCCATTTGACTAATATATTCTGCCTAAATATTAGAGAAATGATTAGATGGGATTCAAAAGTAAAATATTTTGTCTCCGTTTTCATTACTCTCAAAGGAATAAAATCCTTGCCTTTAATACACAAGTAACCTTTTGTAGCTGCATTTTTCTATCACAGGCATTCACCCATAGTGCATTTTATTTCATTTTTATATAGGAAATTTGAAGTTATGTAGCATTCTGCTATGACATTCACGTTATAAAAAATTGTCTATTTTAACCAACTCATAATTTTCTATAATAATGGAGAACAAGGATAGCATAGCTCACTGAAATTCATTCATAACCCCCAAAATTTATTTTGAAAGATAGTTTCAAATTCTTCCTTCATTGCAACTTTACTTGGAGGAAAAAATTGTTTTTATCTCTTTTTATTTCTTTTATCTTCCCTGTGGTATATATTAGCATTAATAAATAGTTTGCTATTTGGTTTTTTTAATGGACCCCAAAATGGGACATAGGAAGAAAAAGAATGAATGGTTTGAATAGTACTAAAGTAGATTCTAATGTTTGTATCCTGAGTAGATAGGATAGTTCTTTGTAGATTGTAGTCATCTAAATGTCTGTTGAATTGAATTGTTTAACTTCTGAGTAATTGAGAGTTAATTACATATTCTTTTTCAGACAAAAATATATTAGGTATGTTGGTAGTTCAGAATTGGCATCTAATGTCAGTATGTTAATTATAAGCAGGAGGCATTATTATAGGATTTCTTAAAGTAACTCTCGAAACAAAGGAAGCATAAAAAAACACAAGAAAAGGTACTGTGTGTATACATATACATATATACATTTATAGACACATGGTTATAATGTGTTTTAGAGCAGCAGTATTAAACTCAAATAGACAGAATAAATTGGAGGTGATTAACAGAAGAAAGGAAGACACTAGTTTAACATTCAGAGCTTTAAGGAAATGTGAGGTTTTAGCTGGGACTCAAAACACAATTAACCTAAGGGGAAAAGGCCATCCTTACTGTGCCTCAGATGTCATGGTATAATAGTGATATGTAGACACAGAATCATCCTCAGTTTACTATATGTCTAGCTAGGTATGTGCAACCTATGTGACACAAACAAGGTTAAGAACCCTACAGTAAAAGGAGTACATCTATGGCTCTGCTATCTAAATCCTGGTGCCTGTTTTGCAATCCCATCCATCAGTTATGCAGAAGTTTTTGTTGGAATTCAACTAAGCAGTCCCCATCTTCCCTGATGTCAATCACTTGTTCTCCCAAACTAATCAAAAGGAGTTTCGTTTTTATATTGTTAGTAGGTGAAACTATTCCTTTAGATTTTTAATAGATCAGAAAACTCTATTTCCAAATGTAAGTGTGCAGATATAAGAATTTTTATACATCATGTTCAACAAATAAGGGAGGAAGAAAGTAAATATCCAGGAAAAGAGAGTGGTAGAAAATGTCAGATGCTGCAAGAGGGGTCGTGAAGGATAAAGATTGAGAAACTTTGACAGTTGAGATCTTTAGTAATTTTGAAGAGAGAAGGTTTAGGTGAGTAAGGCGTCAAAAATAAAAAAGACAGACTGGGAGCCTGGAAGGATAGTAGTGCCCTCAACAGAAAGCAGGAATTTAGGAATAGGTATGTTCTTAGAGGAAAAGATAATTTAATGAGATCTGTAATACAGATCTTAACTTATTCATTTCTGCTTAACAAAATGGGTGAAGCAAAGGGCTTTTAAAAATTACAGCCCCAATAGATCCAGGAGAGATAATTTAAAAATTATTGGACTATCTGAAAGCCATGATCAAAAAAAGAGCCTCGACATCATCTTTGAAGAAATTATCAAGGAAAACTGCCTGATATTCTAGAACCAGAGGGTAAAATAGAAATTGAAAGAATCCACCAATCACCTACTGAAAGAGATCCCCAAAGGAAAACTCCTAGGAATATTGTAGCCAAATTCCAGAGTTCCCAGGTCAAGGAGAAAATATTTCAAGCAAAAATTACAGCTCCTGACCTAGAGTATAGAGCCAGGGCCAGCCAAACCCAGCAGGTGATCTGGGAAAGGAAGAGTGCTGGTTGTGGGGTGGGAGGGAAGATTGAGTAGAGCATTTTCTTCAGGTACTCAGGTTGGGATTCTCCCTGAGGGGCGAGTGCCCTGGACCAAAGAGGAGATTTCCTTCTACTTCAGAAGCAGTGTGTTAAAGGTAGACTACTTCTGCCTTTTAAACTAGAGATTCAGAACATTATTTTATCTAGTATCTCCATTTCCCCTCTACCACTTATCCATTTGAGTCCTCAACTCAAATTTATGACTAATTGGAGATCAGGTAATCACTATAACATTCGCGCCCCCCCCCCCCCCCGATATTGACAAAGCCCAAAAGATTATTTTTTTAAAAAGTTCCTTGTTGGCAGGAATTAGCTTTTTCTTGCATTTATGCATCTAAGTGTGCATGTGTATGAATGAATGAATGTAAAAGCCTAAAGGTTTACTATGTGTTAAGTACTGTGCTGTACCAGGCCACAAGGAGATTATGTTCTAATAAGGAAAGACAGCACACATAGGAGACTGGAAGCCAAGGGAAGGGTCTTTTGGCTTAAGAAGTCAAAGGGTATGTGTATATAGACAGATACATACATTTTTGTAATTTCACATAACTAAATTTTCATATCCTTTGAAATGTGGGAGAATTGAGCTAAGTGTTTTTGTACAGTAATCCTAAAAAAATACTACTATGACACTGGATTGGAAATAAACCTTGGTTCTCAAAAGTTGTGCCACTGGAACATAGACTTTGGAATTTCTAACTTTTGGTTGTATAGGTTTTCAAAATCACTTTTGGGACCTAGATAGGCTCCCAAAAGCCTTCTATTTTTCTCTTATTTGGTTCTAAGGGACTAAACTTGCTGAGCCACAGCTGTCTGTGATAAATTATGATAAATAAAACCTGTGATAAAATCACAGATCTTTGAAGTATTGACTCCTCAGAAATAGATTTGTTATTACATGTACAAGAATTAGAAGTTAGGAAATTAAAGAACAAAGTACGTATCTCAAAAGACACAGATAGATCAATGGATTGATGGACAGATAAGATTCCATTTATTTTGCTAATTTGCTAATATAACCTTTTGGATTGTATTTCTTTTCATTTTATTGAATTTGATTTTTCTAATTTTATTCATTTTTAGTAAATTGGTGTTTATTTATCTAATTAAAAACATCTACCTTTTAAGTTATTGGTCTTTGATACTGAAAAGTATTTCTCTATAAGTATTTAAAAAAACTTTATAAAGCAACACTTCATGATAATACATGAGCTCTTTACTGTAAACAGTCGTGAAGAGGCTTTAGAACTAACACAAGGACTTTATACTAAGCAATTCCATAACATGGACCCAGAAGATAGCAAAACATCATTGTGCTGCTGTCTCCATAATTCATACATAAACCTCAAGTGATTTTTTAAAATTCAGTTTAATTTGAAATTTGATGTTTGCATAGTATGTATTTTTCTGTCATCCTGGTTTTTCTGAAAATTGTCATTTGTTGACTGACAGATTTTCTTTTCTTACTTTAGATTCTGAAGAGGCTCCATCTGTAAATCCTTCTAGTGTTGATGAAAATATTGATTCTGAAGCAGAGAAAGATTCACTAGTCAGTGAAAGTAAACAGTTAATACCTAGTAAAGCCCCTCTTCCTTCTGCTCTTGATGAATATGAATTCAAAGATGATGATGATGAAGAAATAAATAAAATGATTGATGACAGACACATTCTTAGGAAAGAACTACGAAAAGAGAATGAATCTGAAATAGAAAAGAATTTATTTGTAAAGCAAGAAAAAATCTATCCCAAACTATTTAAAAGTAAAAAACAAAAACCATCTAGAGTTCTGTATTCAAGTTCTGAAAGTTCAGATGAAGAGATTATTCAGGACAAAAAAGTTGCTTCTACTACATGTTCTGTCCCTGAAACTTCAACTTCTGATTTAAGATCCAAAAAGGAATATTTAGTTGCAAATGAACATAAACAGAAAGGAAAGGTTAAAAGAAAGTTAAAAAATCAGAACAAAAATAAAGAAAATCAAGAGTTGAAACAAGAAAAAGAAGGAAAAGAAAATTCTAGAGTAACAAACTTGGTATGTAATCCTGTATTAGATTCTCTCGACAAAACTAGAGAAGAAGAAAATTTTAGAAAGTCTTTTACTCCAAAAGATGATACTTCATTACATTTATTTCATATTACTACTAGTAAATCTCCTAAACATCCCTGTGGACTAAGTGAAAAACAATCAACACTACTAAAACAAGAAAACACCAAAACATGTTTATCACCAGGTAGTTCTGAAACATCCTTACAATCTGACCTCATTAGACATGAAAACAATGCAGATTCAGAATTCCTGTTGGAAACTTCTAGTGGAAAATATTGTAAACATAAAGAAAAAAGTAAACATCATCAGAAAGATTTCCACTTAGAATTTGGTGAGAAATCTATTCCAAAAATTAAAGATGAAGATCATAGTCTGTCTTTTGATAATTCAGACTATGCACTGAAAAAGACTGATAAAGAAGGCAAAACATTAAAGAAACATAAATTAAAACATAAAGACAGAGAAAAGGAAAAGCACAAAAAAGAGCCAGATGGTGAAAAAGAAAAATACAAAAATAAAGATGGAAATAAAGCAGTGCAGAGAAGTGTTGAATTTGATAGAGAATTTTGGAAAGAGAATTTTTTTAAAAGTGATGAAACTGAAGATATCTTTTTAAATGTGGATCATGAATTCCTGACATCTGAAAAAAAATCTAAGTTGGAAAAAAACACAAAAGATGACAAATCAAGCAAGGAAAAACACATACCAAAAGAAAGAAGCTTTAAAGAGGAACGAGAAAAAGGAAAAAAGGAAAATGAGAAGTCCTTTAAGGAAGAAAAAATCAAAGAGTTAAAAGAAGAAAGGGAGAGTGTACCAATAGATAAAGAAACAGAATTACTTCCTTTGGGTGTAAGTGTTAAAGAAGAATCGATGGGATTGCATTTAATAGAAAAGGAGACAGAAATTGATAAACAAGAAAAGAATATGAAAGAAAATAAGGACAGACCTGAGAAACGTCTTCAGATTAAAGAAAAAGACTTGGAAAAGAATGACAGAAAAAATTCTGAAAAAGAAAAAAAGATAAAACATGATCATAAGCCAGAGAGAGACAAATTAGATTTGAATGAATGCATAGAAAAAACAAAAGAAAAGGACAGAGTAAATTCACACCAGGCAGAAAAATACCATAAAGAAAGTGAGAAGATAAAAAATATTGCCACAGTTAAAAAAGCTGATGACAAAGAAAAAAGTAGAGATAAGATGGATAAAAAACATGACAAAGAAAAAACTGAAAAAGAGAGGCATCTAGGTGAAAGCAAAGAAAAACACTTCATAGAGAAAAAAGGTAAGCTATCAGAGAAAGATAGTGAATATATTAAACTTGAAAAAAGTAGAACAAAAGAAAAAGAAAGGGAGATTGAGAAAAGGGAAAAATCTAGAGATAAAGAAAGTTTATCTTTAGCTGCTTCTAGGCATGTACAGGAAGAGAGAAGGTCAACTTCCACAGAAGGCAGTAAAACACTGCATGAAAAACTTTCATCCCTTAAAGAAAAAACAAAAGATGAACCTTTGAAAACTCCTGATGGAAGAGAAAAAGATAAAAAAGATAAAGATATAGACAGGTATAAAGAACGAGATAAGCACAGAGATAAAATACAACTCCATAACTTACCCAAGCACAAATATGAAGTAGATAAACCTAAACCTAAATCATTATTGACTCCGAAAGATACTCGACCAAAAGAAAAGAGATTGGTGAATGATGATTTAATGCAAACAAGTTTTGAAAGAATGCTAAGCCTTAAAGATCTAGAAATAGAACAGTGGCATAAAAAACATAAGGAAAAAATTAAGCAAAAGGAAAAGGAACGATTGAGGAACCGTTCCTGTTTAGAACTCAATAAAATAAAAGATAAAGAAAAAGCAAAAAATACACTAGCAGAATCAAAAAGTAAAGAACTAATTAGGTCAAAGAGTTCAGAGTTGTCTGATGTTTACACAAAAGAGAAACATTTAAAAGATGCTACAAGTAACAGATCTCAGTCTGTAGACACAAAGAACATAACGAATGTCGGGAAGTCATCTTTAATTATAGATAATAATTTAAGCAGATCTCCTCGATCAGAAAGTGAAAAAACAGGCCTCAGCTCTAGATCTGTATCAATGATTTCAGTTGCTAGCTCTGAAGATTCCTGCCACACTACAGTGACAACCCCAAGACCTGTAGTTGAATATGATTCTGACTTTATATTGGAAGGTTCTGATTCCCAAATGTCCTTTTCACAATCACCATTTTTGCCAGTTGCCAAGTCTCCTGCCCTTCATGAAAGGGAATTGGACAGTGTAACCGAATTGCCAGAGCGGATTAAATTACCATATGCAAACAGGCTTCCAACATCTCATCTCAGGTCATCTTCTGTAGAAGATGTTAAGCTTATTATTAATGAGTGTAGACCTGTCGTGGAAGTTCGAAGATGTAGCATGCCACCTGTCATTTCAGAACATACAAAACAACTTCAGACAATGTCAGAAGAAAACAATCAAAGTAGGTTACTGGCTGTGCCAAGTCATACTTGCAGTTCCCCTAAACATGAAGTGTCTTCTTGTAATGTGCCTGAAAATGACCTTTCAAAAGTATCTAACTTACATTCCAGTTTTGCTACTTCTCCAGTTACATCTTTCAACAGTAAGCATAGTTCATCAGATACAAATGTTATCAAAAGTACTACTCAGATGAGCCCTATAGGAGAAAATCCTATGCATGTAGAATCATGTAATCTAATTAATATGACTCAACAAAATAAATCTTGGGAGATACTTGTTGAAAGACAGGAGTCATTAAGCACAAATGATTTTAACTGTTCAAGTTATAGAGTACCTGATCAAGATCCAGTCATCCAGGGATTGTGTAATCCTGACAACAGAATATTAAAGGAACAGAATACATCTGAATTATTACCTCAACATCAAACTGAAATCCAAGGAAATTCAGGTGCTCAAGATTCAGCATCTTTTATGCCTTCTCAGCCACTCTGCTCTTTCCATGGCCAGTCATTCTCAGATGCTGAAAGTATTTCTAAACATATGTCTTTGTCATATATTGGTAATCAAGAGTCAACTTTTCAACAGAAGATTCTAGTCCAAAATAATTCTATTTTAGACACAGATAATAATTTCAAAAAAGATTTGGAAAATACTTTTTTTCCAACCGATGGTCAAAACACAGATGCATTTGTCACTGTGTATACTGAAAGGACCATTCAGAATATATCACCAAATTATGAAAGGACTAATGCCTTGCCCACAGTACCATCAGAAAAGGACTTTCTTGGAAATGATGCCTATTCACAAATAAATACACATCCTTATTCATTTAGCAAACTTACTTATAAAACTTCAGACAGTCATGAAGTTGATAGCACAGCTGACGCTCAGGTTATTTCACACGAAAAAGAAAAACTTGAGAATTCAGTTTTAATCAAGTTAGCTAATAAGTCTGATGTGGATCTTGGTGAGCTAAATGCAGGAATGTCTAAAGGAAACCTACATGAACAAGATAGTTCAAAAAAATATAGTGAAAGTAGAAAAGGATTTCTGTCCACAGAAGATGAGGAATCACAACAAAGCACTTTATCAAATCCTGAAAGTCACTCACAACCATCTGGTCAAGCAGAAGTACATAAATGTAGTCAGTTAGTTAAAATAGAGGTAGAAGAAACTGCCGAAGATGATAAAACTGATCATCAAATACCTCAAAGGATAACTAGAAACAGAGCAAATATAATGGCAAATCAGAGTAAACAGATCCCTATTAGTTGTGTGTCATTGTCTGAAAAAGATAATGAATCTGCATCTCCTAGAGGAAGAATAAGGTTAACTGAGGAAGATGATGCTCAAGTCCACCATCCACGGAAAAGGAAAATGTCACGTGTGCCTCAGCCTGTGCAAGTGAATCCCTCTTTACTGCAAGCAAAAGAGAAAACTCAACAGTCTCTGGCAGCCATTGTAGATTCTCTGAAATTAGATGAGATTCAGCCATATAGTTCAGAGAGGGCAAATCCGTATTTTGAATACTTGCACATAAGAAAAAAAATAGAAGAGAAACGCAAATTACTGTGTAGTGTTATTCCTCAAGCACCTCAGTATTATGATGAATATGTGACATTTAACGGATCATACCTCCTGGATGGAAACCCTTTAAGCAAGATTTGTATTCCTACTGTAAGTAACAGTTTTACTTGATAAAATATACTTTGAATATATCAAGATATTCCTTAGATACAATCTAATAATGTGTGCAAATTTGTGCTTCATTTAAGGGAAAGAACACTTCTAATAAAGGAGTGTCTTCTGGATGGCAAATATCTGAGATGAGTTTTTACTATGTAATAAGCCACTGGTTGCTTCAAATAAGTAAATGTAACTTTTCTAGTCACTGTTTTGTAGTTTACAGATGCTTCTGAGAGCTCTAGCCAAGACAGAAGGTTTAAAAAAGAGTAGTTCATTTCATTCACCAGAGATTATATGAAAAAATTTTGGTGAAAAGTTAGAGAAGAAGGATTGTATTTTCATTTTCACATGAGACAACAAGTGATTTTTGAAATCTTGTTCCAGAGGTTTGTAAAGGAAAAAAAAAGGAGGAGAGGGAGAAAAGGTTTTAAGTATTATATTTATTACTTTTATTAACTAAAATTTCTGACACATTTCAGGAAACCCTAAATAAGAATTAAGTTGTAGTTTATATGACTATAGGGCAAACAAATGAAATAGTAATCATTTTATGAAGATCCTCAAAAATGTAAAAGTAATTATTTTTGTTTCATTCCAAGAGACCTTCTGTTCCCCTAAAGATTTTTTTTAAAAAATGAAAGAAAAAAAGAAATTTACCTAAAATAACTACTCATCTTAAAACTTGAAAGTATAAGTAAATTTTATATTTCAATAATTACAGGTGAAACTTTTGTGTAGTTTCTTCATGCTAAAACATACACCTCAATGGTATTTTAATGAGCTGATTTATGGCGCCATCTGCTGTTTATTCAACATATTTTTGATGGTCTCCCATTTGGCTAACAGATCGATCACTACCATCAGAGCACATCCCTTGTTTTGAGGTTTTGTTAGTTAGCCTTATGGTCAGCATGATAATATTTTTCAAACTGAGCTACCAAGAACTGATGTTTTAGAAACTGAAAACACGTAGATGATTCTTCAATTTGCCTTCATCCTTTTTAAAACTATAGGAATCTCTCTCTCTCTCTGTCTCTCTCTCACACACACACACACACACACACACACACACACACACACACGTCTCCTGTACATAGAGTACTCTACTAAGTGCTAGGGAGATATATGATTTAGATGATAGCAGTAATCACAGTTGACATTTATATAGATTTTTAAGGTTTTCAAAGCACTTGATTCAGCAATATCGTTTCTCAGTGACATCACTTAGACATTGTAACTCAGCCCACCAAAAACACTTGAAAACTCTGCAGTTACTCATTTATGACATTTTTCCTACGAAACAAATTGCAGAACCATCGACTTCTAGCAAGATATGCCAGTATAATTGTCATGACAGCATTCTGATAAAAGTTTGAGTGGAGATAAAGCATGACAGAAAGATGCATTCAACTTTGTCATGTTACATTGCTGTTGTATCCCAAAATCATGTTTACTTTAAAAAAAATTTTGTAGTTCACTTATATATAAAACATGAGACATATTGTATCTTAATATATCCTCTTCTCTTTTTTCTGAGTTAGGTTTTCCACACCCTAGGCTATCAGAAATTACTTTTGATCTGAGAACCTGAGTTTCATCTCAATTTAAACCTTTGATATCTGCCTTCCATTACTTTACCTTACTTTTGTTTCTGGTAAAAATGCTTATTGTCACTTCAGTGTGAGTCTAACTTCTTGGTCAGCCACAAGAATTGCTAGAGAGACACTAAACCCAAAACTTAAAATATTTCATAGAATTATTGAATTTTAAAGCTAGAAGGGAGTTAGAAAACATCTAATCCCACTCCTTCATTTTACTGACAGGAAACTAGGTGCCAAAGTGGAAAAAAGCTGCACTAGAACTTCAGTCTCCTTTCTCAGTTTTGTTTTGTCTTTACTGCCTAACATTTTGTTAGAATACCAAGGTGCAAAATGGGAAAACAAAGTGACTTTTTATATGATAAACAATGTAGTCTAATAATATAGGTAGGATTTGTATAGCTCTTTAAAATTTACAAAGCATTTTACAAAAATTAACTTATTTTATCCTCACAACAACCATGAGAAGAAGGTGCTATCATTATCCCCATTTTACAGATGAGGAAACTGAGGCACACATAAGTTAAGTGACTTGACCAGAGTCACACAACTAGTAAGTGTATGAGGCTAGATTTGAACTCACAGTTTCCTGACACCAGGTTCAGTGCTTTTTTCCCACATACCACTAGTTGCTTCTAAAGATGATTCTCATTGAATCATAGAATTTTAGAGCTTGAAAAGATATTTAGGATCTAATTCCGTATTTTATAGATGAAGAAACTAAAATACAGCATGGCTAGTGACTTGCCTAAGATCATATAGCTAGCTAGTAGCAAACCTGGGGTCTCTTGACTTCATTGATCTTTCTGTTTCTATGGATGTTCCAGACTATGCAATCGAAATTTTAATTAAGTTATTAGTAAAATATATATTTATGTATGTATACAGGATGCCTGAGTGATTCCTAACTTTTTTTTGTAGTTGACATTCTTTCATTATCTGATTTCGTGAGATAGGTACTACCCTCTCTAAAGTACTGTGTGAAATATGTTTAAGTTTGTTGATTTAAAATTCATAGTGAAAATTTAATAACTATTGGAATTACTGGAAGCACCCTATGCTATCAAAAACTAAGATAGTAATAACAAACTCTCTCAGGAATCACAGAATATCAGAATTGAAAGGAACTTCAGGAGTCATATATTCTAACCAATACAAGAAAAAGAATCTCCCTTTTTCACCATCCCCTGCAGGAGATGACATAACCTCTTACTGAAGCCCTCCAGTGATGGAAAAGTCACTTTCTCCTAAGGCACCCTGTTCTATTTGGGGGAAATGGTTAGGAAGTTGTCATTATGTGAGGTCAAAATCTGTTCTTTTGCGTTTCCACTCACTGTTCTTAGTTCTGCCCTCAAGGACCAAACAACAAGTATAATTTACTCTGGTATGGCAGCCTTTCAACCACTCAGAAACAGCTATTATACTCTCTCCATTCTAAATTTTTTATTCTTCACACTAAAAATCCCAAGTTAATAGATCCTTCTATGACATGTTTTCTAATCCTCTCCCCAATTTTGGTTGCTGTCTTCTAGATAATTTCTAGGTGATTAGCGTCCTCCTAAACTACAGCAACCAGAATCAGACAATACTCCAAATGTAATCTAGGGAAGAATACACAGCAGGACTAGCACCTCCCCTGTGCTGGTCACAATGCCTCTGTATCGCCTAAGGAAAAATTAACTCATCATCCATTTTCTCTTTAGTTCATGAAATACCATAGGAAGATCATAGGAAATTCCCGACACAATATTACGTCTCTTTCTCTATTGATTTACACTATTGTATCTTCCCAACTCCCACCCTGAGCAGCTTGCTTACGTTATCTGTATGTATCTTTTTACAGTCAACATTATTCAGTTTCTCTCTCTCTCTCTCTCTATCTCTCTCTCTCTCTCTCTGTCTCTCTCTCTCTCCATATATACATATATATCTATATATATACACACACACACATATATATACACATACACATGCACATATATACATACACACACATGTATGTATCTTATGACATCTTGTGTTTGTCAGAATTTGTGCTGTCAGAATTCCTTTTTCAAAAGCATCTTATTCATTTTGGTTAAATTTTCTCACTTGCATGAGAGAAATATATCTCCTTTATATATAATAGCACCTACCATGTAGTATTCTACTATTCCTTTTCCTAATCTATTCCCTTTGAATGTGGTAAACCTTTCATTAGCCAAATTTCAGTCATAAATCACATCCCACAAAGTTTTAGTGGCCATCTAATGCCCTTGATACTTCTTTTAGTCAACACAGTGTCTTCCTTTCTCTTGGTAGGTACTTTACAAATCTTTGTAAAGTTAAACAGTCATAAAATCAGATACTCCTAGGTACTCAAACCTTACTCCCATTGGGGGAGGGCCCTTAAAATATATCTTACCAGTCTATCTGGACTTCTAGGTAGACATATTATACCTTATAATCATTCTGATTGTATAACTTGACAATCCATTGACACTACAGCAGGGACTGTCATTTTTTTTCCTCTCACCAGCACAGTGCCTGACAGATAGTAGGAATTTAGTAAATATTTGCTGAATTGAATAGAATATTGTCCTTTCAAGATAACAACTCTATCGTCCTTTTGAATATTATGAAATGAAAGTTAAGTGATATGTTTATGCTGATGGTTAGAGTGGTTAAGCAGAAAGAGCAGAATTGGGCTCTAGCCCGAGGCTCAGCCACTTAGTATCTATGTGGGATGGAGAGAGAGAGAGAGAGAGAGAGAGAGAGAGAAACTGAATAATGTTGACTGTAAAAAGATACATACAGATAACGTAAACAAGCTGCTCAGGGTGGGAGTTGGGAAGATACAATAGTGTAAATCAATAGAGAAAGAGACGTAATATTGTGTCGGGAATTTCCTATGATCTTCCTATGGTATTTCATGAACTAAAGAGAAAATGGATGATGAGTTAATTTTTCCTTAGGCGATACAGAGGCATTGTGACCAGCACAGGGGTGGTGCTAGTCCTGCTGTGTACTCTTCCCTAGATTACATTTGGAGTATTGTCTGATTCTGGTTGTAATATTTGCAGGATTAGACTTTTGCTTGCCTCAGGGAATAACCATCCTTAGATTATTTAGTAGAAGTTCAGGAAGCTAAACTTCAGTGGAATGTAAGAAAGAGCATCCTAAAAATGAGAGCTATCCAAAAGTGGGATACCCCTTCTGGCATCATGGATGTTCCTAATCACTGGAAGTCTTCAAGTGAAAAGAGTCTGTATCATCCTCTGTAACAGATATTGTAGAAGGGGACATGCTTCAAGTAGCATCATCTTAGGTGATGTTTTTCAACTTGTAGATTCTGTGATTCTATAGAACTTCTATATTAGAAGCTGTGTTTATATACAAGTGAACCTCGGTTATCCCTGGTTTGGAGCACATTTTATGGTATTGATTTTAAATTACAATAGAATCTTATGCTGGGTAGTGGGGCTAATGTTTAACTTACAAACTAAACTGTAGTTAACAATAACACCTCACGGATGGCATATCAAGGAATTAGATATTCTAATGCAATTTATCAGGCATTTTGGGGGAAAGATGTTTCACTTGCTGATTTTACAAATTATTGGATTTTGCCCCATTAAGTACTAAAACTTATAAAATTTTTGATCAATTTTTACGAAAAGACAACAAAAAACTGTTATATACTTCCCTGACATCCTAAATAGAAAGTCCTGATATTAACCTCTTGCTTAGTATGAATCATCATTAGAAATATGGTATTTTATTGTACTATGATTTCCCCAGGGCACTAGTAAAATGTATAATTTGCCCCTATCCTAAATGGCCCTAGCCTTAGGGCCATTATGCTTGTTGAGTCCTTGTCTGCTTTAAAATGTTTGTCTCCCTCACTGTTTTGTCAGTTGCCATTTCTTTCTAATATTTTGCTATGGGTTTGAGAGACAAAAGGCAACCACACTTGTTAGAATTGTATTTAAAGGAAGAATAAAATAAGATATTGAGTTAGGACAGTTGAGTTTTCATTCCTTCATTGCTTTCACTGCCTAATTCTTAGGAGAGTAGGCTTACGTAAACTTGCTGAATCAATCCTCTGCCTCTTGAAATACAACTTCCATCTTTATCGTTCTGTTGAAACTATCCTCTCAGAAATCAGTAGTCACTTCCTACTCACCAAAAACAATCACCTTTTTTCAGTCCTCATCTTTTGACTCCTCTGTAACATTTGAAATTGTGGATTAATCTCAACCTTCTGGATATTTTTGTATTCTTTGGGCCTTCCCTGATACTTTTATTTTTCTGCTTCCTCTCCTGAGCTCCAGATTTATGTTTCTAAATACCTACTGGATACCTTCACCTCTATATCTTACCAGCATCTGAATCTCAACATAACTTAAATTGAATTTGGAGGAATCTTCTTTTCTAAAATTTATGTTGCTTCTGAATTTCGGCTAAAGACATCACTGCTCTCCTAATCACTTGTGTTTAGAACCTCACAAGCATCTTTGACTCTCCGTTTCCTTTGACCCATACATCCTATCAGTTACCAGTTTCTGTTCATGCTCTCTCCAAAATACCTCCTACATCCATTTCCTAACTATTTCCCATTGCCAGCACACTAGTTCAGACTTTTATTAACTCTCACCTAAACTATTCCAGTAGCTTCCTAAAGCCTAAAGTACTTCCTCACCCCATCCAATCTAACCAGACACCCCTGGCCCCTAATTGAGGCCATCTGCCATGAACCCTGTTACCTCTTTTAGCTCAACAATTTAAAGCTCCTCTACATTTTCTCCTTTGTTCAAGGTCCCAAAGGAGGAATGCCCCTTCTATTTATGCTCTTAATTACATCACTCCCATCTATTCCAGGAGGTTGTCCCATCATTAATTCCTTCTCTCACTTCTTCCATCACTCCCTTTTTATTGATTTTTTACCTGCTGCCTTTAACCTTCACAGGTGTATCCTATCTATAAAAAACAAATTTAATTTTACCCTACTATCCCCTCAATTATCCCCTCTATTAACCTATATCGCCTTCATTGCCAAGCTTTTAGAAAGTCATTTATTCTCACTGCCTTCGCTTCATGATCTCTCTTTTCATTTTTCACCCCATCTCAGTCAGTTTTTAATACCCTGCCACTTCTCAGAGTGCTTTAGGCAAACTTAACAATTATCTTTTTAACTGCCAAATCCCTTTAGCTGCTAAATTCCTTTCCTCAGCCTCATTTCCTAGACTTCTTAGCTTTTGACACTGTTGAGTGCTTCTCCTGGAAATTCCTCCTTGGCCACTATAATTTACTGGTTTTCTTGCTATTGGTTCATCTTAAGACTGTAAATTTAGAGCTCGATAAGTCCTCAGAGTCCATCTAGTCCAAGCCTGTCATTTGACAGATAAAAGAAAATGAAGCCCAGAGAGGTTATGACTTGTCCAAAGTCTCACAGGTAGTAAGGGTTAGAGCAGGACTTCGAACTCCAAAGTCAGTACTCTTTGCACTTTTACCAGACTGTCTCTAGCATCTTCTTTCTCACCTGCCCCCGGCCACCTACTAACAAGTACCATGGAGACTGTATTGGAATCTCTGTACTCTTCCTTGGTGATCTCATCAGCTCAATATTTTCAGTTATCTTCTCCATGTAGATGATTCCCAAATGTGCAAATATATATATACGACAGCTCTAATTGCCTGAGCTCTAGTCCCACATAGCCCACTGCCTGCTGGGCATATCTACCTTGATGTCAAGTGAGCATCTCAAACTTAAATATCCAAAACTAAACTGAATATCTCTCCCCCTCATCTTGTCCCTCCTCCAAACTTACATATTTCTATTTAAGGCGTCATCTTCATAGTTATCCGAGTTTACCTCCAAGTTGTCCTTGATTCATTCCTCTCCCTCATCCATCCCTATACATAGCTGCCAAGTTTTGATTCTACCTTCCCAGCATCTTGCATCCATCCTCTTCTCTCTGATCACTTGGCCATCACCCCCACCTCAGGTGCTCATCACCTCTTCTCTGAATTATTTTAATTGCCACCTGCTTGGCCTCCCTGCTTCTAGTCTTTTCTTTCTTCAGTCCATCCTTAACAAAACATATAAAATAATCTTCTTACAACAAAATTTTGACTATGTCACTCTGCTGCTCAAGAACTTTCACTTGCTTTCCTTTTGCCTTGAGAATAAAATACAAACTCCTTAGTCCAGTGTGTAAGGCTGGCTCCAACTCTCCTTTTCACAGACTTTTAAGGTACCCTTTTTCACATATTCTATACTCCATATTTCACCACTGTTTTCCGATTCAGTAAGTCTGTTGTCTCTGCATTGCACAAGCAACCCACATGCCTGGAATGCACTTTGTCTTTATCTGTGTGTCTTAGAATTCTTATCTTCCTTTAGCTTCAGTTCACATATCACCTCTTCAAAGAAGCCTTCCAAGATTCCCCAGTTGTTATTGCTCTCTTCTTTGTATTTACTTATTTGTGTACATGTTATATCCCCTTGGGATAGCTCTTTGAAGGCAAAGATTGTTTTGTTTTTCTATCCCCAGTGCTTAGCATTGTGTACAAGTCTTAGATCATAGATGCTTAATAAATGTGCTTTGAATTCTCCTCCACCATCTAGAAATGACATCTCTATCTTGTTCTAGGTGCTCCAGCCTGGTACCTTGTTCCTATCTTTCAAGCATCTAATTCTGTTTTGTGTTATTGTTATTTATGTACATGTCTATCTGCATGCCTCTTGTGGACAGAAACCACATCTTATCTATGTTTGTATGTCATCCAGTATCTAGCCCAATGCTTTGCGTAAGTAATAGATGTTTAATAAAAATTTGTTGAATGGATGAGTAAAATGGATGAATTTTTAACAACTTTTTTGACCACTCAGGTTTTGTTTTATTTTTTTTTCTACTAGGTAAGTTAACATCTAAAAAAGTGTGTTAGTATTTCTAGGTTATGTTTCACTGAGTAGGATTTGACTATATATAGCAAAATCTATGCCTATGTTAAGTTCTATTTTAATAAAGATTTGTTATTTTTAATGTTACTTTTTAAAATATAGAATTTATAATTAAAATGTGTGACTTTTTTTCCCTTAGATTACACCACCTCCATCCCTGTCAGATCCACTTAAAGAGCTTTTTCGGCAACAGGAAGTTGTAAGAATGAAACTGCGTTTGCAACATAGTATCGAAAGGGTACTAATTTCTTACAGTTTAAAAAAGAATTTAATGTTTAATACAGGGATGAAGCTAAATTTATCCTCTAATCAGCCAGTGTATTTTGGCAATGGGTTACAGTTTCCTCCAATTATAGTGTAGTTTCCTTTTTTTTGGTAATCCTTTTTGTAAAATGACCAGAAGTCCCAGGCAGCTTTCCCTCATTATCCTTTGTTGAGCTGCCTCTGCATTGCACCCCTGCTTCTATGACTTCTAAGTGAGTCTTTTAGGACCCCAAGCCTTGGGAGAGTTATTTGGTCTTGCAAATTTTGGGCTGGCTATTATATACAAATGAACTTAACCTCTCAGTTTCTTGATCTAAAAATGAGTATTTAGACCCAGATAATAAAACACTTATTCTTTTATAATTTTGTTCAGTGTTACATTAGTCCTTGAATATCTTTCTTAAAGCATGCAAGAAGACAATCTACCCTACCCCAACCCAAGCAGCCCCTCAAGGAGATGGACCAGAAGGTTATCATAGCCACAGTATCCATTGTGATATTAGTTCTTTTAATTCGAAAAAGGGTATTTGTAGCAAGTTGCAGAAACCTCTGAAGGCTTCTTAAAACCCTTTATATTCAGTATTCATCTTTAATTCCTGAATTTACTAAAATTTACTATTAAATATCTTGTTAGTATGTAATAATAATGTCCAGAAACCATAATAAATGTGATATTTTTATATAAAAATGTTAGAAGAAATTATATCTAGTGAATAAATATAGCATAAAATTATGGTAGCTTTTTATGTTTATGCTCTGCTCATTTGTCTGTCTTTGAAGGCATTTGTAGAGATCATGAAAATAATTTATTATTTCACCAAAATTTGACACTTTATATATTTGACATATTGTGTAGCATTGTTTAGTATATTACTATAGTATGTTATGGCAATATTTACTTTATAGTGCTGATGAGGTTTTTTTCTTCTGTAGTCTTAAAAATGTAACATTTCCTTTCTTTCATCCTCCTTTATATGTTATTCTTCGAGAAAAACTTGTATCAATGATGGAGATACTTTGTAATGACCATTTTCTTTTCTCATACCAAGATTTGAACTTTCAATTTCATATATTAAACTTCTGACCAAATTAAATATGAATTTTAATTCAAAAGTTACATTTTTAAAATCTCATTTTAAATTTCATTGTATTCATCCAGGTAATTGTCATATAAAAATTATCTTTAATTAATTAAGCTAAACTAACCTAATTTCATTGATACTGGGAATTTTCAGTGGGGAAACTTCCTTTAGTAATACACATTAGAGACTGTTTTGCACATTATAGTCTTAGACTTACAAAATAAACAACACATTTATATGCGTATAAAAGTCATATGCCCCTTTCTGCTATTATAAATTATAAATGTTAGTTTTTTTTAAAAAGATGGGATGATATTTGTAGGTATGTTTATTTCTATGAAATCATCCTGTGCAAAAAAGGAACAGACAGCTCAAGAAAGAAAAAAATAACTTATATTTTCAAACTGTCAAATCTCATTTTAGAAATTCAGTAACCTATTTCCAAGCCCTTAATGAAAAGAAAGCAAGTTCTAAATCTCTGAAAATAAAATAAATTTCAAGTGATCCTTCAAGTGAAAAGTAAGTCACTGTGTAGACCATATAGATTTTTTAAAATATATTTTTATACATAATTTTTTCCTTTGTTCAACTAGGAAAAGCTTATTGTGTCTAACGAACAAGAAGTTCTCCGTGTTCATTATCGAGCTGCAAGAACATTAGCGAATCAGACACTGCCCTTCAGTGCATGCACTGTTCTCCTGGATGCAGAGGTGTACAATGTGCCCCTGGATTCTCAGGTATAACGTTTTTTGCTGTGGTCAGTATGTTTTTCTGTATCAATTGCTTTTGAAGTAGAGACAATATGATGTAGTAGAGGGATGGCAAGATTTGTAGTTGGGAGAGATGTGTGTTCATATCTTATCTCTGACACTGACTACATGACCATGGGCAAGTTTCTTAACCTCCGTCATCTGTAAAATGGGGATAATACCTTTGGTACTTACGTAGCAATGTTGTTGTGATGAGATTGTGTAAAACTTTTTTGCAAATCTTAAAGCATATATTATGTTGAATATAGTACGTTGGATAGCATATAGTATGTTGGAAAGAACCAGTATTTTGAGTCAAGGATTCAGGTCCCAGCTCTTCTGCTTAGTGTGACCTTGTATAACTTTGAATGTTTCATTTAATATCTCTGGGCCTCATTTTCTTTTTCTGTGAACTGAAAGAGTTAGACAAAATGATCTTTAAGGTCCTTCTAGCTCCAAATCTGTGATCCTATGGTTCTGTATAAGTGTTATCTACTGTTTTTACCATTATTAGATGTCCATAGAAATAACCTGAAATGTAAGGGAGAGATGGCGTCTCCTCTTTTAGGTGGGAGGGAAGTATCCCGTTTCCACCTATTTTAGTCTCCTATATTCAGCTGAAAAAATATTTCATTCCTATCACATGGGACCTCTAAATGCAATTTTATTTATAAAACCATATTTTTAAAAAATATAAACAATATATTCTTAGTACCTTTGAGTGATTTTTCTAAAGTATTTTTTGGGTATAAGTTTCTTGGACCTCTAAGATTCACTCTATCTCTTA
The DNA here is from genome assembly GCF_900497805.2 of Vombatus ursinus. NCBI lineage: Eukaryota > Metazoa > Chordata > Mammalia > Diprotodontia > Vombatidae > Vombatus > Vombatus ursinus. Next base: position 39,336,170 of record NW_020954590.1, on the reverse strand, counting down.
TCAATGAGATTAAGCAAGTTTAAAGTTCCTAACATTTCTTTAAAAAAAAAAGTCATAAGTGCCAAGTCTTTCTTTGAACATTGGTGTTGACTGAAATAGGGGATTATAATTCTAATGAGATATCATTTGTTAACTGTAGTATGATTTATCAGTGTACATAAAAAACATCATATTATGTGTTGGAATTTGTTGGGTCTGGATGATAGGGTCCTACAAAATAAGATTAATTTAATTATGCAGAAGAGAAGACGGATATACACTAAAAATAAAAATAGTAATATGGGATTACAGAAAACAAAGCATAGTAATGGAAAAAAGACCTGGAGATCATGGTTATCACCATTCATTCATTCAAAGAGAGGGTTATTAGCATCTATGAATAAAAGTTAAGTAATTGTAGTGCTTTTGTCCTGGAGAAGATAAACTAAGAGGTAACCATTATCTTCTCAAGTATATGTCCATGACCTGTGATTTCACTTGTTTGTGAATTCCCACCACCCTAATTGTCTTAGTTGCCTTAGGTGCAGACGAGTTATGTGACTTTCCCAAGAGTGAACCAGCCAATAAGTGTCAGAATCAGAACTTAAAACCAGGTCTTCCCAAGTCCAGCTTTCTACTATATAATACTCAGTCACCATGCATTTATTAAATCTTATGCTAGACACTGTGGTAAGCACTAGGAGGCTAGAGAAAGTAAAAAAAAGAAATACTGTTCCCTCAATGAGCTCACACTCCAGTGAGAGAGACAACATGTAAAAAACGGGGTACATACAAAATATATACCGAGTAGATGAAGGCATTCTGAAAGAAGAAGACATTAGTATCTGGGAGTACTAGGAAGGAAGTTTTACAGAAGGTGGGATTTAAGCTGAACTTTGAAGGAAGCCAGTGAAACTAAGAAGGTTGAGATAAGGGGCCAGAGTATTCCAGGCATGGGGGATGGCCAGTGCAAAGGCACAGAGAAGGAACATGGACTGATGAGCGCAAAGACCTGAATGTAGGCCACAGTAGCTGCATTACAGTATACATAGAAAGGAGTAAAGTGTAAGAAAAAAAGGTAAAAAAAAGTAAGAAGAATGGAAAAGTAAGAAGGAACTTTAAATGCCAGAGGACTTTTCATTTGATCCTGGCTGTGGTAGGGAGCCACAGCAAATCTCTCAGCAGGGATGGGGTGAGGGGGTGACATGGTCAGACCTACAATTTAGAAAAAAAAAATAACTTTAGCAGCTAAGTGGAAAATGTATTAGAGTGGAAAGAGACAGTTAACTAGTTAGAATGTTGTTAAGGCAGACATGACAAGGTGTGGCAGTGGATTAGATACATGGTATGAGAATGATGAGACAAGGATGGCAAGGTGAGAGAATGCTACCTCTCTTCAAATATTTGAAGGATGTTTGTGCAGCAGTGACCTAGTTTTTCCCTATATCTGCATAGGACTGTGAAGACAGAAATGACTTGGTAAAACAGAAGAAATTTTTATTTTTGTTAACTATAAGGAAGGACCATTATTGTTAAATATAAAGAAGGGCCGTTATTGGACAAATAAAGTACTTTAAAAAAGTTAGAAGAGGTTATAAGATCAACTCTATCTCTAAGGATTTTTTTTTTTTTAAAGAATGAGCCACATTTATATACTGCTTTAGGTTCACAAAGCTCTTTTCTCACAAGAGATATTTCAGATAGGATAAACAACCATATGTCCTTAATAGTTTTGATGTGTACCTGCAGAAGATGGGATTACATGATATTTTGAGGTTCCTTTTAGCTCTATCAATCTAATTTTCAACCCCCCATTCATCCTAAAAAATTATTGGAATTATATGAATGAAGGCTTATGATAATATTCAGGGAAAAGACTATTAAGAAGCTTACACTGAGTCCTGTTAGTTACTAATATTTCTTATGCTTTATTTTAGAAATATTGTACTGAAATTTCATCTGCTAATTATAAAAATTTCTGATCAAGATATGATTCAAAGTATAAGATGTAAAGCTCAAAAAAAGAAATTTTTTCCTGAGAGCTGGCCTCAGAGCCAGGAAGACTTCAATTCAAATCCTTCCTGTGTCACATACTGGCTGTGTGTACACAAGTCACTTAGCCTCTCAGTGGTCTGGGCAGCTCTCTGAGTAGCAGATCAGGTGTCAGGCTGCATTGGGAGGGTGAGTTTGCTCCCCTGAAAGTTCCATATGCCGTTGAAATTACTGGTCCAGCCCCTACCTTGTGCAGTTAGGTGGGTTCTTTACATTTGAGGCTTCACTCTGTAGCATTAAGAAAAGATGTGATTTCAAATTTGGTTGGCTAATAATTTAGGCATATAGCATTCATATAATTAAATACTAATTTTGCTAAGGGCTTTTGGCTTTGTTCTTCTAAAATGAAAATAAAAGAAAATACGTTCTCACATAAAACAGCATTTTTATAGCATAGTCATGTTTGTAGATTTAAGAGTGTTGGGGAAATTTTTTTGGTTAAGTTTAAATAACGAGAATTGAATACTTATTGAAATACATTTTCACTGATACATATTTTTCTTACATCACCAGATTTTCTACCAGTATCCCTTCCTCTTCACTTCCCAGAGAGCCATCCCATGTAACAAATAATGTTTTTAAAGGAGTATTTTGTTTTTTTGTTTGTTTGTTTGTTTTTGTTTTTTGCTAGGCAGTGGGGTTAAGTGACTTGCCCAGAGTCACACAGCTAGTGAGTGTTATGTCTCTGAGGCTGGATTTGAACTCAGGTCCTCCTGACTCCAGGGCCAGTGCTCTATCCACTGCACTACCTAGCTGCCCCTACAGGAGTATTTTTAAAGGAGAAGGGGAAGGAATGAGAGAAAAGAAAATCATCAAAACCAATCAGTATGTTTAAAAAGTCTGAAATATATAAAATATACCACATTCATGGGCCTCTCACTTCTGCAAAGGAGTGAGGGTATCTTCTCATTCCTCTTCTTAGGGGTCATTCTTGTTCTTTGTAATTTTGCAATATTCAAGTAATTTTTTTAATAACTGGTTTATATCAAGATTATTTTCTTTGGCCTTACTACCCAGAAGAATAGTGCTCATGCCTTTTTTTCTTTTCCTGTTTATTTCTTATTTAACATTTTTATCACTTTTTCCATGGCATTTTCCTGTTTTCAACACATAGTTAATTGGTGCAGTATAACCTAGTGTTTGAGTGAGTACTAAACATTTTCCAGAAAGTTTTTCTACCCAGACATCATGGGGCATTGCTGACACTTATGACTCCATGGCAAAAGACTATATTCTGTAAAACAAACTGTGGTGAGGAATGCTAAACCACCCCTCTGGGCCTTATTGTCCATATGTGTAAAATGAAGTTTGAACTAAATAATCCCAAAAGTACTTTCCAGTTCTCATATTTTGAGGAGTTAGTGAGTCTCCTGGTATGTTGGATAAAATTACAGACTATAGAGAGAAGATAATGGAGACAGGGAGATGTACCTTCTGCACCTAGCACAGTGCCTGGCACATAACAAGCAGTCAGTAATACTGATTGATAGATTGAATGCTGATGACCCTTTCAGATTTTCAGTGTTCAAATTTGTAGTTTCTTAAGACTGTCCATTTCAGACCTTGAGTGACCTATTCAGATAGTAAGTGTGTGATATTTTAAGTGATCATTTGCCTATGAAAAGGTCAGAAAATTTGGCTAAGAATTGGCAATGATAGTATGCCTGTACCATTTACCCTTTTCTCCTCCCATTCACTGATGTGGGTAAACAGGAGAGACTGAGAGTCAAAAAGTAGTGAAGCTGGTCATGAGAGAATGGAGCTGTAGGGTCCAGCTTGCAGGAAGAATCCACATTTTCCCCTATGCCTCGTAAAGAGTACGAGGTGGGGAAGAATTTCTCTCTCTTCCCTCGCCAGTGGCATCTTACATCACATGTAAATAACTAGGAGACATTTGTTGTTGTTGTTGTTGTTGAGTCATTTTTCAGTCATGTCTGACCCTTCACAAAAACCCCATTTGGGGTTTTCTTGGCAAAGGTTCAGGAATGGTTTGCCATTTTCTTCTTCAGCTCATTTTACAGATGAGGAAACTGAGGCAAACAGGGTTATGTGACTTGCCGAGGAAGTGTCTGAGGCCAGATTTGAACTTACAAAGATGCGTCTTTCAGACTCCAGCCCTGGCACTTTATTGCCACCTAACTGCCCTAGGTTAAGGATAAATGAATTAAAATTCTATCAGAGTATTCACTTTAAAGATGTGTTACATTTGTTTTGGAATGTTAAAAGGATATTCTTAAGTATTTCCTTGTCTCAGAAGATAAAGTCTTTTTTAGCACTCAGCCAACATAGCACAAGACCACATAGCCCTTCAGGTGGGAAGAATCCTTGTGCAGCCCCCACTTCTCCCTCAAGGTTTTTTGAATACTTTTTGGTGTGTATGATTTGCAGGAATGATTATTTTTAACAAAATATTACATATTTTCACTTTAGATGTCTGGATTTAGCTATATACTGGGTAAATGTTGAATGTTACTCATCATAATCTGCTCTTTATGTTCAAATTCTCAAATGAATGTACAGTCAGTGTTGGATAGTATTGCAGCTAGAGCCTAACTTCGCTCCTAATTATCTTTATATCTCACTGCAGTGGCTCACTGGCAATACTTATAGTTGCACCAGCTGAAAACCATACACGGTTCATCTTGTTTGTTGTAATGGCTTTGTGTGCACTTAAAGCTCAACAATCCCTCACACCCAGTATCTGTAGCAGCCTGCATCTAAAACCACTTTTATTGCTATGCCTAAGATAAGAGGGCTTTCCCACCAGAGGAGATTGAGAAACAGTATTGAAGCACCTGTTTTCAAAGGTTTGTCACTCATTCTCTATATGCTTGTCAGTCCTAGTGTAGAAAAAAAATGTTGCATTGTCACATTTTAAGAGTGGAACAAATGTACAATGTTGTAAGGAATTTAAAATCTATATGTGAACGAAGTTATTAGAGCAAGAAGGTGAATCTATCCCATGCACATCAACTAACCAGAAACCACAAGTCTGAGACCACAGGAGCTGGTGATCATTGCCAGTTCCCGTCCTTTTGGCTTGCCCTGGGTTCATTGCTCCAGAATTGCCTGTCTCATGAATTGGATAATTTGGCTCCCAGTGGTCCAATTCTTCTACCATTTTATATTCCTGAGTATAGACAATGTTATGTCTATACTGCTAAGCAATAAAGAATCATAGAATGATTATAGTCAGTTGAGAAGCTAATATACAAGCTTTATTGGGACATTTGGAATAGGACTTCACATTATCTCTTTTGCATTTAAAGCGGGTTCTTTTCTTTTTAGTGTTTTCTATGTGGGCGATTTCTGCTTGGCTAGTCTGCCACTGCAGCGTTTGCCATGATAACTGCTCTGGTAACTGTTACATCACTATTCTGGTGCCCAGGAAAATACCCTTTCAAGATCCCACAAGGCCTTCTACCAAAAGAAAAAAGATGCAAATGGGAGGCAGCCCTATCACAGACACAGAATTGCCAGTGGAGCAGTGTGCTCAAGAAGCCAGTGGAGGGAAAGGGCATCCCCCATTCCTTCAGAGCTCAGACACTTATTCTTACTCCTTAAGGCTGACAAAACAGAAAGGGCCTGAGGGACAATGATTGTCCCTTTAGTATATCTATAATGTTGCAGTTTAGCATGATGACAATTTAAATTGTCATCATGATCTGTAGGAAATAGAGGATATCTGTGACTGCTCTGAATTTTTGGGGGAAAGAGTTTCCTCTTTCACACATCCCCAAGGGATTCTTACATATCTGAACATTAATGTTCACTGTCCCCAAGTACTCATTTATTTATTGTTCAACTATTTGAGGACAGAGAGTGTTTGGTTTTTTCTTCTTTTCTTTCTTTCTTTCTTTCTTTTTTTTTTTTGGCTATTGCCTAATAGAACAGTGCATTGGGTGTAATGGATAGTCAACATAGTTTCTTTTCTTATTGCCACAGAAATGGGATATTAAGTTAAGTAAAGTTTGGGAACATAAATTTTGGATGGGTTAATCTGTAAATAACTTTAAGTACTTACAAGTGAATAAAAGTAAAACCAACTACATTGCCACACATCCCTAGCTCTCAATATACTCTTGGATGAATAAATAAAAACACAGCTTGGGCACACAGTCAACTAGATTTACTGGAAGAGATGAAGCAAGAGTTTTAAAAAGAGCTACAAAATTATTTATAATGAAATGAAACTGCTAGAGGAAACCATTGGAAAAGAAATGAGAGTACTAGGATAAAATGTTAGAAAAGAAATGAGAGTTATAGAAAGAGAGTTAATAGTTTGGCGCAAGAAGTCACTTCCTAAAAGAAACTCCAAAATAAAAACTCTCAGGAACATTGTGGCCAAAATCCAGAGCTTCCAAGTGAAAGAAAAAAAAAATACTTCAAGCAGCCAGAAAGAAAGCATTCAAGTCCCATGAAGCCACAGTCAGACTCACACAAGATCCATCCACTACCGTAAAGGAGTGGAGAGCTTTGAATAATATTTCAGAAAATAAAAATAGAGACTTCCAACCAAGAACAATTTACCCAGAAAAACAGTATAATCCTGTTGGGGGCAGAGGGTGGGGAGGGGAAAGGAAATGGACATTTAATGAAATACAGAACTTCCAAGCTTTCCTGATGAAAAAACCCAGAGCTGCATAGAAACGTTGAAATTCAAACATGAGACACAAGAGAAACATAAGGTAAATAGGAGTGAGCAATCCTAAGGGACTAAACAAAGATGAACTTTTTTACATTCTAATATGGGCAGATGATGCATGAACCTTAGAATCCTATCGTCAGGAGTAACAGAGGAAGTCTAATAAGGCAGAGGGCCTGGAAATAGCTTGTTGTTTTGATTATCTCGAAAGAAAAGAAAGAGGGGAGAAAAGAAGTATATTAGGGTAGGGGGAAGAGAGAAAAAGGATGGGAAAATTATTGTATAATTTGAGTAATCAAACATTATACAAACAAGGAAGGAGGGTGACTTGAACCTCATTTTCATCTGAATGGTTCTGGATATAGAAATACATTTCACTTCACAGGGAAACCTGAGGGAAAGGAGAAAAGGGAGAGAGATAGTAGATCCTAGGGATTAAGGGAGGGATTTATAAGCAAAATGAACTCTAACCATAGAGACTAGTTCTCAAAGAGGGGAAAAGAAAAGAAAAGGAAGGAAAGAAGAAGAAACCCTGTAATTGGACACTGGGCTAGGGGAAAAGAAGGACAGGGGAGCAAAAACAGAATGCATTAAACATAGAGCACTAGCTGAGAACACTTCTCTCTTATAACCCTCTTCTTTATAAAGAGGGACAGGAAATAAAAATCCAGACAGTGACCAAGAGGTCATTGTTTCCAGAGGACTCATGATGAAACATGCACGCACCTCCTGACAGAGGTGATAAACTCAGAACGCAGACTAAAACATACATTTTTTTACATGGCCAATGTGGGAGTTTGTTTTACTTAACTATGCATATTTGCTGCAAGAGTTTTGTTTTAAAGTTGGCAGGGGTGGAGGAAGGAAGATTTAAGAAAGAGGTGGATTTTCATCATTTACAAAAAATTTTTTTTTTCAGTATAGGTTGGATGCAGCTAAGATTAGCATGGAAACGAACAAAAAACATCTTTACACCAAGTTTCTATGATAAAGGTCTCATTTCTAAGATATATAAGAACCTGATTCAAATTTATAAGATTAAAAACCATTCCCTAGTTGATAAACAATCAAAGGATATGTATAGGTAGTTTTCAAAGGAAGGAATCCAAGCTATCTATAACCAAATTAAAAAAAAATGCTCCAAATCACTAATAAATAAATACAAATTTAAAAAAAAAAACTCTGAGGTTCCACCTAATACCCATTAGATTGACAAAGTTAACAAAAAAGGAAAATAACAAATGCTGGAGGGCTGTGAGGAAATAGACACAATACCCTGTTGGTGAATTGGTCCAGCCATTCTGGGAAAGAATTTGGGACTATGTCCAGAAAGTTACTAAATGTATACTAAATGTTCCTTTTACCCAGAGAGATCATTATTAGAGCTATACCTCAGAAAGATCAAAGAACGGGGGGGAAAGACCTATATGTGCAAAAATATTTGTGGCATTTCCTTCTGTTGTGGCAAAAAATTGCAAACTAACATGGAGGAAGAGGCATTCAATTGAGAAGAGGCTGACCAAGTTATGCTGTATAAGGAAATGATGAAAGAGATAGTTGCAGAGTAAATAGGAAGACTTGTATGAATTGATGCAAAGTAAATTAAACAACCAGGAGAACAAGTTATACAATGACAACAGTTTACACAATAACAACAGTTGTAAAGACAAACAACTTTGAAAGACTTAAGAATTCTGATCAATGCAGTGAACAACCGTAATTCCAGAAGATTATTGATATATAATGTAACCCACCACCTCACAAAGGCGATGGATTCAAGATGCAAAACCAGACATGTATTTTACATGGCCAGTGTGAGAATTTTGTTTTGCTTGCCTGTGCGTATTTTTTACAAAACTGGATGTGGGGAAAGAAAATAAATGCTTATTAAATAAATGGATAAATGAATGAGTGAATTTTTTTTAAATGCATGAGATCTCTAAGGAAAAAGTAGGAAAAGAGAAAAGGGACAAAATCAGAATTTCAGCAAATGCAACATCAAAGGAGTATATGAAAAAGGAGAACTCAGGGAAGGAATAGTTAGGTGGAAAACCAAGAAAGTGTAATGTTATTAGGAGTAAAAGTAGTGAAGATTGTTGAGGAAAAAGGGAGAGTCATCAGTGTCAAATGTTTATAGAGAAATTACTGACTTTAAGGACAGAGAAAAAATCATTAGATTTGGTGATTTGCTAGTCTGATAGTTTGAACAGTGGTAAAAACAGAAACTAAATTGCAAGAAGTGCAGGATCAAGTGGGAGGTGAGAAATGGATTCAAGTTAATCTCCTCCTTCCATAATATAATGACTTGTGTAAAGCATTCAAAAAGTATTAGGAGAGGATAAAGATTTATAGTGATTAATTTGTGTTCTGTAATACTCTATTTCCATTTTTCTCTTTCAGGCTGATGACAGTAAAACATCTGTGAGAGATCGATTTAATGCAAGACAGTTCATGTCTTGGTTACAAGATGTAGATGATAAGTTTGACAAGTTAAAGGTATGTATATTTAGGAGTATGATTTAATTGAATATCTACTCCATCCGAAAAACATGGACAATAAGTGTAGTTGAAGTGTAGTAGAAAGAGCTGGGAAAGGAGTTTTCACAAGAATAAGCATGAATCTTCATCCTGACCAAAGCAGGAAAGTACATTAGTTATTGGTATTGCCGAGTATGATAGTTTATGAATACCCTTGGAAACATTTTCTAATTGGGGTTTTCATCCAAGTTGCATACGCCTTCCAGTAGTCCTGACATAGAAGACCCGGGGGAGGGGGGCGTAGAATTAAAGAACTGGTAGTAACCCATAGAAAATATAGTTTACCTTGAGATTTTGTTCATATTTTTCATCCATTTTCTCTTTATTTAAATAACAATAATCATAAAAGGTTTCTTTCACAATTTGGAAGTATATTCTGTAATTCTAACCCATAAAATGAATATAGTTAATAAATTTAAGTTGTAATTTTACCTAGAAATTATCACTAACAGGTAACAGTTGAGAGATTATAAAATAGGAAAGTATACATATTTAAGAATTTGCTATTAAATATCCATCACAGTCAATGGAAAAACCTAGATTTTTTTTCTCTTCAATTTGCTTTCATTATAAATTGCACTTATCTTCTCTTCCTTTAAATAGACTTGTCTTTTGATGAGGCAGCAGCATGAAGCAGCAGCTTTAAATGCTGTCCAAAGACTGGAGTGGCAGCTTAAGCTGCAGGAGCTCGATCCTGCCACGTACAAATCTATCAGCATTTATGAAATTCAGGAGTTCTATGTTCCTCTTGTTGACGTTAATGATGATTTTGAATTAACACCTATATGACAACTATTTTTCCTGATTTCATTTTTTATGGAGACTGTTTAAACGTGATAATCCAAAATGCAGTTGTTTTATTAGAGCACTTAATACTGTGGCATAGGACCTTTTGCAATAATTCAGGTATTATTCTTTCAAAATTCTTTAGCAAAGTTTTGTTAAAGTTTGTTAAATACTAAATACTGTCATTTTCTAATGTGGCACAAATTATTTAGATTTTAGACCAAAAACCAGTTTCCCACTAAAGACTGTTATTTATAATGGTAAAAATTAACTATGTCATTAGAATATGTTGTCAAACTGTGGAAAATAGTAAAGAAGGTGAAATACTGATAACAATGCTGGAAGTTGTTATCAAACTGAGTGAGATAAATGAGACGCCCATTGATATTTAAATCTTTTAGAGGTTTTATTAAAGCTTGTATCATTAAACTCAATAATTTAACTCCCACAGAACAGCGCTAAGTGTGGAAGAAAAATTGAGGAGAAATACTTGTTCACCTTATTATATTTTGTAAATTAATTGTACAGTTTTTTGAAAGATGTAATATTGTCTTCATTTTTAATAACTTATTTTATACATATTGTGCAAATGTAAATAGTCTTGTAATTAATGGTCAAAACTTGTACAAAAATGGATGGTCAAAATCTGTACAAAGAAATAGATATTTTCATTGTGAAGCTGTTTTGTCTGATGTTTTATTGGACCAAAGTTGTAGTTCTTAATTGAGTGTATGTAGTGTTTTCTGATTGGCAGAACTTTTCCATAAGGCATGTATTCAATTTAGCTTACTTCATCACCATAACTATAAAGATTGTGACTTAGCTATATTGCATGCTTCACACAATTCAGCTCTCTTCAGTAACTGATACCTAAACCAATATAACACTTACAGGCCCGTGTTTCATACAAGTCTTTCTATGGTAGTGCCTATAACTTAATATGTTAAAAATAGATTTGTTTAAAGTTAAACGTACACAAAAATTTTTGCTCTTATGTCATCATCTCACAGTAGAGCCTATTTTTTCCAACAAAATGCCTTTGAATGAAAATTCTTAAATTGTAAATGTCTATTTTAATATTCACCTATGGAAGAATCTGTAAATATAATGTTTAATAAATTGTATCGGTCATGTTAAATCATTGTAAAAAAAAAACTTTTTTACATTGCTGAAATTGTTTTAAGCTTAATAACCTTTGCACTTTTAAAATAAAATTAGACTTTTCAAATTAACTAACAAATTTGGTAGTTTAAAATAAGTAAAAAAATAGCCTAAGTATATGCTGACATCTGTTGCAGTATTTATGAAAAATATTATTTTTTCCTAATTGACAAGTTGCTGAACATGTCATTTATTAAATTTTAAAATCCAAGCAAGATTTTACTTTTTTAATAATCAGAAATGGTGATATATCTGTTAAAAAGCACAGAAATAGTTCTCTCTTTAAAATATTTGATAGGTGAGACTCAGGAATATTTTGGATCTGAAACCAGCTAAGAAACTTAATAGTTAACTCATAACATTTGAAGGAAGACTCAGAGGAAAATTAGGCTATTAAAAAGCAGTTATAAACATAGACAAAGAAATTTTCAACAGTTTTTCACAATGCTTTGTTGATTCTAAAATATAATAGTATTTTGCATTCAGGTGGAAAAAAGAAATCACATAGGTGAGAAATGGCATGATATAAACTAAACCAGCTCATAAAATAAAATTAATTCTATTCCAGAAGAGTAAAAACTTAAACTTGAGTTCATCACATTAGATGAGCTGAAAAAATATATTGCAATTATTGCAGAGGTATATATTAAACTTAGGAATTTTACATATTATCAATTTGTATTTTAATTAATATACTTGGCACTGCAAAGTAAGCATAGCAGAAAAGGAATACACAATGTCTAGGCACTTTTAAACTAGATCTAGTTCTCTTTAGGAATTCGGATTAATTTTGGGCCTTTTTTTGTTATGTGATCAGAAATACAGCGTTGGTATTGAAGTGCTAGTTTTGTTGAATTGTAAATTCATCAGTCTCAGAAATGTTCAAAGATGTTCCATAAAATATAGAGGTCACGTAGTTTAGACTAGTGTCATATGCAGGAATCCTGTCCTTTATATCTCTAACAAAAACTCATTCCACCTCTACTTGGAATGCTGTCAGTGATGGAGAAGTCAATGTACTCTTCTCCCTAAGGCAACCCATTTCATTTTGGAACTGCTCCGATTGTTAGAAATGTCTTCCTTATATTAAATCAGATTCTACTTCCCTAACTGTAGCCCACTAGGCCTAGTTCTGCCCTTTTAATCCACAGAGAATAAACTTAATACATCTTTCACGAGACAGTCTTACAGATAATGGAAATCAGCCATCACGTTCCCCCTAACTCTTCTTTTCAAGATGAACATTGGCATATCTTTCAAATATTCTTTATGTGATATGTTTTTAGTTTCCCTCACTATCTGGCTACCTACCTCTGGACATACTTTATTTTGTCAATTCTTCTCTGGAAATGCAGCAATTAGAACCGAATACAATGCTCCAGATATAAGCTGGCCAGGCCAGAATGCCATAGAACTATTACTGACCTTTTTCTAGATAATTCTTTGTCCTCCACATCAACTGCCAAATCATTTGGTTTTCTGTTAACTAAAACCCTGAGGTAGTCTCCACATAAACTTGTTATCAGGGTGTCTACCTTTCTAGGTTTATTAAACATAACTCCTCTTCACACACTCTTACAATCTAGTCCAAATGGACCTCTTGCTGTGCTTCACCAACATTCCATCTCCTATGCACTCCCTCTTCACATCATCTTAGAATCCCTAGTTTCCTTCATAGCTCAGCTCACGTCACCTCCTACATTGAAGTTTTTTCTGATCCCTTTAGCTATTTTGTGCCTCCCACCAAGTTACTGTGTCTCTTATACATATATATGTGTGTGTATATATACATATATATGGTATATGCTTATGTGTATATGTGTTGTCTCTTGAAATAGAGTATAGGTCTCTCAAGGGCAGATATGCTCATTTTTGTTTTTGTATGCCTGGCACATATTTGGTTTTAATAAATGCTTACTTGATTGATTAGCCATACCTCTCACATCAGTCATTGAATCTGTAAAGAAATTCACATTTATCCTTATTTATTTTCATCTGAAGTCTCTTCCAGCTCTAGACATGATTCTATGATACCTGTAAATTTGATAAGTGTGACATTTTTTTATGTCATTGATAAAAATTCTGTGTGAAACAAAGAAAGAGCTCTGTGGCACCCACCTGGAGAACTCCAGGTTTCCAAAGATTCAGTGTTCATTAGGGATTTTCAATAGCTCACTAACCGTATCATCTTTTAATCTACATTTCTCAATTAAGGCTGTCCACAAGGAAATCATGCGACATTTTTTTCAGATGCCTTGCCAAAATCCAGATACATTATGACTACAGTATTCCTCTGGTCCATTTCACCCCTTACTGATATTATTTTGTCATGAATTGTTTTTTAGCAAAGAACAAGATGTTTTTTTTGACATGAATTGTTTGTAGTGAAGGTATGGTGACTTTTAGTGAATTAATACCATATCCCTCACAGTGCTCATAAACCATTTGTTTATTCTATTAAAAATTTAAAGCAATTGTTTTTATATGAAAGGCATAGTTTAATATTTTTAATTTACCTTTTCCCCAAAAAAGGAAGTTGTGATAAAATCCTATGTCAGACCATAAAAATTAAAACTAAAAACTTAGAAATTGAAACAAAAAGACAGTATGTGATCAGGCATTCAAGTCTGACATGGCCAATTTAAGGAAGGGAAAAACTGTCATTACTTGTTCAGACAAGAGGTGGTGAAAGAGAAAAAAAAAGGCATGAATTATCTTTATCTGTAGCTCTAGACTTTTCAAACTATATTCTCTCTACCAGAATTTTGCTTCCTTTCAAGGGGCAGTGTGATACAGCAAGTAGTGTGCAGGAATTTGGGTCAGGAAGATATGGTCTCAAATCCCATTTCCTGACATTTATTATCATTGTGACTTTGGATGGGTAAATCATAAAGACTATAAATTAAAGGAAGGGCTGAGAAACTATATTGTTGGAGGGAGCTCTTGTGGCAGGCAGTGAATTACAGTTAATTGACAGGACTCACAAAATAGAACCACATCTCTGAGAAATTATAAACAAGTAGTTAAGGGCTTTGCACACCAAAATTGCTCCTAAGCTCCCAACTACTAAAAACTGAGAGCTATAGTACCCCCAGGAAGTTTTTAACTAAAAGAAAATTCAGGAGTTTATTTTCTACTTACTTTGGGGGAACACTCTGGTTATATTTAAAAGTTATTTTATATCAGTTGGAGTTAAATGAAAAAGGTGTTAAATGGTGGTTTAAAAGTTGTGTTTCTTTAAATAATGCTCTAAATTTTGTATAATTTTGTTTATAATGAATGAGTTAGGATTTATGCATGTTATTTAATAAAGAGTTGTATTTTTGTAGAAAAAGAAAAAAAGTGAAATGTGTGCTCTTTGAATCACCCACTTCTGGAGAAATTCCAGTCAGTTATAGAAGTCAGAGACCACCTCTCAACCTGGTAGCAGTTACCTAAATTGTAAGCATAGGAGAAAATGAGCAGCTATCTGAATTGCAGACATAGTTGAAAATAACAAGATTCCAAAGGAGAAGGCTTTACCAGGCCAAACCTATCAGAGTAACACCTGATTTCACGGATTTCTAGTATCTTACATGCTCTTGACTTCATACATGCAAAAATCAAAAAAAGGAGGCACCGTAAAGCCAGGTCATTAATTTCATTATGACATGGGAATTATCATATCTGAAATAATCCAATTCAAGATCCATCTTCAGATAATCACCAATGATATTTACTTTGTCGGTGGAGACCTGGCCACCAAACACTAAACTGTTTAGAAATAGAAGTAAGGAAATAGTTGGATTTATAAGGACTTATCAAGAGGGCTATTGGTTAAAAGGAAGATAAAGAATCATTGAAAAAGCTAACACATCAAACTTCAACAGGATCCTTAGATCCTGTCTTCCTCAGATGTTCCCTGTTTTTGTACCTAGCAAGCAAGCAAGCAAGTGTATATTAAGTGCTTATAATAGCCATTGGGGATAAAAGATATGATAAAAGATATGGGAATATATAATGAAATGGTCCCGGCTTTCAAGGAGCTCTCATTTTCTTGGAAAGCACGATGTGTACACACATATATTACAAGTTAGGGAAGACAGTAGTTGGGGGAGGGGGAAGTCATAAAAGGTTTCATATATGTAGTATAGGCACTGGGGCTACTATCCCAAACTACCATTTGCATTGGTAGGCTGGGTTCTCAAAGGATGGCTACCTACTTCCCACAAAGTTAGAGGGATAATCCTGAAGGATTGGGAGTGTCTTTCTAGTGCTATTGATCATGAGCCCCTATGAGTGTGCTCCCCTATCATTGATATCAATTAGCCAAACAGACTTTAAATTAGATTTTAGAAACAGGCATTTACTAAGGTGATATAATAAGAACAGTTGTACAAAATATTCTCCCAAACCATGGAAAACTCTGCCACAATTACATAGAGTGCAGGAGAAGGTGGGTTCAATTTCAGGAATCACATGTGGCAAAAGGGTAACTCACACTTCCTGAAATTTTACCTTTCTTCTCTTTGTGGGATCCTTATGAAGTTTCTCTTAAAGATAGTTTAGCATTTCTGCTCAGTTCCTTATACGTCTCGGGGCATCTAATTTATCTTCAGTATGTCTCTCAGTTATTGATAAATATTGCCATCAGCCCTTACTATTCCAGGGATACTGCCACTGTCATAAATGGGAATTCTCAAATCTTCCAAACTTAAAAAGTTCACAGGTCAAGGGGAGGCTAGAAGGACACAAGCTTACTCTACTTCCCACCCAAGCAATTACTTCTTAGGGGTTTGACCAAAGCCATTTTCTACTGGGTGGCCCATCTGGAATGCCTAATTCCTTAACTAACTTGCTATTTTTATCCAAGTCTCATGAGTCATGGCCAATCCCAATACACTTCCAGTGTAGTATTATTTATTTTATCCAATGGCTGGAAACATTTTTCCCTATCCAAGTTGATTAAGGACTTTTCCCTCATCTAGCCTTTGATTGATTGATTAAATAGAAATGTTCTTACTTTATAAAGGCATCAGGGGGTAGGACATCTTGTTAGTTATTTTATTTGGGACAGATTCAATTGGCCCTCACCCTTATGCGTGGAAGGTAGTACTTGAGCTGAGTCTTGAAAAAGTTAAGAGATTCTACAAGGTAGAAACATGGAGGATGTGCATCTCAGGCATGGTAGGCAGCCAATGCAAAGGCTTGGAGATGGGAAATATAGTAGAAGATAACAATGTAGAGCAAGAGGGCCATTTTGTCTAGAACATACAAGGAAGGAAGGGGAGTTATGTATAATGAGATTGGGACCAGGTTGTGTGAAGGACTTTAAAAGTCAAACTGAAGGTTTATATTTTATCCTAGAGACAACAGAGAGCTGCTAGAGTATGGAAGTGACATGGTCAGACCTGAACTTTAGGAAAATTGCTTTGGAAGTCATATGGAAGCTAGATTAAAGTGGGTAGAGAGTTGAGGCTAGGAGACCAATTGATAGTCTAAATTGTAAATAGTATAAGGGGGAGGTGACTGGGGCCTCAAGTAAAATGGTGGCTGTGTAAATATAGTAAAATGGAAATGGATGCCAGAGATATTGTGGAGGTAGAAATGGTTAAGATATGACAACTAATTGAATATGACAGATGAGGGTGAGTGAGGAGTCAAGGAAAACTCTAAGGTTATAGACTGGAAAGAATAAAAGGATGGTGATGCCCTCAATGAAAGGTAAAAGAGAAAATGGCTTTGGAAGATAATGAATTCCATTTACCTAGTAGGTAGCATAGTGGATAGAACATCTGGCCTGGAGTCAGCAAGACCTGAGTTCAAATCCATCCTCGGACACTTACTAGCTATGTGACCCTGGGCAAATCACTTAATCCTGTTGACCTCAGTTTTCTCATCTGTAAAATGAGCTGGAGAAGAAAATGGCAAATCCAGTATCTTTGCCAAGAAAACCCCAAATGGGGTCATGAAGAATCTGAAACAACTGAGCAACAATAAAAAGGTTAAAAAAGAAAAGTCCCCAGCTAAAAATAAGAAGACACTTATCCACACATTTTCATTTCAGTGCTTCAGGGATCCATGATGTCACTGGTATGAATATTTTTTTTCACAGAGCAATTGGCAATCTCTCCATGCCTTAGAAAATAGTCTTCAAAAAAAAAAAGAAAAGAAATAGTCTTCATGACTTGCTGTGGTTAACAAAAAATAACACAACTCATCACCTAGTAGACACCTTTATGGTTATGAGCCTATCAATATTTAGCTGTGCTTGTACTCAGACAACAGACAAACTATCTGCTAATGTGGCCATTCTGCTGATACAGCCTGCATGGGGTCACCCTCCCCCACAACTCTACAATGAAGCCTGAGAGGAGCAATCTGGCGAAGGTTCAATTTAATAAATATTGAATAGTACAAGAATTTTGAGACAAAATATGTAGTCTTTGGACTTTCAATAGTTTTCCTTTAGTTATTCAAAATAATAAAAGAAACATGTTAATAGCAAAATATTGCAAAGTCACTAAAAATCCAGCTGAGGAAGGTTCTCTACTTGTGTTTCTCTAGTTACGAAAAATTAAATACCTCAAACTATCACAATAAATAGCAGAGCAACACTACTACTCCATGTACCACTGATCCCAAATCCCTCTTATCTTCTCTAGCAGATTATACCTACTATCATCCCCTCTCTCTCTAATCTTCAATCTCTCCCTATCTACTAGTTCCTTCCCCACTGATTACAAATACAACCACCTCTTCCCATTCTTAAAAAACACACACACACACAAGAAAAAAAAAACCTCTCACTAGATCCCTGCTAGTTGTCATCTAACATCTCTCCTTTTCTTATCTAAACTCCTTAAAAAGACATGTCTACTACATATGTATCTTCACTTCCTCTCCTCTATCTCCCTTCTAAACTCTGTCTAACCTGGCTTCTGACCTCCTAATTAGTGTCCCTGCCTCACTGGTCCTGGCCCCTTCCTTTCTCACCAGTCTTCTCATACTTGAATCCCATCCATGATGCAAACCATATTGGCTTACTTGATGTTTCTCCCCTAGGACATATTGTCCCAGGCCTTTTTGCCTGTATATTAGCTGTAGCCCATGTCTGGTGGCATGCTCTCCTTTCTTAGAAGCCCTGGCTTCCTTCAAGCCTTAGCTCAAGTACCCCCTTCAACAGGAAATCTTTGCCAATCCTCTTGCTGCTCTACTTTATATTGGTTCAGTATGTACCTTAAATATGTAAATTTTGTCTCTCCCAATAGGAAATAAGCACCTTATATCCAGTGCTTGGCACCTATTAAGTGACTAATAAAAACTGTTGATTGATTAAATATAATGCTGATTAAATATAAATGAGATATCTGTAAAGCACTTTTCAATCTTAAAGATACATATACATATATATACTAGCTATTAGCTATTTTAAAATACAACGAATTTGACTGCAGAATTTATCTCCACAAGAGGGAGATAATTTTTTCGAGAATGTTGCTGTAGCTTTATCTTGATTAAACCAAATTACAATGAAAACTTTTGATTATATGAGTTTCAGGGGAGAAGTCAGTTCTTTCAATTCCCAGGATGATAGTTGCATTTGTTCTTTCATCTAATAGCTATTCATTCACCTATTTACCAAACATTTACTGGACACATATTATGTTGGCAGAATAATGCTGGGTATGCAAGAGTTACTAAAAGTTATAAAACCTATTTCCAGCTTGTCTTTTTTTATTAATTTATTTTTAGTTTTCAACAATCCCTTCCACAAGCTTTTTTTTTAATGTTTTTTTTTTAAGGCAATTGAGGTTAAGTGACTTGCCCAGGGTCACACAGCTAGTAAGTGTCAAGTGTTTGGTCTGAGGCCGGATTTGAACTCAGGTCCTCCTGACTTCAGGGCCGGTGCTCCATCCACTGCACCACCTAGCTGCCCCCCCATAAGCTTTTGAGTTTAAAATTTTCGCCCCCTCCATCCCCACTTCCCTCCCCAAGGCGGTGTGCAATCTGATGTAGGCTCTACATATATGTTCATACTATACATATTTTCACATTAGTCATGTTGTAAAGAAGAATTACAATCAATAGGAGGTATCACAAGAAAGAAGAAACAAAACAGAAGGAAAAAAAAAGCAAATAGTATGCTTCAATCTGCATTCAAACTCCATAGTTCTTTCTCTGGATTGGGATAGCATTTTCCATCATGAGACTTTTTGAGACTCCTTGGATCCTTGCATTGCTGAGAAGAGCTAAGTCTGTCAAAGTGAGTCATGGCACAAAGTGGCTGTTTCTGTGTACAACATTCTCCTGATTCTGCTCACTTCACTCAGCATCAGTCCATACAAGTCTTCTAGGTTTTTCTGAAGTCTGCTTGCTCATCATTTCTTATAGCACAATAGTATTCCATTACATTCATATACCACAACTTGTTCAGCCATTCCTCAATTGATGGGTATCCCTTCAATTTCCAATTCTTTGCCACCACAGAAAGAGCAACTATAAATATTTTTGTACATATGGGTCCTTTTCCCATTTTATGATCTCTTTGGGATACAGACCTAGAAGGAGCGCATTTTCTATGCTAAAGAAAAACATGGCATACTTTCTCCTTTGTTCGAAAAAGAATGAGTTTAATTCAAGTGGATTAGTTATAAAATCTGTGAAATATGTCAGGAACATTTTCATTATCCATAAGTTGAATGTTTTCTAAAAGGTTACATAAATGAACAATTTTGAAAAACTTAAGAATTCATATAAATAAATAATCAACCACAGTTCCAAAGGCTCGGTGATGAATACTACCCACCTCCTGACAGAAAGATAATGGACTGTATATGCAGAATGAGAACTCATTTTTTTGTGGACATGACCAATGTGGAAATGAATATGCTTGCCCAAGCATGTTTGTTACAAGGGTTTTGCTTTTCTTTTTGTTCTTTTCCAGTTGTAAAAGGGAGGGAAATAGGAGAGAAAGTAAAGAAACAGTTATTAATTGAAAAAAACGAAATTTTATTTTAACAATGCTTCCTCACAGGTCCTCTCAACCCATGGTTGATCACTGCATTGATAAGAGTTTTTAAGTTTTTCTGAGTGATTTTTTCTTTACTTTGTTGTTGTCCTCATATAAATGGTTCTCCTGGTTCTGCTTACTTCACTCTCTGTCATTTCATCCTATTCAGGATTCTTTGAAATCATCTCTTTTGTTATTTGTTACTGTGTGATAATATTCGATTACATGTATATTCCACGTTTGTTCAGTCATTCCCCAATTGATGGATACCTCCTTAAATTCTAGTTGATTTTTTATCCCCTTTTTATCTTCCCTTCTGGATCAGGAAGTATGTTTTGCTTTCAGTATTTATCCCTATCTTCCCTTTTAAAGTTCCCCTCCCAAACTTATGATGAAAAAAAATGCTATCCATCTCCAGAGAAAGAACTGATACAGTGTGAATGCACATTGAAGCATATTTTTTTTTACTTTATTTCTCTTGTTGGGTGTTTTTTGGGTCTGCAGAAATATGTTTTGTATGACTGCACATGTGTAACCTATATCAAATTGCTTGCCTTCTCAATGAAGGGGGAGGTGAGGGAGGAAAGAAGGGAGATAATTTGGAACTCAAATTTTTAAGAAACAAATGTTAAAAAATTGTTTTTACATGTAATTGGGGGAAAATAAAATATTAAATGAATTTAAAATTTTTTTAAGTTACCTTCCCTATCTTTGATTGTTTCCCTCTTGAGTTGAATATATTTCCTCTACACCAAAGTCTTAAAATAATTATGATAATGATAATAGCTAACATTTATATAGCACTTAATTATGTGCCAGGCACTGTGCTAAGCACTTTACAATTATTACCTCATTTGACCCTCACAAAACTCCTGGGAGGTATGTGTTATTATTATCCTCATTTTACAGATGAGGAAACCAAGGCAAAAAGAGGTTGTGACTTGCCCAGGGTCACACAGTTTGTGTTTATGTATGTGGGTCAATCAATAAACATTCTGTGCCAGGCATTGTGCTAAGTAAGCACTGGTCATACAAAGGAAGGCAAAAAACAGTTCCTGTCCTCAAGGAGCTCACAACGGGAGGAAACGACACTTTTTAAAAAGCAGCTAGAAGGGGTGGGCAACGTTCAGAGATGTGCAGCCAAGTGGAAAATGATGAGTTGGCTGCCCTGGATATGTTCCTTAAATGAAGGATCTGAAAGGAGCTCACCACTGTTTACCGTCAACCCTTTCCAGTCAAAGGGAAGGAAAGCACATGTGTGCAATTCAACCTTCCATTAACATTTCAGATAAGAGTAAGGTTCATCTCAAGTCTGCTTCTCCTCACTCTTTCTTCCATGTTTGTATATTAGTCTTCTCAGTACCTCAATTATGAGAAATAGCAACTTCCATCCCTTCTTCGTCCTTTCTATGCTAGTGTATTCCTTTTACCCTACCTTTTCATGTTCCCCTCTTCAATCACTCAGAACACAGCCAAACCACCTCTGTAATCTCCATTTTTCTTATTCAATGTCCTCAATACCCTTCCAAAGACATCAAGGTTCTGAGGAAATATTTGTTTCTTCTCCATCTATTAGAATGTTAGGAAATCATCATATAGCCCATCCACTTGCTCAAATAAGTTTACTTTTTTGTATTATCCTTGACTCTCTTGTTTGCATTTCAAAGTTCTGCTCAGCTCTGCCTTTTTTTAATATCAAAAATGCATGAAAAATTTCTATTCCCTTAAATATCCATTTTTCCCCCTATAGAATTATACTCAACATACTCAGGGTAAGTTATTCTTAGTTATAATTCTCTATCTTTTGCCTTTTTGGAATATTGTACTCTAAGATCCCCTCTGATTTCTAGTAGAAGTTGCCAGGTCTTGTATGATCCAAACTGTGATTCCTTGGTCCTTTAACTACTTCTTTTTTGCATGCTTATGGTATTTTTTTTCTTTGACGTGAAAGCTCTTTATTTTGGCTATGACATTCCTATGACTTTTCCCTGTGAAATATCTTTTAGGAGGTAATTGGTAGATTCTTTTGATACATGTATGCTCTGGTTTCACTCTCTCAGAACCACCTAGGTTATTTTTCCCTCAAAGTGCCAAGATACCTTAAGGGATTTGGGGGTGACTTTTTCTACTGCCATCAGCTCAAGCCTCAACCAGCTATGTCCCACATTGTTAGGGGGACAGTTACTAGTATTTCCAGTTCCATTTAACCACTTAAATATCAGATTAGCTTTTGCAAGGAGTTATAGCAAGAATAAACATACAAACCTTTTCCTCAGTACCCGTAAGGCATACTCTCCCCATCCTACCACTGACTTTATGGGAGAAGAAGGCTCAACAAGCTCAGTTACTACTTAAGTAGTATTGGCCACACCTAGTTCACATCCTTGAGACAGTATCTCTGATAGAGGAGTCTTCATCTCAATTTCTGCTAGTAGGGGAACCCAAAGGTCCAAACACTTGCTCCCAGGACATTGATACTTCACTGATGGTGAAACCCAGCTTGGATTCAGACTCTCAGATTCCTATGACTTGTTTTTCTTGCCCTTTCAAAACTCCCAACATCTGAGAATCCATTTTCTTTACCAGATGCCATAAATGAAGCATCCTCTTCAACACATAGTTAGCTAATGAAAATCAATGACAGAATGATTATGCGTGCTCTGTATGTATGTGGAGTATCCTAGACACAACTACCTCTACATGGAGATACTATTTGAGGCATACTGGGCATGTACCACATTACACTTTCTAGCTTTATTTTTCACTCTAGTTCTAAAAGATCTAAACTTTTTTTTTTGGTCACAGGAGAAATTATTGTGAATTGGAGTCTGGACAAGTGTACCTAGACAGGAGCTACAGCAAAAGCAAAGGCAGAAAGAGAGATTGAAATAAATCTGACTTGTATACCTGATAGTATGGTCAGATCACATAGGACCTACAGAAGAGAGACAAATTTAGCTTTGATAGATCTGGCAATAGGGAGATATTGTAGGTTATTAGATAAAAGAGTAGCATAATAAAAGCAGTGTTTAAGGCAGAATTGTCTAGCAGTGATATATAAGACAGAGTGGAGAAAGTGAAAATCTTTAAAGATAATGGTCTTCTATTATTTGCATCATATAGCCTCACCATCAGTTAATAAATCAAGCATGTAATAAGCACTTACTATTTTCCAAGCATTGTACTAAGGCTGAGGACACAATGACAAAATTGAAACATTCTCTGCCCCCAAGAAGCTTATAGGGAAGACTATGTGTGCATGTACTGGTGTATGAAATACATATACAAAGCCAACAACAGTTGAAAACTCTTACCAGAAGATAATTGATATTAAAAATATGGATTTTGTGTGGGGAAGTAGTTTAGGATTCTTGAAAAGGTTACACAGTTTCCCAAATGCAATCTAGCCCATCCTCTTAATCAATTCCAAATCCAGTTCATTGTCCATCTGCAGTGTTTGTCCTGGATATAGGTGCTGATGAACCAATTTAAGGGGCCTCCCATAAAAATGCATAGCTTGGTCGGGAAAACAGGTATTTTTCATCAGTCTGATTCTGAACCCTATAGGATTTTCCCTCAACAAAAGTCTTGCTGTGATTCTGTTTCGTGGTATGATCATGACCCTGAGTTCTCAAAAGGTATATAAACCCAAAAAGTTAAGTGCAAATTCTCAAGGGTTCTACCTGGTCTCATGTGTGCAAAAAAAGAAAATAGCATCTTTTTTATGGTGACAAAGTTGAAACTGAGGGAATGCCCATTATAACCCAATCAAATTATGAAATGTGAATGTGATAGAAAACTATTGTACCATAAGAAATGATGAAAGGAATAGTTTCAGAAAACCTGGGAATATTTGTATAAGCTAATGCAAAGTGAAGGAAGCAAAACCAGGAGAACAATTTATACAATTACAACAATATTGTAGAGAAAACCAGCCTTGAAAAACTTAGGGACTTTGATCAACACAATAAGCAACAGCAGTTTCAAAGGACCAATGCTAAAACATGCTCTCCACCTCCAAATAGAGAGATGATCAGCTCAGAGTATAGATTGAAATATATTTTCTTCTTTTTTTATTCTTTTTTCGGACATGGTTAATGAAGCAATTTATTTTGCGTGGTTATACATATTTGTAATGGATTTTGTTTTTCTTGACTTCTCAATAGGTAGGGAGAGAGAGGAACTGAAAATAAAATGAAATTGAATTTTTAAAAATTTTCTATTAGGTCTGCTCTTGTTTGAACACACCCTATGCAATGCTGAGCCTGAACGCTGTCCAGTTTGTCCACGTCTGGGGAAACGTGTCTCAATGCTAAAGGTTTATTAGTTGGGGATAATACGTCAAAATTGGTGTGGGCCCTTGGCCCCTCAATGACTTAAGGTAGATAAGCTGCATCAAAGCTGCCTCAGAGAGGATTGGTCACTAAGTCAGGAAGTGGCCCACTTGGTAAATCTTAAAGTGATCCTACCCCCTAGATCTCTCACTAGGTCAGGGATTTTCTTGTGAAGAGAAGGGGGGAGGCCGTTTGCTGCCACCCAGCACGATGGCAGCTGTGAGTACCTGGTAGTTAAAGCATGTGAACGTGAGCCTTAGCCTGGGACCAGGGTTGTCCCCTTTGCTTCATTCCTTTCTTGAGTAGAGCTGACTGAATCGACCTTATACTGGAGAGGTTGGGAGATTTTGGGTCCCCAGTCAGTGTCAGCACCAATTTGAGGGAAGCCCCTGGTCATTATCCAAGTGCTTGTTGGAGAAGAGGACTCTCGAAAGAATGAGCACTACTCTTGTCCTGGCTCGTCAGAAGCCGTGGACCTGGAGGGATTCCTTTGGACAGTCCAAAACCAAAATGAAGGTGAAATAAATGCTAATTCAGCAGTCCTGGAAAACACTTTGTGTTTTTATGCTCTAAATGTCAACCTCCTGAGTAAGTATAAGAAGTAGTTTTAAGTTATTACTGCTGCTTGCCTAAGTCATGTCAATGCATGCTTGTGAGTCTTTTGGGTTTAGCATTTCTTTTATGTAGAGGAAATAAATAATTGTCGTATTCCTGATCTTCATTATACATTGAGTGCCTTTCTATTTCTCTCATCCCCAGCTCCCCACTGGTGAGACCAGATATGAACCAAATCTTAGCTTTAAATACTTTTCCCCAGGGCTCAAGGGTTAGAACCAGAGAATGTGGAGGAAAAACAAACAAACAAAAAACAAACAAAAAAACCTGACCTCTCAGTAGGGGCCAGGCTTCTCCAGGACTGAACACAGTTTGAATGATGAAGGGGGCACCTTCATAGAAAGGGAAAGGACTATCACCCCACACATCCCCTAGGCCCAGCAATAGTTCTTATTATTACACTAATGTAACCTTGACTCCCACCCAAGAGGGTCATGAAGGGGAGACATGACATCTAATTGGCCACAAGAATGCCAAGGCAACCCTGCATATCTATATGGGGGAAAAGTTAGTGCCAGAGCTTCTGACAGAGACACATGTAGCAAGGGAGATTTCAGAGAAGAGAGAAAGCAAGACTTTGGAAACTGCAGACATGTAGGGAAAGCCTGCTTCTCACAGTGTGCCTAATTTCCAGCTTCTCTCCTTAAAGACTTTGAAGAAAATTTCCCTTTGGGTGATACTGAGGCCTCTGTCTTGGCTTGAGCTGAGATCTTATCTTACTCCCAGCAAAAAAAAGTACATTCCCTTTTGTGTATTTTCTGTATTCTAATCTGTAGAACTCCAATTTCTATTTGCCATTTTGCTTAAATAAATGATTTATTTGCTATTCAAAGGGCTAATCTAGTAAGTAGACTAAGGGGTACCGTACCTCCCTAAGAGAAACCAGAGAAGTGACTTTTCTTCTTAGCCTATTGTATCATTTCTGTCCCTTGGAGAGAAGTGGGCCAAATTCCAGAT
The DNA here is from genome assembly GCF_900497805.2 of Vombatus ursinus. Lineage (NCBI taxonomy): Eukaryota > Metazoa > Chordata > Mammalia > Diprotodontia > Vombatidae > Vombatus > Vombatus ursinus. Next base: position 39,310,111 of record NW_020954590.1, on the reverse strand, counting down.
ATCTATTTCTTCCAGACACAAACTTCAGCTACACATTTAAATGTCATGCGATTATGTGTGTGTATACACACGTGTGGATACATATTCTATGTAGCCATACTTGCTATATATGAACATATACATTTAGACAAGTCATGTGGATAATATATACTTAGGATAATAGGTTTAGGATGTGGATAATGTATGTTTAGGAACATATATATCTAGACAAGTCATATATATTTATACACACATAGTTATCTATACACAAATATCCATATACTTGTCTAGATATATATGTACATATATATCTATATCTATATCTATATATACACATATATGCTAAATGGGCAGTTGGAGATACAGGACTAAAACTCAGGAGATGAGGACTGAATATGTAGGTTTGAGAATCAACTGGATAGAGTAGAATCCATAGGCTCTAATGAAATCCACATAGATTTCTAATTTTTAACTTTAATAAATTTAATACATTTCTAATTCTAATTTCTAAGGCTCTAATAAGAATAGAGAGGAGAAGATCTGAGACATAGCCCTGGGGTACACACATAAATAGTGGACAGGGACACGGATGATGACTTGGGTTCATCATCAAGGATCAGTCTGAAAAATAAGATGATCACGACAGAGCCGTGTCAAGAAAACCCAGGGAAGAGCGATAATCTGAAGGAGGAAACAGTCCTGAATTCAGCAATAAGGAGTTCACTGGCAACTTTAGAAAGAAATTTCATAGACCTAGAACTGGAAGAGACCCCAGAAGACATTTGGTCCAACTTCCTCATTTTACAGATGGAAAATGAAGGTTAAGTGACTTGTCCAAGGTCACATGAGTAGTAAACATCAGAGCTGTGATTAGGACCCTCATATGAGTGGCAAGCACAGAAACCAGATGGCAAGAGGCTGAGAAGTGACTAGAAGATAGGGAAATGGAGGCAACTACTAGGACAGCTTTTTTCTAAGAGTTTGGCTGTGAAAGGGACCGTAGCTTGAAAGGATGGTAGGATCAAGTAAAAGTTTTTTTCTTAAGAGAAATATATGTATAAAATATAAAGATTGAAATGTCATCCAAAAAATTTATAGTGATATTGGTGCTAATATTAACACAAATATTACTGAAATATTATAAGTATTATTATATTATAAACTTCTTTAAAGTATAGACATCTCCTACTGTTTTTGTGTTCCCCAAGTATCTATCACAATCCTAAGCACATAGTATTTTATAATTACTTACTGGTTTATGAAAAATCCAGTTTTTTCCCTCAATGAGCTTATAATTAATTAGGGAACTAAAACAGGTTGAAGTTAAGAAATGGTCAGGAATGATAGGTCAGTTGACTGCTCAAGCTGGGCTGCTAACAGGAGCATTCTGTTCTTCAGATCAATAGGCTAAGGAAAGGCAGTGTGGTGTTGTAACCCTGAAGTCAGGAAGTCTTTTGTTCCAGTACTGCCTCAAGCACTTACTAATAGTGTGACTTTGAGCAAGTTAGACCTTTCTGTGCCTCAGTTTTACTCATATGTAAAATGAGGGGATTGGACTAAATGGCCTCACAATCCCTTTGAGCTCTAAATTGATAATTCTATAAATTCAATTTTCAATGTACACCCAGAAGTAGGGACACTTTTCTGGGGGAACCTCTTTTCTCTGGGGAACTCATTCATGCTTAAGAAAAAAAACAATCCGATAGAGCACTGACCCTGGAGTCAGGAGGACCTGAGTTCAAATCAGGTCTCAGACGAGACAATTGACACTTACTAGCTATGTGACCCTGGGCAAAGTCACTTAACCCCATTGCCTACCCCCCCAAAAAAGAAAAAAAACCACCCAGAAACTTGCAGAACACTGGTTGTTAAAACAGAATGTCATTTTATTTACAGTAAGAAATATAACTTCTTATAGAACAGATATTACTGTCTGTTGTTCTGTGCTTTCTTTTCCTTCCCAAAAGGGAAAGCCAAGTTTCTCAACGAGAATCAAGTTCCTCAAAGATCTTTTGTGTTTGTGAACCCCAGTGCCTAGCACAGTATCCGGCAAATAGTAAGCTCATAATAAGTGCTTTTTGGTTTTTTTGTTTTGTTTTTTGCTAGGCAATGGGGTTAAGTGACTTGCCCAGGGTCACACAGCTAGTAAGTGTCAAGTGTTTGGTCTGAGGCTGCATTTGAACTCAGGTCCTCCTGAAACCAGGGCCAGTGCTCTATCCACTGCACCACTTAGCTGCCCCAATAAATGCTTTTTGGTCACGTATTGTTGTTTTCAATAAGGACCAATGATATCACAGGGTGGTATCTTGACTTTGAAGTGAATTGGATTGAAATGAGGCAAAGTTTCACAAAATCATCAACCTCATTCTCTCTTCCAGATTCATCAAAATCTAGCGGCAAGACAAAAGTCAAAACAACTGTTAATGACCCGGGATACAATGGATGACCTTAGTGTCTTAGATGTCTGACCAAACTGCTTTAGCTGCCTTCATGCCTTTAGAACAAATTGTTCTCATCTGCACATTTTGCTAGGAAAATCTTCGTGTGCTTGGGGTAGACATCCCCCTAACTCACCAGGTTCATATAAGCCAGTTGGTTACCCTCAAGTATTAATGTGTAACAAAAAGAGTTAGATCATTTTTAACGGATTTTGCCATTAAGCTACAGTATCTTGAAGCACCTTTCTTCACTATTAGAATTCTCTTCCTCCCCTTCCATCACTGAAATCAAATGCTTTCTTGTAACAAATGTAGCTGGGAGTTGAGTATAAATCATTCAAGTCACCCCCACCCCATTTAAAGTAAATTAGAAAATGCCATGCACTGATGCCTTAACCAGGTGAGAATATCTCAACTAATCAATCACAGGCTTATGACAGTATGATTATTGTCTGGACTAGATCAATTGGAGAGAAGTTGCATAAGGAGAATTTTGAGATTGGCTGAGGAAATTTGATAGTGCCCTGCAAGTTGCCTACAAAATATCAAGCCAGTTCAGGCCCAAGAGAGATTTGAGCAATTAAGAGAGGATAGGAAAACCTCTGAGAAGGAACTGGCTGGTGGAGGGGGGGACAGTGTTGGGAGCAGAGCCCCAGGTCTTAGTCTCCTTCTCCTTCATTGACCAGAGAAGGAGCTTCCCTGTGCCCCAGTCTTCTCAACACCATCCCAGCAGGGCCACCACAGATTAGCTGACAATAGTGCCTCTGCCAGGCCAAGGAGAGACTGGATGTATATTCAAG
>NW_020954590.1:39235454-39306494 GCF_900497805.2 Vombatus ursinus | reverse complement strand
GCAGGGGGCGGCGGCGGCTGGGCCCGGGCATCTGCACGCGCTGCTCCCCCAAGGCCAAGTTCCCGGCTCGCCCGGCTCCGAGTGGGGAAGAGGGACCGAGGGCAGGGAGGGCGGCCCAGCCGCGCCGCGCCTCACGGTGAGGGGACTTGGGGCTTCGGGAAGGCCTGGCCGGGGCCAGGGCGGACAGGGCCTCCCCGGGGGGAGAGCGGGGCAGGCGGCGGCCGGGGCCGGGGGTGGGGGGGCGAAGCTCGGTTCCATCCTGGCCTGGGCCCGGGCTTGGCTCAAAGGCAGGACTCCCTCAAATGTTTGCTGAGTTGAGTTGCAGCAGTTGGGGGGAGTGGGGTTGCCTTTGGCCCGGCCTTCTTTTATCCGTTCTCGAGGGCATCCTTCTTCTCCGTCCTAACCCAGATGGCTTCGAGTCCTGCCCGCCACCCCCCTTTCTCCCCTTCTTTACCCCCTCCTCTATTCCCCTTTACTTCTCCCCTGTCCTTCCTCCCCTCCTTTCGTTTCTCCCTCCTGTCCTCTTCCTTTACCCCTTTCCCTTCCTCTCCTTTCTTCCCCTCTTTTTTCTCCCGTCCTCCCCTTCCCTTTCCCCAAAGAAAAGAAAGAAATTAAGCCCGGAGCCGGTCCACCCTTTAAAAATGTTTGCAGATTGAATAAATCCCTGCTCTTCGCCCCATCTGCCTGCCTCCCTCACCAACCTCTTAACCCCGCCCCTGCCCCATCCAAGTGTGAAAAAAACCTTTTTTAGGGTCAGGCTTCCACTCTGGGCGAGTCCCTGGCTGCACTGTGCCTCGGTGTCCCCACCTGAATGCAGCTAAGGAGCTCTGCATGGGGTGGAATCATGGTTTCTAAAGTACTTCCGAAATGCAGAAGTTATCTTCGGTGTTTAGTTCTGCAATTAATTGACATTTCCCTCGAGGACAAAAGTTAGTCCAAAGTTTTGGTTTAGAAGAAATTGAGTATGATGAATGAAAGGTTTGGGAGACAGATGTTTACTTAAGTTATTTTAGGTATTAGGAAATAAACATTTAAGTGAGGCAGAATGGGATTTTCAAAAAATGTGTCACCGATTGTGTGTTGTCCTTGTTTGAAATTTTTCCTCTCCTTAGAGAATAAAGAGATTCTTTAATAAGCTAAATCTGTTAAAACTTTGGGAAAAAATAACCTCATACCAAATACTCTTTAATTTGTAGTGTCAATAAGATGAAAAACTAGTGGGGGAAAAAAACAATTTTAAATGGTTGATTTTGGCTCCACAAGTACATGCCAGTGGCTCCAGAAATTATCCCATTTGGTCAGAGTAGTTTAACAAGTTACAAAGTTGGGTGACTAACGTCCTTTGGGGAATGTTTTGTGGTTCCAATAATAATCAACAGGGCTTTCTCTTTCTAAATTTTGAGTCATACTTACCACCATTAATGTCAGAGTTTTCATTTCTCACTGTTTGTTGGTTTACAAAATTTTAATGCTTAGAATAAAACAATAAATGTAATTACAGAAATCTCAAACTTAACTCTCCTTTTAAATTTGAAATGTAACAACTTAAAATTTTTTAAATGTACCCACATATGTACACATACACACAGAAGTGTCAATAAATTCAAAAAGTTAAATTTTCTTTTTTTACATCTGATAACTTATGTTTGTGGAATTTTGAGTTCACCTTTTTTCAGTTTTCTTATCCTTTTAGCCCCATTGTGGCTTTAAAGAATTCACAATGGTGCCTCATCTAAAATGAATTCCTGCAATTAGTGTTTTGAACTCTCCCCTCACCCTATTATTCACTTAGCATGTGTAGGTAATAATAGGTTACAGAAAGAGAGAGAGAGAGAGAGCTTGTGAGAGCTAACACATTTAAAACACTTAATATATTGTTTCATTTGATACTCACAATAGCCCTGGAAAGTTTGTAGGGCAAATTTAAATGTCCACATTTTATAGAATGTGTTAAAACTTGTAGAGGTTAAATAGTTGTAAATTCTTTTTGTTGTGTTGGTTCAGACCCATTTTATAAGAGAATATGAAATGATTGTAAATCAGCATAAGTATGGTCCATATTTTAAAAACATATTGATAATACTGTAATTAAAAAACATTTTATATGTGCTGTGGAGTTGAATACTTAAGTATTTGAGAAGCTTGGTTTTTGTTGGTGTGGTGTATACCTTACATCAACATAGACCACAACCCTCTTATGCCTTAGTTGATCAACTTCCAGCATTGCTGTGGTGGAAAAATTCATCATATTGCAGCCGACATGGTGATGATGAGTCTCTCCAAATTTAGCTAGGCTGATCTCAGATGGTAACCTATTTCACAAGGTGCCCACTCAAAGCCTTTCATGGATGTAGGACCTCTCAAAGCTTGTGCTATGCTGGCTTATGAAAACATGGCATCTCTTTAGTACTATGGTGAGTAAGCAGAGTAGGACTTTTAGAGGGTTGATGAAAGTGAATACCTTCTTACTTTTACTCTGTATGTGCCTACTCATGGACCCTAGTCTGAGGACCAGCCTAGATAAATTTGAAGAAGCTCATTATCCCCAGATTGGGTAAGGGGTGATATATTTTTCAAGCACAATTACTGAAGTAGAAGAGCTGACTTTAAATTAACTTTACCTGTTTGCTATACTCTAGGTTGCTTACATTGGGATACATTGGAGTTGTACCAACTTCCATAGTCAGAGTTTTGGTTTTGTGTTTCTGTGGATGACTTGCATTGTATTATAATATAAAATTTTTATTTATTTTCTGAGCTTTTAATCAACTTTCATTGAAAATTATACTCATTAGAATAATTCTAAAGTATTTGAAATTAAGAGACTAATTTTCACTCCACAATATGACTGTCTATTGAAGTGAAGTCTTCTGTTTCAGAGCTTCGTGGGCATCACCCCTTGTCTGCTTTGAGGAAACATGAAGTCACCGTATCTTGTGCCTGCTGTAGCCATACTGATGTTCCTAACATGGATCCCTCTCTCACTGAGTTGTAACAAAGCTCTCTGTGCTAGTGATGTAAGCAAGTGCCTCATCCAGGTATGACTGAAAATTATTTATGTGGAATAAGTAGACTGTAATTTGTGCTATAGGAAAACTCTTTATCCTCCTTGTTTGTTATAATAGTATTATGGTATTTGTTTTAATTTTTCTCATTTGCCTCAATGCCTTTCCACTGTGGGAGCATTTAAGAGGTTTATTTTCAAGGCATACCAAACTGTGGATAGATGAAAAATGACATTGATTCTGCATTCAAGGAGTTTACTTTCTATTGTGGGATATATAGCATGTACACAAGTAAGGATAACACAAAATGACGTTGGGTAGGAGTAAAGGAAAGCTATATGAAAAAGTGGCTTAGGAAAATTTGAGTGGAGAGAGAACTCAGAAAATGCTTCATGGAGAAGCTGGGCATACAAAGACAAATTGAAAAATGATGCTAGATCTCAAGGAGCTTACGTTCTAATGGAATGCAGTGTCTATGCCTGATGTTTTGAAGAGGAGAGAACACTAAATTATAGGTATAAGAGAAAAGCTTTCCGAATTGGTTTTTGAAGGAAGGTAGGGCAGGCAGGTGGCACGGTAGATAAAATGCTGGGCCTGGAGTCAGGAAGACCTATCTGGGTAAGTCACTTATCCCTGTTTGCCTCAGTTTCCTCATCTGTAAAATGAGCTGGAGAAGGAAATGGCAAATCACTCCAGGATCTTTGCCAAGAAAACCCTAAATAGGGTCATGAAGACTACCACTGAACAACAATTTAGTATTTACTTGGTGGTACAGTTGGTACCAACATTCTCTCTCAAAATCTGTGACATGCTCTCCCTCTAGTACTTACAGAGACTAGAGGAAAATGGACTTAAAGAGGGCTTTAAATGCAAATCTGAGGAGTTTATCTTTTATCAATTAGGAACCACTAAGGGTTCTTGAGCAAAGGAGTGACATACTGAAACTTATGCTTTAGGAAGCTTATTTTGGCAACTTTGTGAAGGGTGGATTGAAGAGGAGAAACCACAAGCCAGGAGTCCAGTACAAGGTTATTATAATAGTCTGGGCAAGAGATGATGACAACCTGCACTAATATAGCAGAGGGGTGAGTGGAGAGAAGGGGATACATACAAGATGGGATGCAGAGGTAGAATTCACAAAACTGATTGGGTTTTTAAGTTTTACACTTTAAGAATATATAGATATACTCAAGACTGTTGACTTGAAACCTAATTGTCCCCTTCCCTAGGTATCTTTTCAGAGGTAGGACAGGGAATGGGAATTTTTCAATACTAGGAAACATTATGATTCAATAAGGAATCCAGGAGGGCAGGGCAGAGAGGTTTCTATTTCAGTTTTAATAAACTACCAATGAGTTAACTGACTAGGAAATGAAAAAATATTAATATTGTATACATTGGTCCTCAGATCCTTTCATTTCAGAAAGGTATAGTAGGGAATTTGTGGCTCTAGACCCAGTACGTTGTTTTTTTTTTTTTAATGTAAACTGTCATCCTTATTTTATGATATTATTTCAGAAAGATTACAAAATAAAATTATCTTTATTAGCATTACTCTTCCAGTTCAGCAATTAAGCCTTTTGTTTCAGTTCCTTCATTATTTTGTTCTAAAGAACTTTTAAAAAAACATTTTATTTTTGTTTTGACTTGTGATTTCATCACTGTAAGGAATTCTCATATTGAAACTCTCTCCATGGATATAGATGGCAACTACTCTATTATTTACAGTCTTGTAAAGTTGAGTGGTGGCTCTGAGAGGCTAAATTACTGTTCTTAAGTTCATATTGTTCAGCACTATTATTATAAGAGGCAGATTTTCTTGACTCCAAGGTAGACTAAACTGCTTTGTGTCTATATTTATTATATTCTAATTTCCTATCAACTTTAATTTTTTAAAATGACATTTATGTTCCCATGGCCATTGTAATTTGTGATAATTATGTCTGAGTTAGAACAAAGACAGAGGCATGAGAAATTGGGTGTATTATTGGGAGTTTTTATTTGCTTAACAGTTATGGGGCAGTATGGATGATTCTTTTCTTTCCATTAAACATATTTTGTGTCTTAAGTTTAGCCTAATTATTTGGTTTTAAAATAATCTGATTTGTTGGAAAATTTTATTTCTAGTTTGATGACGAATTTTGTTTCAATTGCCTAATTGTGGTAGCAATTTAATATGGTTGGAAAATAAGGTTCTCTACATAAATGTATTTTCCAAGTAACTGTAATTTATCCCTTTTAATTGCTCATTTTTAAAAAAACAGTATGCAATTTACATATCATTAGTATAGAAATATATAGGTACAACCCTCTGATTTAGTAATGGGGATAATAATAGCACATCCTTACAGAGGTGTGAAGATCAAATGAGATAATATATGTGGTTTTTTTACATATGTAATATATATACACACATATGTATATAACATTATATTATATAACAAATATATAGTTAAGTATGACATATAAAAGACAGCATTATATTGTATATATGTATATATAACATTGTATTATATATTATGTTATATATAAAAATCAAATAGATACACATACATATATTATCTCATTTGATTCTCACAACAACTCTGTAAAAGGTGCTGTTATTATCCCCGTTTTACAGGCAAGGGCACCGAAGCTGACAGAGATTGTGACTTGCCCAGGATCCCACAGGTAATAAGTGTTTGAGGCAGGATTTGAAGTCAGGTCTTTCTGAGTCCAAGTGTAGAGCTCAATTCACTGAGCTACCTATGTGCCTATACGACACCTACCTTCCTCTTCCCAACTTGAGTGATGGAAAGTATGAAAGTATATGGGCAGAGTTCAAGATGATAAAATCATTTTTTTCTCAATTTTATGCCTTGGTTTTTATAATATGCCTTCTTTATTTTGTAAAAAGCAAATTCTCTGAATATTTGACCCATGGTCAAATGAAAAGTCCAAGGATACATATTAAGGAAAATCTGTTTTTTAGACTATCCATGTTCTCCCCATCATTAGTGTAAAAAATTTTACTTTCTTTGAAATTGTTTTTGCTTGTGAGAGAGTATTAGTAAGATTCTTTTTGAATGTTGACATTTTAATATTTACTAATATTTAGCTTAATTCTCTTTGAAGCTATTTAAGTATGGAAAATGTAAAGCTAAGGGACTCTGAAGAACTGTAAATCCATATAGGTAGACCTCGTCAATATGATATAGGTCAAAGAGTCCTGAATTTGGAGTCAAAGGGCCAGGGATCGTATCCCAGCTTTGACATTTACTAGCTATGTGACCTTGAACAAATCACTTAACCTCTCTGGGCCTCAATTTCCTTATCTATAAAATGAGGAGATGGGACCGTTTAGGTCCCTTCCAGTTCTAAAGCTATGATCCTATGGACTCACTGGACAGAGGTAGACTTAACCTGATACATGATGCTGACACATCCTGGGGAAGTGGATAAAGGCAGTATTATTTTTTTTTTTTCGTAAATAGTAGTCAAGTAGTTAATGTTAAGTTCTCCTAGCATTATAAAGAGTTTAGATTTTTCTTTTGAAATCCAGCTAATACTTTGCAACAGGCCAGCTAATATTTTAATTTGATTTGAAACGTTGAAGAAAAATAGCATTCCAGTGTTTTAGAATATTTGTGCTGACAGTGAAGGCTTGTATATTCACAACATAACTAAGCAAAAGAAAATTTTCTCTGAGGGCTCGTGGTTATGTAAATATTTTTTACCAGTAGAGATGTAAGACCGTGCAGTCATTACTGCCACTCCTACAAGTTGCTATGCTTAGGGGTGGTCCCCACATAAATATTTATTTTGTGCTTCTAAGGAGAGGGAAGTATTAATTTAAATATTGTGTAAAGCTAAATTTAGTTATCTAATTTTATGTGCTTATTCTTTTGCTCGTTGTGATCATAAATAAGATCATGTGAGGATTCTCTTTTTAAAGGAATATTTGTAAAAGCTTCAGGTTTCCTTTATCTATTTTAGAAATCTTTCATAACCTAGATCTTTTCTTCTCCCAGTCCCTGTGACCATCCTTGAAGTACTCTACTCATATTAAGAAAAAAAGTTTTTTATGGATCATTGAAGACCCTTGGCTAAAATGAGTCATATTTTTAAATGGGCTTAGATGTCTTATCTAGATATTAACTATTTTCCTTTTTAAATGTTGGTATAAATATATTGGTTGGTTACCTCAGATTGTTGAGCAGAAATATTTAGCATTCTTAGGAACCCAATTTAGAACTTCTGTGTCTTTATTCTAGAGGTAAATATAAATTAATGTATTTAATAAAGTTGGATTTTAAAAGAAATATTTAGTTGCTTCTCTGCTGTTCATTTTAATTTTTGTACCCACAGTAATGAATTCTATATTTTCTCCCTATAAAAATGGTTTCAGAAGAGTGCTGTCCGATTCTCTTCCATTATTGGTTTTGTAAACCACATCTTTGTCTCTTTTTTCCTTTTCTTCTTCATCTCTTTTCCTTTGCCAATTAATTGCAACCTGTTTTTTCATTTATATAGTTTCTTCAACATCAACTCTTGGTGTAGGAACTCTTGCCACTGTAGCAATACTGAGATTCACCTATTTACTTAGATTCATGTGTTTACTGAGGAGGAAAGGCCTAAGGAGTTGCTTGAGACATGGAGGTTAAGGGACTTGCCTGGCATCATATAGAAGGTAGTAAGTATCAGTAGTGAATTTGAACTTAGGTCATCTGACTTTAAGACCAGCAGCACTTTACACATGACTGAAAATCTTTAAAATCCAGAATAAATGTCCAAAGCTAATGAATCAAGGTTGATGTTACCAAATAAAAGAGTAGATCAGCGTTACCTCAACATTCATAGGGTTGGGTTAAGTTGGTCAGGGTCTAAGACAAAAAATATAAATGGTTCTTCTCCTCCTTCAGAATGATTTGAGAAAAGATAATTTGTAATTTCTCTTTAAGAAGGCATTTACTTAAGATAATTTTGTACCATGATGTTTTATAAACTGGCACACAACAATAAAAAGTTGAGAGGAATAAATTGAGTTACTTGCTTTACAGATTGTATTGTTTTAAAATTTTTTGTTAGGTTTCTGAAAGAAATGGATACCTTTTAGACATACTGTAGTATGTTCAGCATAGGCTTTATAGGCTTAGTAAGGGAATGTATGGTTTATTTTCTGAGGACCAGTCTAGCTAGCTAAGTTTGGGGAAGTTCAGAACCCAGTTGATCTTAGGATATGAGAAGCTCGCAAAGACCAGTCTGTTACGTCACAGAGAAACTGCAACCTGTGTTGGTGCAAGTAAATATAGGCTTTGTGTATTTACAGGTTAATTGATGTTTAACTACATTACCAATTTCACTGAAGCCTTTGTTGTGTTGAGTTTCCTATACCAATCACTCAACATCCATCAAGGTCACTTAAGTAGTAGATTATTACTACCTTGACAATTCTTTTCTTAACTTAAAGTTTGTTTAGCTGTTGTTTATTATGGGTAGTTGGTAAAGCATAATAGTGTTGTTTGATCAAAGGAGCATAATTATATTTGTATTTGTCCTTTTGTACCCAAAGGCTAATTGTTTGGATTTTTTCCCCACCTACTTGATAAAATAAAAGAATATAATAAGTAGAAGTGACAACAAAGTCTACTAATTTGCTGATAATTTATATTCTTTAGCAATGACATAATATGAAGTTACTTAAGAATGTTTTTGGTTGCGTCATTGTGTATTCTTCTGGATTTGTTTGCTTTGATAGAACTGAGGTTCATATGTCTGTCAACTAGTTGTATTTTTTTAAAAAATTGTGTGAAAATCAGGTAGTGTACAGTAGGTAATAAACTTTATTAAATTTTTTTTGTTTTAGTTTGGAAGAGAGTATGTAGGGACATTCTCAAGGCATATTTTAGAAAGCTTTAAAATTGTTGAATTCGAAAAGTCCTCTTGTGTTTTTTTAAATCAAATAAACATTATTTTCTCAGCAGTGTTGTTTTAATAACATTACTAGCAAACTTCTCAAGTCTTGGCAGAAGTTGGAAAGATGGAAATATTTAATAGTATTCAGCTCCATAATATAAATAAGATTCTTCCTTAGAGTTTTAACTTCTAATCCCAAAATAAATGTTCATAAAATAAGTATTAAAAGTTGCTGAGTCTTGAACAAAGTTAATAGCATTTTGCTCAAACTCCAGTGTTATACTTTGAACTTAATGGCCACTTTATGACACCTTATATTAATAACAAACCCTATTATCTGGCACCCAATAAACTAGACAGCTTGAGCCACATGCATAGTCTATATTTCCCACAGCACAGATTTTGAGCTGGGAGCTACACTGATGCTATAGCTAGCCAGGAGAGCTCAAGATTGTGATGAATGAGTTGATCAGAGAAAGGAAATGGAGGGGGAACTGGTGGTAAAAGCATTGAGAATACGAATGGGGAAAGAGTAACTCCCAGCTAACCAGGTCCTGTGACTAACCTGAACTGGGATTTGTCTAGCATTCCAGGTGTATGTGCTGTAATAACTTTGCAAAATTAATAGGACTTGGAATTTTTGTATGAACTGCTGGAAAAGAGATTTCCTTAAAATTGTACAAAAGTTGAAACAGGGTTCAATTTTTATTATTGACATAGCTATTGGCAGTGCCAGCTATAATGAGCCAAAACTCCTAAGATGTTCATTCACCCTTGGGGTTAATGCGCTATGATACGGCACTATGGGACAGCATCAAAGATTAATTTACTTAATTTTACCTGATCTAGCCGTGAATGTACTAGGAAAATAACTTTTATAAAGCCCTTTTGGATCCTTTAAGATCCACAAACTATGATATATATTAGGACAATTGATAAAGACTAGATGATATTTTTGTAAATATCTGCTATTAGATCCTGACTTGAGAAGAGTTCAGATTAAGTCATCGAGAGCTATTCCTTTAAGATCATAACTCTTTGCCTTAATAGATGGTCTTTATGACTTGCTGTGAGCAATTAAAAAAAAATTTATCATTTGGTGACCGTTCTTGGTGATGAGTCTTTTAATGCAGCTACTGTCCTTAGATCAGGGACATCTAGTCATCTTTTGCTGGGCCTGTAATGTGGACTTTCTCTGGCTTTTTAAGTCCTGCTAAAACTTGCACTCTGTTGGCCTGGTCCTTAAGCATGCTTACACATGGTAGGCTCTTAGTACATATAAATTGTATTGAATTGAACTCCCAGTATTCCTGTGCAGATTCCAGATGCACAGAGTGAAAGAAAGCTTTATAATAATTAAATGAAGTTTTGAGGATAGAGGAAGAAGTAGACTAGATATGGAAGGGATTCAAGGATTAAAAAAAAAAGCTCCTCCTTGTCCCCCTTGTCTTTTTGTTTTGTTTTGTTTTATTTTGTTTTGACCCTCACCTGACTTAGGGAGGTTGAGAATCTGTATAATGACACCCCTTGCCTAAAATCATTGATTCTCTGAAAAGGTTTTTAGGTAAAACTGTGGTAATGAGGGATAGTTCCATAGGAAAGATATTTCTGCAATGCATTATATAATATAGTGCTAACAAAATAGCTGACAATTAGAGAAATTGAAGCTCAAGCAAAAAAAATGGAAATTAGAAAATAAACTTAGGGAAGTTCATACAGTTAGAATGGAAGTACTTTGTCCAATTTTTGTTCTTAGGTGATTCAATATTAGAGTAGGATTTCATGATGTTACAGTGGGGATTGGTTATAATGTACAAAGAATGGCATCATGCAGCATATAGTAATAGGCAGTATGCATTTAGCACGTTAAGGTTTGCAAAGCCCTTTACATACATTATCTCATTTGATCCTCAGAACAGTCCTGTGTCCCATATCCAAGGGTGTGCTGATACTCTCATAGGACATGCTTTTAATTTGAATCTGCATTATTAACACTTTAAGTCTAGACAGTCAACAAACTGATAAAGTCAGCCTTGATTTGTAGGTGTGCCTGTTTCTGAGGTGTATATAAATGCTCACACTGAAAATATAACAAGCCAGTTGGAGCTGGCTCCAGCATACCCCTGCCTACATACCTCTGTTAATAATTACAAAGAACTGAGACTTCTTGATTGAATGAATAAGAGATATGAACCAGGTGTGAACAAAGCCCAAACACCTTCATGGAATCATTCAAGTATCAAAGGTCTTGTGCTGTGCTTGAAAAGGCCCTGAAGTACTGACTGAGAAGTTCATGTTCAATGGGTTTTGTGTAAAATTACAGGCTAAACCAATTATGGTATATAAATGGAATGGAATATTATTTTGCTATAAAAAAACTATGAATGGGACAGTTTCAGAGAAATGAGAAAGACATGTATGAGCCGATGTGTAATAGAGTAAACAGAATGAGGAGTACGATAAAAATGTGGTAAACACAAGTAACTTTGAAAGACTTAAGAACTTTGATCAGCACAGTGACAATCCACAATTTCAGAGGACCAAGGATGAAGCATGTTACCCTCCACCTGACAGAGAAATGATAAACGTGAGGTACTGATTCAGACAGATATTTTTTGGAAAAAGCCAATGTGGTGGTTTATTTTGCTTGACCATATGTATTTGTTAGAAAGGTTTTGTTTTTGTTTTGTTTCAACTGGGGAGTAAGGAGAGAAAACAGATTTTTGTTACAGATTAAATGTTAAAAAAAAATAAAACAGGCAAAGGATTCAAGAGTTTGGCAGCAGAAAGAAATGGCAGCACAGGACCAATGAGAGAGAGAGAGAGAGAGAGAGAGAGAGAGAGAGAGAGAGAGAGAGAGAGTAGACCTGAACTGGGGTGGAGAAAGGTCTGTTCTTTCTCTGAGATGATTCATGTTCATCAAGGCATACTGGGAATACAAATCCAAGCAAAAAGAAGAGTCCCTGCCCTTAAGGAGCTAATATTCTAAGTTGAAAAGGTAAGGAGCCTTCATAGAGCCCGATGTTAAAATCTGGAGAGAGAAGTGGGCGTGGCTGGCCTGGGGACCAAACCACATGACAGGCAAGAGGAACTCAGCTGTGGAAGGAGGGCGCCATTGAAGCAAAGGCATCTTTGAGGTGAAGCAGTGGCTAAGGAGGGCTAGGGGATTTGTCTCAGACACAAAGAGACCAGGGGCTAGCTGCAGATAATGTAAATTTAAATGGGGCAAAGAGCCATACCTCTGCCTAACGGTTAATTCCTAATGGGGGCTCTGAGCATCTGTAACTGTATTTCTCACTTTTTATTTAATATAAGCTGCTTATAGCAGAAGAGGAAGGAACCCTGTGAAGCTCAGAGGCCATTATAATCCCCCTAGGTTTAAAACTAAACTAATTATTGTAAGTGTGGCTGAGTACACCTCCAATGACAAAGTAGCCAGGAAAAGTAGCCATCCCTACAGCTGGTGGAATGGACTCTTTCTAGTCTCCTTTGCTGCATCTTCAGTTACCTAACACATACTAACAATGAGTGTCCCACCGGGCTCTCTCCTGAGTCCTCTTTTGTTCTTCTTTTGGGCTATTTCGCTTAGTGATCTCATCAGCTCCCATGGATTCAATTATCATCTCTATGTTGATGATTCTCAAATTTATTTATCCATCAGAAACTTCTCTCCTGACCTCCAGCCTTGCATCTTGATTGCCTTTTAGGCATCTCAAACTTAATATCCTGTAGATACCTTAAACTCAACATGTCTGAAATGGAACTCATTATCTTTCCCTCTCAAGCTCACTCCCCTCCCTCTTACAAACTTCCCAATTAATTGTTGAGGGCACCACCATCCTCTCAGTCCCCCAGGTTTGCAATCTAGTGCCATCTAGTCCTTACTATTTCTGACCTTTTCTTACACACTTGGATTATTGCAGTAGCCCTCTAGTGAGTGTGATAGTCACAGATCTCTCCCCTCTTCCACTTGGCTGCCAAAGTGATTTTCCTGAAGCACAGGTGAAACCATGTCAGTCCTTTGCTCAGTAAAGGCCAGTGGCTCCCTGTCACTTACAGGATCAAATATAAAATCCTCTCTTTGGTGTTCAAAGCCCTTCATTACTTATTCCCCCCACATACACCTTACTCCCAGCCATGTATTCTGTGATACTGGCTTCCTTACTATTTCATTAACAAAACACTCCATTTCTTGGCTCTGGGAATTTTTGCTGGCTGAACTCCCAGCCTGGAATGTTCTCCCTCATCTCTGCCTCCTGGCTTCTTTCAGATCCCAGCCTAAATGCTGCCTTCTACAGAAAGCCTTTTTTAATCACTTCTTAATTCTAGTGCCTTCCCTCAGTTGATTATTTCCTTTTTATTCTTTGAATAGCTTATTTGTACATAGTTTTCAAGTTGTCTCCTTCATTAGATTGTGAGCTCCTTGAAGGCAGAGACTGTCTTTTACCTTTCTTTGTATTCCCAGTGCTTAATACTGTGCTAATGATTAGGTGTTTAATAAATACTTATTGACTTAGAGAAGTTAAGTGATTTGTGTATCTAAGGCAGTATTTGAACTAGGTCATTCTAAATACAGTATTCTGTCTTCTACACCCTGCTTTTTCCTCTCTATGTTCTTAATAATTCATATTCTTGCAGTAGCATTTGCATAGCACCTCACGATGGTTTGTAAAATACTTTTTTTTCACAGCAGCTCCGATGCAGGTAGTGCATGTGTTACTATCTTCATTTTACAAATGAGAAAACTGAGGCTTCACAAAAATGGAAAGTTAAAGACTCCTTTTTGATTTTGAAGTAAAAATGTTGGGGTTTTTTTTTAAATGAAGCAGGTTTTTATAATTTCTTCTAAACTTTCAAATATTACAGATAAAATACCCTCTGCCTCTTAGTTTCCCTTGCTTCATCTCAGATCCCAAAAAGCCTTTCCCATTCCCCTCCTCCCCTTTGCTTGTGCCTTCCCATCTAAGGTTACCTTCTATCCTTGTATATAGCTTAACTTACGTAGTTACTTGCCTTTTACCTCCTCCATTAGAATGTAAGCTTCTTAAGGGCAGCAACTGGTTTTACCTTTATTTATACCTTCTTTGCTTTGCACAGTAAGGGCTTAAATGTTTGTTGACTGATTTGCAGCATTTTAATAAAAAGATTTTATTTTCCTTATTAATATAGAGGCATCTCTGTTAGCCATTTTTTTTACTATCTTCACAAAATTTTTAAAAAGCTTATTTTCTAAATATATTTATGTTTCAACTTTACTTGATAATTTACTTTCAAAGATGTATAAAGCAAATACTTAGCCATGAGTTCCTTGATAAGCTATACACTTCATAATTTCACATGAAAATCCATTGTTTCAACTTTGTACTAACTTTGTTGAATGGGCACACCCTACACCCTTGCTCATCCTTTTCTCCTTTTATTTTTGTGCAGAAAAGTTTTATGTTTTAACCACTTTTGTTGAAGATTCCTACATTTCTGTATTAATGAGTTTACTTTTTAAAAAAAATTTAATTCCAATTGTATTTCTGAATATCAATTAGGTATGAATGATAATCAAAGGATTCTATTTGGGGTCCCCATTTCAAACTGAAATGAAAAACGTTCAAGCAAAGCTCATAGGTATTGAAAAGAGTCCAAGTGATTAGCCATGTTTTAGGTAGCTTATTTCCTCTTAAGCAAAAGAAGGTTTCAGTTGTATGATCTTTGTGATCCCACTTGAGTTTTCTTGGCAAAGATACTGGAGTGTTTTACCTTTTCCTTCTCCAGCTCATTTTACAGATGAAGAACTGAGGCAAACAGAGTTAAAGTGACTTGCCTGGGGTCACAGAGCTAGTAAGTGGCTTGAATTGAATTCAGGTCTTCCTGACTACTCCAGGCCATATAGAAAGAAGATTAGCCAATTCTTTTGGCCATGAAGACCCATAAAATGGACAAAAATACAAAATAGCTCCAGCTTTCCTTCCGTACTGATGGTTATAAATTAGAAAAGAAGGCAGGGCAGGGCAGTGGTTTAAACGAATCTTATAATTCTTAAATGAGTTTTCACATGTTACTTGATGAGAGGTATTGAAATCAAATGGATATAGAGACCTGGCCTCAAGAGTCAATAAGTTAATTAGCATTTAATAAGGACTTACTATGTACTAAGACAAGGAGCTCTCATTTTAATGGGAAAGACCACTTGCCATGAATTATGTACAAACAGTATATATACAAGGTAAATTGGAGGTAATCTCAAAGGGAAAGTATTAGAATTGAGGAGACTTGGGAAATTATCTCTTGCAGAAGGTAGAATTTGAGCTGAGACTCGATGGAAGTGAGGAGGCAGAGACATAGAGGGAGAGGGACAGGCAGTGAAAAGATGTCGAGTCAGGGAAGTAGAATGTGCAGTGTGACTAACAGCCAGAATGCCAGTGTCAATGGATTGTGGAGCATGTGAATAGGATAAAGTATAAAAAGATTAGAAAGACAGGCATGGGCCAGGTGGTGATGAGCCTTAAAAGCCACACAGAACATTTTATATTTTATTGTGGAGGGAATCCAGGGTTGTTTATTGAGTGAATTCAAGTCTTGCCACTGACATATTGGTTCTATGGCCTCAGGCGAGTCACTGAATCTCTCAGATCCCATTGGGCATCTCCCTTAAAACTAAGTTTTGGAGCCACAAGAAGCTCTTCTCAGATCCAGTAAAAAAACCAAGCAACACACTTCATTAAAAGATGTGGAAAGTGAAGGGAATACTCATACCAATGAGAAATAATTAATATAATTGCCAAAGCATTTTCTTTTTGTAACTAAATTCCTGCTTTTTTTGGGGAAAAAATGTCAGTCTTCTTGCTTAACTGTAGCAAAGAGGAACATCATCTTTGTTGCCTGGCAGCCAAGCTGTCTTCTGCAGTATTTTTTCACCAGTAATTCTAAAACTCTTGTCTTTCTCTTGACTAATACTGATACTGAAGATATTATAAATTAGCTATCAGTTTCTTACTTTCCCTTTGTTCTTGAAACCTTTCACTTTGGGAGAGAATCACTAAATTATAAATCATTAAGCATATTACCATAACATATCATTCCACTCCTACTGAAATGTCAAAGCACAGCACATCTATTAAGAGGGTGTACAAACATCCCCTTTAGTGTTAGATCATCAAGACATGTTCAGGCAGCTCTCAGATAGGCTGTTTCTCTTAAACTTATGTTAGCATTAATCTTGTTCTATTGCACACCCTTTGATTAAAATTTAAAACAGGACACAGATACATGGCAGTAAAATGAACTGTGACTACTTTAAAGTATCAAATTTTATAATAAAAGTTACTAAGTTGTCACTAATTTTGTGTTATTTAGAATAATGAATGAGATATCTTAAGCTAATTGTTGAGGGAGAGGTAGGGGGGAAAGGGAAAGAAACTTTGAACTCTTCTGGTAAAAGGTGTCATATACAGCCTCACAAATTCAAACTAGTATAATGTACACAGATGCTGTCTATGTTCAACTAGTATACATTTTTAAAATTTGAATGACCTCTCAAGAATCAAAATCTCAGAGTTAAAGAACTCAAAGTAATTAGTTAACCATCCTGGTTCCCATCCTGTGGTCACTCTCCATTAACAATGTCTTTTTAAAAATGATACGCCCAGAACTGAACAGAGTGTTCAAGAAGATATGGTACAGCCAACATAGAGTACAAGGTAAAATAAAGGCGGCAGCATCTCCCCAGTTCTATACAAGATGCCTCTTTATACAACTGAAATTTGCATTGTCTTTCTTGGCCACCATTCACACTGTTGACTCTCATGGTATAAGATATAGATAACTGGCAAATTTATTAAGTGCTTATTATGTGCTAGTTACTTTCCTAAGCACTAGGAATACAAATCAAAGCAAATAGACAGTTTGGCTTTCAAGGAGCTCACATTCTTTGTTTTTCATTTTTTAAAAAAAATGTATTTTAAAAATGATGGACTATATGGTGAATTTCCATAGACGGGATTATTTATGACATGGCTTATCATTTAGAATATGGCTTTCTTGGGAGCCGATATTTCTTTTTTTTATTTAATTTTTTATTCAATTAACAAGAACCTGTTTTCTCTCCCCCCCAATTCCTTTTTCCCTTATTAGGAGCTTTCATTGTAATGGAGAAAACCAACACACAAAAAGGGTATGGAAAAGGGAGAGGAGTGGGGAGAGAGTCCCATGAGACTACAGGAAGTGGAAGTACTGGTAGAGGCCTTTTTCCCAGCAAGATAAAGCAAAAAGTTCAGCTATCCAAGCTGGGATGTGAAGTCCATGTTTCTGGTGGTGTGGAAATGATCAAAAAGTAGAGTCATGGCTAGACTTCAGGAAGTGACAGTGTGTAGTATTCCACTAAAACCTACAGATATTTTTCAAACAAACTCCTATCTAGATGTGCTTAATCCATTTTGTAAGTGTAAGATCTTATATTTAACCTTATTGGATTTAATCTTACATAGTCTGGTGTTCTAGCCTATCAGGATATTTTTTAATCCTGACTGGCATTTCCTGTGTTAAATATTCTTCCTTGCTTTGTATTGTAGATCTACTAAGCTTATGCCTAGCTTTTTCTAAGAAATTGATAAAGATGTTAAATAGCACAGGGCCAAGCTCAAATACCTGGGACATTCCATTAGAAACTTTAGATGTGATAATGAATTATTAATAAGTATTCTTTGGATCCAACCATTCAACCACTTCTAAATCCATCTAACAGCACCATCATGTAGCCAACATCTTGGTCTTTTCCATAGGAATAGTATGAGAGAATCTGTCAAATGCTGTCTTTATCACTCCCCTGATCAACCAGTTTAGTAACTATCAAAAAAAAGAAATAAAGTTGGCCTGTCATGACTTGTTCTTGATATTCCCTAATCATCCTTTTAATAAATATTCTAGATTCTAGGAAAAGGGTTCCTTGCCTGAGATCAATAACCTTGGTTTTTGTTTTGTTTTGATTTTGTTTTGTTTGTGGCTTTATTATTTTGATAACTGTATTTAAATATAATTGGTTCCCCTTGTAATCTTACATATTTATACACATTATTCTGAGAAGATGTCCACAGGCTTTACTAGACTATCATAAGGCTCCATGACACAAGAGAGGTTAAAAACTCCTGCTCTAGTAGAGTCATAGAAATTCTTCTTACCTCTGTCTTCCACTTGGAATTTCCTTCTCTACTTTCGATATTTCCATTTACTGATTATTCTCTCACCATAAGATTTAATCGTGTGCCCAATTCATTGATCAGTTCTTTCTCATTCATTGTTGTAACAATTCAGAGATAGAAATTTTCCCCTGAGGATTACTTTGGCTGCATTACATATTTTTAGTGTGTTTGTGTTGTCTTATCATTTTCTTTGATGAAATTATCTATGGTTTCTATGATTTTTCTCCTCTGACCCAGTATTTCTTTAGGGTTAAATTATTTAGTCTCCAATTTAATCCTTTTAAATGCTCTTCATTTAGCGTCATTTTTTTTATTACATTGTGGTCAGTAAAGGATGTGTTTAATATTTCTACTTTTCTGTGTGAGGTTTTTGTGCTCTGAAATATGGTCAGTTTTTATAAGGAGGCTTTATAATGCTGAGAAGTATGTGTATTCCTTTCTTTTCCCTTTCAATAATCACCAGAGATCTATTATAGCTAGCCTTACTAAGACTATTCAAGTCTTTAACTTCATTGGTTAGAACTTCATAGAGTTATAGCTGGCACTGATTATAGAGATCATCTAATGGCTAATAATACTAGCTTCCATTTATATATCACTTTAAGGTCTGCAAAATTCTTTACAAATATTACCTCATTTGATTCTGAAAGCAAACCTGGGAGGTAGGTGCTATTATCATATGAGGAAATTTTACATATGAGGAAATTGAGGCAGGTAGAGATTAAGTGATTTGACCAGGATATCTGAGGTTGAATTTGAACTTAGGACTTCCTGACTCCAGGTCCAACACTCTATCCACTACTCCACTTAGCTGCTTTTGTCCATTCCTCTCATTTTATAAATAAAGATACTGATATTCAGAAAAGTTAAGTTACTGCTAAGAATACACAATAAGTAGCCACACTAGGATTTGAACCCAAGGCTTCTGACTCTATAAATGCAATACTATTTCCTTTACAAAATGGTGAAGGGGAATTATAAGCCCATAGAGCCACTCTTCCTTTGATACCACAGCCAGGGTCAGAATCACAGAATTTCAAATTTGTAAAGGACCTGAAAGAATCTATCTAATCTTATCTTTCCCAGAGCATGGATCTACTCTTTAATATAATTGGCAAGTGGCAGTTCAGCCTTTGTTTGAAGACTTCCAGCAACCCACTACCTCTCGAGGCTGCCTATTTCACTAAAGGATAACTCTTAATTGTTAGCAAGTTTTTCCTGACATGTAGCCTAAATATACTTTTACCCTATGCACCTAATTCCTGCCTTTTGGAGCCAAGCAAAACAAATCTATACCCTCTTCTAAATGAGAGCCCTTCACATACTTAGCACCTGTCTATTTCTTCTGTCTTCCATACCACTCCCCCTGGTACTCTCCTCCCTCACCAAATTTTCTCTCCTCCAGGTTCTCCCCAGTTCATTCCACCAATACAACTTGCTTCTGATCCCTGAGTCCTAACCCTAATTTTGGGGACACTGTTCCCCAAATTGTCTCCACTTCTTCTGCATCATCCCTTACCCACACTCCCACCCCCAAGTTATTGAGAGGAAATGCAGAGGATTGTGTGTCTGGATTTCCTTTGAAATGTAAATAAATCTTACTCTTTTTATAGACATCTACACTCATCACCTATATGAGACTTTTCCTTCAGGTTCTACATGAGAAATGAAAAGGAGTAGGCATAAAAATGAGTTTTTTTCCCACCTTATTTTGCTTTTTGTGTCATTGTGAGTTAAACTTCTATGAAAACCCCATTGTAGAACAGTAACTTTGTGAAACACAACTTTCTTCCACAGTGGGCCAGGAAAGGAAAGAAACTTGTTTGAAAGCAAAAGATAGTGGCAATGTCTACTTCCCTACTGGACATTTCAAACCGGATGTCCATGAAGCATCTCATTTTCCTCTTTCTTTCATTTCTTCAGGGTATAAGCCTAGGAGTTGTATCACTGAATAAAAGAGAATTTACAGTTTCATGACTTTGGGTACATAGATGCAAGTTGTTTCCAGAAAGGCTAAACCAATTCATAAGTCCCGAATTCTTGAAGCCTCTCCAACAGTTGCGTTTTAATTTTTTGCCAGTCTGAACCTTAGCACTATGTTAATTTGTGTTTTTCTACTTTCAGTGATTCTAGCATTTTTTCATAAGATGTTGCCCCTTGGTTTTTTTCCCTTTATGAATTGCCTGGCCTGAGTTTCGTGGTGCACATCTGTAACCCTGCTACTGGGGAAGCCGAAGCTGGTAGCTTTCCTGAGCTTCACAGTTCTAATCTGCAGTGGCCAAAGCCGACACGGTGTTCCAATTAAATCTAGCTCCGTTGTATGGGAAGCAGATTTAGAACAGATTTAGAAAATGCACCAGGCCTAAACCTGATGAGGAAATCCAGAAAAAGTCACCGTGAGTCCTTTGTCCAACCCAGGTCACCATAGGGAGACAAGGAGGTCTGTAGACGCTGGGAACAGGGAACTGGTGTGCAAAGAGCGCTCTAGAACCCAAGGAGAGGCTGTGTACCAATGCAAGAGGAGATCTCAGACTCCGTACAGGGTTCCATCAGACCCCTACTGGACCACCATGACAAGGACAGATGCCAACTGGCACACTTGTTGCTCACTAGCCTGTTCTGGGTCACAGATCCAGGGCAGAGGGAGAAGAGGATCTGTGCATAGGGATGGCATTCTGGGTAAGGAGGCTGAGAAAGGAAGAAGTTCAGAAGCCAACAGCAGCAGTAGCAACATAGCTTAAACTCCAGACAAATAAGAGTCTCAAAACATCTAGCTCAGGCTGCAGTAACTGAGGCAGGAATCCCAGACGAAAGAGAAATCTACAATTCTGCCGCTCTGAACCAGCAGAACTTTCCAGTCAACTGATAGCGATAGAATTCAGCAGAAGTCTACTCTTACACAGACCCAAAGTCCGGTCAGAAACTTTCAGAGCTCTAATGGGAGGTGGGCTGCAATAATAAACAGACTTTGACTTGCATCAGACCACTTTTGAACACTAAAAGCTTACAAGTCTCTTGCCTGCCTCTGAGATCTTGGAATAGCACAATACTCTGTACTCTAAGAAAGCAAATACAAGACCAGCCTAGATCTTCCCTTCAGAAATATGGCAGAGCCTAGCCCTAACATCAAATCCAAAATCAGGAAATGCACAAAGGAAAAAGAACTTATGTTATAATGAAGCTATTCTGGTGGTAAAAATTCTCAATACACAAATACAAAAGAAGAGAATGACTCCAAAACAGAAGCAGTGCATCAGAGGATAACACAGCTTGGGCATGGACTCAACTAGAATTCCAGCAAGAGATGAAGCAAATGTTTGAAAAAGAATTTTAAAATATTTCTCACAAATGTAATGAGAATGCCTGAGCTATGGAAGAAAGAAATGGAAAGGGAATTATTTGTTTGGCACAAGAGGTACAAAACAATGTCCAAGAAAAAACTGCCTAAAAATTAGAATGGACCAAAGAGAAGCCAATAATTTAATGAGGCAACAAGAAATATTAAAACAAAATCAGTGTAAAGTATCTCATAGCACAAACAACTTACATGTTTTATAAACAGATCAAAAAGATAAGGAGACGCAATGGCTATCATTCTTTAATATTTGAATCAGTTCATTATATGTCTTAAATATCAGAACTTTATTAGAGAGACTTACTGCAATGATCTCTCCCCCCCTCCCCCACCTTCCACCCATGGTTTAACTGGAGATGATAGGGATAGGGACTGAATTTTTAATTGGTAGAGTTATTGTATAAGTTCCCTTCATTAGTGCAGAGTCTTAGAGTTTTCTAGAGTACTGAAAAGTTAAATGACATTACACAGTATATATCAGAGTTGAGTCTTGAAACCAGGTCTTCCTGGTCCAAGGCTTGCGCTCTAGCTCCTATATAGTTGAGCTGTCTTTTAACTAAAATATAAACATATAAATTAGAAAGTGCATATTTTTATGTCTATAAGTTAAAATATGAAAGCTTTTTTCTTGATGGCAGTGATTATTTTTGTGAACACAGAATAGAAGATTTTAAAATATTCTTTTAAACCCTGGAGTTTTCATAGAATAAAACAGTAGGGTTAAATATGCTAATATGCTGTGGCCTACATACTGAAATAGGACTGATGAAATATTTTGGCTGCAGCATGTCTATGAATACTTAAAAGTTGTGTAACTCAGGAGATTTAAGGAAGATGGTGAGGGATTAATTTAAAGCATTTGGTCATAAGAGAATTACTTCTATCAAAATGTAAGATTAACATTTTGCTTTTCAAAAATAAAACATGTCTGTATCCCTTTGTATGAAATATATATTCCTTTTAAAATGAGGAAAGCTCAGTAGAATTTTAGCTTTATATTGTTGTTCTGTTTGTCCTCTGTTCTCAAAGAGGACTATGACATCAAGGAGATGATGACATGACTTGCAACTGACTTTGATTGGAGTGAGGGAGGGCTGTTCAAGGTCACCAGCCTCACTTTCTCTTCCAGAGCCATCTGGGTCCGGTGGTGAGATATAGATCAGGATGACTGGAGATAGCCCAGGATGCCGTGGGAGACCTTGACCTTTTTTAAGCTAAGGTCTTTTCAGGTTCTCACTTTGAGTAAGGTAACACCCATTCAGTGAATAGGTCTCTTTAAGAAGTGAGTCAAGTGAGTCAAGCTCCTTTAATTAAAAAAAAAAAATCAAACCAGATGGGGAAGACTCTCAGGGTTGCTGGCCAAAAGAGAAACAGTTACTATTTTCATTCACTCTGAGCAAAGAGGGCCCAAAAAAGAACCATGAAGTGGTGTTTGGGTAGAAACCTAGTGTTATCGTGCATATCTTTGACGCAGTGACACCACTGTCAGGCCTATGCCCCAAAAAGACAAATGAGGAAATGGTTATATATGTACAAACGTTTATATCAATTCTCACCTTTGGAAAGAAATAGTTGAAAATTAAGGAGGTGCCCCTCTTTGAGGAAATGACTGAACAAATTATGGGGTATGAATGTAAGCAAATATTCCTGTGCCATAAGAAATAATGAAGAGGACAGTTTCAAGAAAAACCTGTATATACCTATATGAACTGATACAGAGTGATGTGAGTAAAGCCAGGAGAACAATTTATAATATAATAACATTGTAAAAATGAACAATTTTGAAAGATGAGCACAATGATTAACAGAATGATGAAACATGATTCCAGAGGATGTAATGAAGAAAGGTACTTTCCTTCTGACATAAAGTAGGTAATAAGACTAAATATGCAGAATGATACATGTTTTAACTTGATCAGTATGAGAACTTGTTTTGCCTGATTATACATGTTTGTTATGATTTTTTTTTCCTGTTCAGAGAGAGGTGGAAAGGAGAGAAGATGATAAGTGCTTGTTAATTAAATTTTTTTAAAATGTTATATAAATTGTTATTTTGGTTCTGTTCACTTTATAATGCATCAGTCCATATAAGTCTTCTAGGTTTCTCTGAAACAGTTTCTTTTATCATGTTTAATGTACATAGTATTCCATTATACTTATACTGTAACTTGCTCAACCATTTCCCCAATTGGTGGTCACCCCCTTATTTTCCAGTTATTTGTCACTACAGAAAGAGCTGCTGTGAATATTTTTGTACATATGAGTCCTTATCCTTTTTCATTGATCTCTTGGGCATAGGTCCAGTAGTGGTATTGCTATGTCAAAGGTAAGTATGCTACCCAACCCTTCCATTGTGCTCTTTGGAATATCTGTTCCATAGATAACAAACTTGCTTTCATTTTAAACTTTTTCTTTTCTCACTGCTTCTATCTTCTTGAACTCACTGCATATCTCCTCTCACTTGTATGTCTAAACTCCTCGAAAAGGCTATCTACAATCAGTGTGTCCACTTCTCCCCCTTGACTTTCTTCTTAATTCTCTTCAATCTGGTTTCTGATTCATTCAACTGAAATTATTCTCTTCAGAGTTACTGTTAATCTCTGAATTGTGAATTGTACATGACCTTTTCTCAGTCCTAGTCCTTCTTGACCTCTCTGCAGCTTTTGATTCTGTCAGTCACCCTCTTCTGCTTGATACTCACTTCTCTCTAGGTTTTTGTGATACTGCTCTCTCAGTTCTTCTGCCTTTCTGACCACTCCTCAGTCTCCTTTGTTGATCTTCATCCAGTTTATGCCTTCTTACTATTGATATCCCCTAAAACTCTGTTCTGAACCTTTTTACTTTCTATACTATTTCATTTGGTAATCTCATCAGCTCCCATGGATTCAGTTATCATTTGTATGATGATTCTCAGATTTATATGTCTGTCCCTAATTTCTCTCCTAACCTCCAGGCTTGCATCTCTAGCTGCCTATTTGAGCATAATGAACTCAGTGTCTGATAGACATCTTAAATTCAGCCTGTTCAAAACTAAACTCTTTGTCTTCCCCCTCAAGCTCTCCCCTCTTGTGAACTTCTCTATTAATGTCAATGGGCACTACCATCCTCCCAGTTACCCGGGCTCACAAATTAGGTATCTTCTTAAACTTCTCACTCCCTCCATATCCAATCTTTTGCCAAATCCTGTAAGTTCTAAGTTCTAAAGTCTCTCCTCTGATACTGCCACTGTCTTGCTGCACACAGCCCTCATCACCTTATGCCTAGATTATTGCAATAGCAATTGGTCTCCTTGCATCAACTCTCTCTCCTACTCTACTACACCCTGCACTCAGTTATCAGATTGTTCTTCTTAAAGTTTAGATCTGACCATATCACCTCTTACCCCACTATTCCCTTTTCACCTCCAGGATCAAATCATCTATTTGGTGTTTAAAGTATTACCTGACTGTTCTTTTACTAGCTGTCCTCCATCCTGGGAATTTTGTCCCACCGCACCCTCTACCTCTTGGTCTCCCTGGTTTCCTTCAAGTCCCACTCCAAATTCCTTCTTCTACAAAAAAATCTTTCCCTGTCTCTCTTTGTGCTAGTTCCTTCTCTCTATTGATTATCTCTAATTTATCATGTATATCTTGTTTGTACATAGTTGTTTGCATATAGTCTCACCCATTAGCCTGTAAGCTCCTTGGGTACAGGGAATGTGTTTTGCCTTTCTTTATATTCCCAGTGTTTTAGCACACTGCTTGGCACATAGTATGTGAGTGGTGCTTAATAAATACTTGTTGACTTACTGTTTAGTAAGTTTTGGGGCATATTTCCAAACTACTTTCCAGATTCACTGTCCACTTCACAGCTCCACCAAGGATGTACCTGTTTCCCTTCAGCTTCTCCAACATATGTCATTTTCCTTGTTTGTCAGCTTTACCTATCTAATGGGTATAAGGTAGAACTAGACAAATTACTGGTTTTTGGAAATTGAGGTTTCTGTTTTGGTTTTGTGCCATTTTTATTTTGGAATGGGTAAGATAATGAAATCCTGTTTCTCGTAGTAGAAATATAACATGGAAAAAATTTCGTCTTAAGAGTCTTTTTTCCATATGCAAATATCTTAGTCTCCTCTTAAGTGAACTTGATGTTAAGGAAAGAGAATTTTTTAAACTAACATATAGTCATTACATTCTCTATATACCTAATGAAATTAAATGAAATAACACTTTATTTCCCTTTTTAAAGAATATCAAAGAAGATTTATTTAATTCACTTAAAAGGTAACTGTTCAAGATACAGTAATTTATGTCTTAAACATTCAAAAACTCTAACTTCTGTGTTCTGTTACTAGGAGCTTTGTCAGTGTCGACCTGGTGAAGGAAATTGTTCATGTTGTAAAGAGTGTATGCTTTGCCTGGGCACTCTTTGGGATGAATGCTGCGATTGTGTTGGTAAGTTGACATTTGGTTGTCTTATTAATATTGTCTGTATCACAATATTTTGGCTTGAAAGACAATTATAGGGTTGTTTAGTTCATATTCTTTGCTTTATAGGTAAAACTAAAAGGCTTCCTGAGTTGAGAGTGTATAATTTCACTCAATAACCTTTTCCAGTATTCAGTAATACATAAAAGTCATTCCATAAAACTTAACTCAAAACTTTCATGCTGTAATTTTTTTTTACTTTATTTGTCATAGAGATAGATAACAGATGAACTTTGGAAGATGTAATTGTTTAAATCACCAAGCATTTATTTTGAATCCTTCTCACTTCCCTTTTAAAAAAAAAAAACCAAAACCCCTCCAACAAATAAGCATGGTCAAGCAAAACAAATGCAGAGGAAAAAACAAGATTTGTTGTTGTTGTTTGTTTGTTTGTTTTCAAAAGGGATAGGTAGAAGGATTGCCAGAAAGAAAAACAAAAGAAAGAAATGAAGAAGAACATGCTGAGTGTTAGTGGCATAATGATTATTTATAGCATACCTTGTAGTGGTGGAAAGCAAAGAATATACTGATTCGTCCTCCTTAATCCTGTATATTTGGGGCCATATAAGGCAAGGAATAGTCAACTTTGGAGAAGGTGGCAAGAAATGAAGTACCTTCGGGTGAAAGTTAGGTTTCTGGGAGAGCCAGAAGATAGGCCTGTGAAAGGCAGAAATCTAGGGTGACCATTTGTTAACAATAAAGTCATTATTCAAGAGTGGAAGGAAGGGGTAAGCAGAAGGGACATAGGGACTAGAGAAGGAGGGCTGAGTTGAATAAGAATAAGAATAAATACTAGGAGAAAAAGATTTCCCTTAGGTAGACTATAATTCTTAATTATGAAGGATAGAAAAGTAGGAGGTAGAAATTTGTCAACTGTAGGGTAGGAAAGAGTGCCAAGTATGGAGAAGACCTTTTCTTATCTTCCAGGTGGAGTCCCATAAATTGTATGTGGGGGTTAGGGGGAAAGGGAGGGGAGGCAGGGAATAATTTAATCTCTCTAGGGTATAGTTTTCTCATCAGTAAACTGAGGGTGTTGGATTAGAGTAACTTTAGAAAGACTAAATTTCCATACCAAAATATTATCAACCTAAGTTTATTATCTTCCCCAGAGCTTAGCCCATTGCACATAATAAGTACTTAATATATTATATTGTTGGTGGAATTATGAACTGATCCAACCATTCTGAAGAGCAGTTTAGAACTATGCCCAAAGGGCTGTAAAACTGCATACCCTTTGACCCAGCAATAGCACTGTTAGGTCTGTATCCCAAAGACATCTAAAAAAAAAGGGAAAGGGGGCAGGTAGGTGGTGCAGTGAATAGAGCTCTGACTTTGGAGTCAGGAGGACCTGAGTTCAAATCCAGCTTCAGACACTTAACACTTACTAGCTGTGTGACCATGGGCAAGTCGCTTAACCCCAATTGCCTCACAAAAAAAAAAAAAAGGAAAAGGGTCTAATGTACAAAAAATATTTATAGTAGCTCTTTTTGTGGTGGCTGAAAATTGGAAATTGAAGGGATGCCCATAAATTTGGGAATGGCTAAACAAGCTGTGGTATGTGTTTGTAATGAAATATTATTGTATTATAAGAAATGACAAGCAGGATTGTTTCAGAAAAACCTGGAAAGACTTACATGAACTCATGCATAGTGAAGTGAACAGAACCAAGAGAACTTTAACACAGCAGCAGCAATATTATTCATTGAAGAACTGTGAATGACTTAGCTATTCTTAGCAATACAATGATCCAAGAAAATCCCAAAGGACTAATGATGAAGCATACTATCTACCTCCATTATTGATGCTGTAGGACACAGAGAACATGATTACAGGCACCTCTTAGGCAGACTGTGCTGTTCTGATTGTTGCTGCTGGTGTCGGTGAATTTGAAACTGGTATCTCTAAAATGGGCAGTCCTGTAAATATACCCTTCTGGCCTACAAACTAGATGTGAAACAACTGATTGTTGGTGTCAACAAAATGGAACCCCCTCCTACAGCCAGAAGAAATATGAGAAAATTGTTAAGGAAGTCAGTACATATAATAAAAAACTGGCTACAACCCTGACAGTAGCTTTTGTGCCAATTTCAGGTTGGAATGTTGACAACATGCTGGAGCCAAGCTTTAATATGCCTTGGTTGAAGGGATAGAAAGTCACTTAGAAGGATGGCAATTCTGATGGAACTACATTACGTGAAGCTTTAGGTTGCAGCCTGCCACCAACTCATCACCTGACAAGCCCTTGCATCTACCCTTCCAAGATGTGTACAAGATTGTTGATATTGATACTGTAAATTTTGGCCAAATGGAGACTAATGTCCTAAAACCAGACATTGTGGTCACCTTTGCCCCAGTCAGTATTACAACTGAAGTTAAAGTCTGTTGAAATGCACCATGAAACTTTGAATGAGGTTCTGCCTGGGGATAATGTTGGTTTCAGTGTCAGAAAAGTGTCTGTCAAAGATATCCACTGTGGTAATGTGTCTGCTAATAGTAAGAATGCCACCCATGGAAGCAGCTGGCTTCACTGCCCAGGTCATTATCCTGAACCATCCAGTCCAAATCAGTGCTTCCTATGCACCTATTCTGTTTTTTGCTGTTTTTTTGTTTTTGTTTTTGTTTTTAGGCAATTGGGGTTAAGTGATTTGCCCAGGGTCACACATCTAGTAAGTGTCAAGTGTTTGGTCTGAGGCCAGATTTGAACTCAGGTCCTCCTGACTTCAGGGCTGGTGCTCTATCCACTGTGCCGCCTAGCTGCCCCCCTATGCACCTGTACTAGATTGTCACACTGCTCACATTTCTTGCAAATTTGCTGGACTGAACAAGATTAATTGTTGTTCTGGTAAGAAGCTGGAAGATGGCCCTAAGCTCCTGAAATCCAATGATGCTGCCATGGTTGGCATGATTCCAGGCAAGCCCATGTGTGTGGAGAGCTTCTCTGATTATCCTTCTCAGGGTCATTTTGCTGTTGGTGATATGAGGCAGACCATTGCAGTTGGTGTCATCAAGGCAGTTGACAGGAACGCTACTGGAGCTTGCAGGATCACAAAATCTGCTCAGAAGGCTAAATGAATATTCAGTACAACACCTGCCACCCCAGTCTTAATCAGTGGTGGAAGATTGGTCTCTGAAATGTTTTCTCAATCGACCATTTAAGTTTAATAGTAAAAGACTAGTTAATGATTACAATGCATCATAAAGCTTCAAGAGGAAAGGAATGTTTTTGTAGACCTTTTGTTTCGTGGCAGTTTCAAGTTATTAGTTTTTAAAATCAGTAATTTTAAATGGAAGCAACTTGACCAAAAATTTGTCACAGAATTTTGAGACCATTAAGAAAGTTTAATATGGAGGAGGAAAAAAGATCAGCCCAGATTCCAGAGGAGCATTGATGAGGAATGTTGCCCACTTCCTGATAGAGAAGTGATAAGCTAATATACAGAATGAGAGACACATTTTTAGCCATGGTTAACACGGTCATTTATTTTGCTTGACCATACTTATTTGTTGGAGGAGTGTTTTGGTTTTTTTTTCTTTTTCTTTTTTTTTTTTGGTGAGGCTATTGGGGTTAATTGATTTGCCCAGAGTCACACAGCTAGTGAGTGTTATGTTGGGGTGTTTTTTTAAGGGAAGTGAAAAGGATTAAAAATAAATGCTCCATAATTGAAACAGTAAGATTTAATTTTAAAAGATTCTGGAAACCATATTTTTTTTAAAAATCTTGACAAGCTGGGGTATATTGAAAGTAGGAACACAGGGATGGCAAGTCCATATTTTATCTCTTGATCTAACTACATGACTAGTCTATAACCTTTTCTGGTCATACATCTCTCTAATGATAGCTTTTGTATCACTTTTTGCATATAATTTGTAATTGGTAACACTTTGGCCTATTTATGCCACCATGTATCTCTCCATTATCTTCTGGTTGATGGCATCTTGAAGATCATGAAATTCCATGATACATAGCCATGTACCAGTTGCCACTGATATAGTGGTTTATTTCTTTTAATTCTCAAAACAACCCTGAAAGGTAAGGGCTATTATTATCATCCCCATTTTATAGATGAGAGAACTGTGCCTGAGGGATTAAGTTACTTGCTGAGGGTCACAGAGAATGTCTAAGATAGGCTGTAAACCTAGGGCTTTTTGACTCCAATTCTAGTTCTGCCGCTCTAACTCCACACAGCTGCACTGCAGAAGTGATGACACAAAGATGAGGTCTAGTGGAAGAGCACATTAAGAGTGCTGCATCATTTTCCAAATGCAATAAAAAAAGATCTCTTTTTCCACACTCTTCACTGTTGCCTATGCAAGATATAGCTACGAATGAACTAATTCAATGAGCTTTTCACTAATTTTATTTTATTATTTGGTCAATATGCATTCCTCACTGACCTGGTTTTTCCTGTGTGGATTGCTAAAGCAATTTATTTTGAGTCACCACAGGTTTTATTAAGAACCCTTTTTAACAGATGAGAAAACTGAGGTACAAAGAGAATAAGTAACATGCCTAGGGTCACATAGCTAGCAGTGGTAGGGCTACTTGAACCCATGTCTTGTGATTAAATCTAGCTCTACTTACTGCAATCACCTTTTTTTTAAAAATTATATTATGTTATGGAAATGCTTGTTTTATTCCATAAATTAAAAATAAAATAAATTTTAAAAAATAACATCTAGCATTTATACGGTGCTTAAAGGTTTGTAATGCGCTTAACAAATATCTCATTTTATCTTCACAATAACCCTGGCAGGGAGGTGCAATTATTAGCCCAATTTTACAGATAAGAAAACTGAGACAGAGAACGTTTAAATGATTTGCCCAGGATCACACAGACCAGATTTGAACTCAGGTCTTCCTGACTCCAAGTCCAGCACTCTATTAATTATAACACTTAGTTGCCTCTATTACACTTTTATACTATTATTTATCCTGACAATCCTACTTATCTGATAGTAGAAGCACATCAGAAGACACAAATGAGAAGTACAGTGGGGGCAGAAGTATCTTGCAGGAGAGGCAGGTACAAGGACACCAACTAGGAGTGTCCAATGACTACTTGACAATGAGAGGAGCCAGGAAAAAAAATAAAAACCGTAATGAGTAGACAAAAATACTAAAAAATCATAGAAGTCTGTAATGTATTTGCTACAAATACATAATTCAACATTTTGTATACTTAAATAGTATTGTAATAGATGTTAGTAATGACCTCAAATCATCAAGAACAAGCTGAACGAGACTGATTAAGCTTTGTTTAAAGAAACAAGGAAATGTATACTACATTTCTACACTTTTAAAAGATTTATTGTGCATAACAAACCTAATCCTCTTTATACAAGTCATCCCTTCAATATTTAAAGACAGAAATCCTGAATTCTTTGAGTGTTCAGTTCTCCAAGCCGTATGACCCCAGTTCTTTGATCCACTGATGCTTAGATGGTATGGCTTTAAGTTCCCTTGCCATCCCTGTGTTCCTACTTTCAGTATACCCCAGCTTGTCAAGATTTTTAAAAAAATATGGTTTCCAGAATCTTTTAAAATTAAATCTGTTTCAATTATGAAGCATTTATTTTTAATCCTTTTCACTTCCCTTAAAAAACACCCCAACATAACACTCACTAGCTGTGTGACTCTGGGCAAATCAATTAACCCCAATAGCCTCACCAAAAAAAAAAAGAAAAAGAAAAAAAAACAGCACAACTTAAACACAGATCCATCTAGAAGTTTTGGAAGAAATGAAGCAAGTTTAAAAAAAAAACTGAAAAAAAACCCTGAAAATTATCTTAAAAACCAAAAGACAGCATTAGAGGAAAAAATTGGAGGGGGAGGGATGAGAGCAAGTAAAGAGGTTGAAAGAGAATTTAACAGTTTGGAACAAAAAGGTACAAAACCTCACCCAAGAGGGGAAATCCTTCAAAATTAGAATAAAAAATAGAAGATGATAATGACTCCATTGAGATAGGAAATATTATAATATAGTTGAAGCATTAAAAAAGAAAAGAAAAATGCAAAATATGTCAACAACAGCAAAATTTTAACCTAGAAAGTAGATAGAAGAAAATTTAAGAATCATTAATTGAACTGAAAACCATGATTGCCCCCACAAAAAAAGAAGCTTTGAATTTCAAGAAATCATCCCCCCAAAAAAACAGCCCTGCTCTGATCTTTTAGATGTAGAGAACAAAGTAGAAGTAGAATCCATAGGTCATTTTCTGAAAAAACCCCAAATTAAAACTCCCAAGAATATTTGTTAAGTCATTTTTCAGTCATGTCCAACTCTTTGTGACCTCATTTGGTGTTTCTTGGCAAAAATACTGGAGTGGTTTGACATTTCCTTCTCAAGTCTGTTTTACAGATGAGGAAACTGAGGTAAATGGAGTTAAATGACCTGCCCAGGGCCACACAGCTAGTGTCTGCGGCTAGATTTGAACTCAAGTCTTGACTCCGGGCCTAGTGCTCTATCTATTACTCCACCTAGCTGCCTCAGAACTTACAGGTCAAAGAAAAAAAAGGAATACTTCAAGCAGCCAGAAGAAAGAATTCAAATACCAAGGAGCCACAATTAAAATGACAAAAAATTTAGCTGTCACCTTTATGAAGAAATAGAAAACTTGTAATGTGATATTCCAGAAGGCAAATGATACAGCCTTATGGTCAAGAATAATTTACTGAGAAAAATTGAGTATAATCCTACAGGAGAAAAAAAATGACTCTTCAATGAATTAGGGGATATCTAAGCATTACTAAAGAAAAGACCAAAATTGAATAGAAGCTTTGAAATATAAACAAGAGAATCAGAAGTATAAAAAGGTAAACATGAGTCACCATATTAGACATTTAAAAAAAAAGGATAAACTGCTTACATTCAAATATAGAAAGATGATATATATGTCTCCTCAGAGCTCTATCGTCATTAGGGGTTATAGAGAGAGTATAATTAGACAAGGTGCCTGGAAATGGGTCTGCTGTATTTTGATGATCTTAACAGAATAGAAAGGGAAGAGAACTGGACTGGGGGAGGGAGCCCTTGAGGAAGGATAGGTGAAATAAATGTTACATGATTAGGGTGCAAAAATAGAAGTCTGTACAAACAAGGAAGAAGGGGTTGGGGTGGAGTGGGCAACACAAACCCCGGTCTCCTCAAAACTAGAAGAATACACAACAGAGAAGGAGACAGAAATACATTTTCCTCAACAGAAACAACAGGGAAAGAAGAAAATAAGAGGGAGAGTAGGTTAAGGATAGTATTAGTCATAAGCAAAACAAACTCTTTTTTTTTTTTCAGCCAAAGACAAGGTTTATTAAAAATCCGCCATATTAGCCAGACTCTTGAGGAATCTGAGAGTCTGTGAGATATTGGCTAGATTTTAGGAATCTGAGCCAAAACAAACCTTTGAAGAGGGGACAGGAAACAAAGAGAAGAAAAAATGTAAGAGAATTAAGATGGAGGGAAGTACACATTCATAATTGAATGTGAATGGGATGAACTTACCCATAAAACAGAAGAGGATAGCAGAATGGATTAGACAGCAGACTCCAACAATATGTTTACAAGAAATACGCTTGAAACAGAAAGATGTGCATAGAGTTAAAATAAAAATCTGAAATAAAGTCCGTTATGCTTCAGCTGATGTAAAAAAAAAAAAAAAAGGTAGTCATGATCTCAGATAAATCAATGGCAAGAATGAACTCAATCAAAAGAGATAAACAACAAAACTACATTTTGCTGAAAGGTACCAGTGAATTAATGGATAATGAATTAATTCAATAGAAAATACCGGTACTACATATTTACACCAAAAAACTGTTGTTATTGTTCAGTTGTGTCTGACTCTTCATGACCCCATTTGGGGTTTTCTTGGCAAAGATACATGGAGTGGTGTGCCATTTCTTTCTACAACTCATTTTATAGATAAGGAAACTGAAGTAAACAGGGTCAAGTGACTTTCCCAGGGTCATACAGCTAGTAAGTGCCTGAAGCCAGATTTCAACTCATAAAGAGGAGTCTTTCTGACTCCAGGTTCAGCACTCTATTCATTGAGCCATCTAGCTGCCACACATCAAATAATATGGTATCTAAATTTTTACATGAACAGTTAAATAAGATATAGGGGAGAAATAGACAGTAAAATTGTAAGAGTAGTGGACCTTAGTTTGCCCACTCAGATCTAGATAAATCCAACAAAAAACTAAATTCAGAAGAAATGAAGGGGGACAGCTAGGTGGCACAGTGGATAGAGCATTGGCCCTGAAGTCAGGAGGACCTGAGTTCAAATTCCGCCTCAGACCAAACACTTGACACTTACTAGCTGTGTGACCTTGGGCAAGTCACTTAACCCTAATTGCATAAAAATAAAATAAATAAATAAGAATTTTAAAAAAGAAGATAAAAAAGAAATGAAGGACTTGAATAGACTTTTAGAAAACTTAGATATGATTGATCTCTGGAGATTATTGAACGAGATAAAAACAATCATTAAATCATTAAAAGTAATGACAAAAATGGGGCAACTAGGTTGTGCAGTGGATAAATAGTGGGCCTGGAGTCAGGAAGATTCATCTTCATGAATTCAAATCTGGCCTCTGACACTTACTAGCTGTGTGACCGTGGGCAAGTCACTTCACCCTGTTTGCCTCAGTTCTTCATCTGAAAAATGAGGTGGAGAAGGAGATGACAAAGCACTCCAGTATCTTTGCCAAGAAGACCCCAAATGTGGTCAAGAAGAGTTGGACACAACTGAAATTTACTGAACAACAACAACAACGACAACAATGAGACAACATACCAAAATTTGGGGGATGCAGCCTAAGTAGTACTTAGGAGAAATTTTATATCCTTAAACCTGTGAGTCAATGAAAGAGAAATAGATTAATGATTTTTTTAAAACCCTAGAAAATGAAAAAATTAAAAACCCCAATTAAGCCACAAAATAGAAATCATCATAATAAAAGGAGAGATTAACAAAACTGAAAGCAAAAAACATAACCAGTATAAAAAATGAAAAACGTAAATTCATAATCAATGATTAAACAAAAGAAGCTATTAGGAACTTTTTTTGCCCAATTTTATGATCTTAGGTCTTCTGTAAAACATAAGATGCAATTGAATTGAATGAACATTTACAAAAATATAAGATGCTCAGATTAATAGAACCAGACAACAGTCTTAGAAAAAGAAATTGAATAAGGCATAAATGAACTCCCAAATTTAAAAAAAGACCAGATAGATTTGTAAGCAATTTCTATCAAATATTTAAAAAAATTTTCTAATATGTAAATTATTTTTTAAAAATAGGAAGACCTACAAAATTTCTTCTGTGATACATATATGGTCTTGTTACCTAAAGCAGAATGTCAAAATGGGAAGAAAGCTATAGGCTATCCACAGTGAATAATGATGGAAAATTTATAAACAAAATATTAGCAAGGAGAATACAGCAACATATCACATAGATTACGTTCTATGAGCAGGCTGGATTTATACTAGAAATGCGGCTGGTTCAATATAAGGAAAACTTTTTTAAAAAATTGACAAGATTAATAACAGAATAACAAAAATCATATGATTGTATCACCAAATGCAGAAAAGGATTTTGATAAGATATGTTATCCAGGCTTGTTAAAAATATTAAAAAACATTGGAATAAATGGATCTTTCCATCTTGTGAAAAATAATATCTAAATCCAAGAGCCAGCATTATTTGTAAATCATGGTAAACTAGAGAGCTTTCCAATAAAATCAGATGTAAAACACGTCTATCAATTATCACCCTTACTATTCCATTTGGGCTAGAAAGTCTATTGCAATAAGACAAGACACGGACATTGAAGGAATAAACATTGAAAAGAGGTGACATAATTTGCTTAGAGAACTCTAGAGAATCTACCAAAGACTAAAGCATTCAACAACTTTAGCAGAGTGGCAGAATATAAAATAAACTCACATAAGTCATCAGCGTTCCTATGTATTACCAACAAAATCCCATAGTAAGAGATAGAGAAATTCTACTTGAAATAACTACAGTCAGTATGAAATACTTGGGAATCTACCTACCAAGACACATAGGAACTATATGAACACAATTATAGAACACTCTTTACACACACACACACACACACACACACACACACACACACAAAAGAAAATGACAAATACTGGAGGAACTCTAGGAAAACAAGTACATTAATGCAGTGTTGGTGGAAATATGAATTGGTCTAGAGCACCGGCCCTGAAGTCAGGAGGACCTAAGTTCAAATGCCACCTCAGACCAAACACTTGACACTTACTAGCTGTGTGACCCTGGGCAAGTCACTTAACCCCAACTGTCAAAAAAAAAAAGAAGAAGAAGGAAATATGAATTTATCTGGTCATTCTGAAAAGCATTTTGGAACTATGCCCAAAAAAACTATTAAATTATACATACCTTTTAACCTAGTGATATCACTATTAGGTCTGTACCCCCAACAAAATCAAAAGAAAAAGACTTGTATATACAAAAATATTTTTAATAACTTTTTGTAGTGGAAATGAATTGGAACCTGAGAGTTTGCCCATCAATTAAGAAACGGTTGAACAAGTTGTGATATACGAATGTGTTAGAATATTATTGTACTCCAAGAAATAAGGGTATGGTTTCAGAAAAACCTGGGAAGACTGTTATAGACTGATGCAGAGTGATGGGAGCAGAACCAGGAAAACCATTTATACAGTCAGTAACAAAAGATACACAACATTGAAAAACTTAGGAACTCTAATCAGCAGAATGACCATTCACAATTCCAGAGGACCCATGATGCTACCCACCTCCTGATAGAGGTGGCTGGTGGACTCGAGTGGAGATTGCCCTTTTTTTTTTTTTACATGGTCAGTATAGGAATTCATTTTGTTTACCCATACATGTTTGTAACAGGGATTTTGTTTCTCTGGGGATGGGAACATATGGGAAAGACAAAAGGTAGATCTTCA
This sequence comes from Vombatus ursinus, assembly GCF_900497805.2. Lineage (NCBI taxonomy): Eukaryota > Metazoa > Chordata > Mammalia > Diprotodontia > Vombatidae > Vombatus > Vombatus ursinus. The sequence continues at coordinate 39,269,612 of NW_020954590.1, read as the reverse complement.
TGATAATAAAATAAAATTTAATTTTTCAAAAGACCCACACTCCCCCAAAAGAATGAAGCACTCTAGAAATCTGTGTCTATGTATGTGTGTGTACAAATATGTATGTATTATGTATATTAAGTTGAGCAATAATTACCAGGATATAAAGTCACTATATTCATTATTTCATGTTTGTGTATAATAGTTGGAAGTATTATTTTCCATTTTTCAGAGGCTGATTCCGCTAAGTTTTTTTAAAGTATATTGTATTTTGTAGCTATCTTTCTTTAAGAAAATTTATGCATATCACAATTTTATTTAGTTCAGGTTTCCTTCACAGTGCCCCTGCTATAAAAGATGCATTTGATGGAATACATGTGTCAGATTTGGTGTGCCAAGATTTAATTCTTTATGGATTTTTTTGTATTCTGTTTTGCCTAAGACATATGGTCAATTGAAATGTTTGCAGTTGTGATTCTGACGTGCACTTGAGAATACAGAAGATTCAAATCATATGTGCTTATTTGGATCCCTTTTTAAAATATTTATGCTTTGATTTAGAAGACTGATAAGCAGTAAGCTGAGCTGTACTACTGGGACAAAGAGTCATTAGTTTTTGCATAATGGAAATAAAACCTTTTCTTCCTATTTATATTTTCAACAAGAGCAGCTGCTAAAAATCCATTATGCTATGGAATCATTAAAATCTAGTTGCCATATTAATAATATAAAATATTACATATTTTTGCCAGTTACTTTTCTTTCAAACTAAGCTGTGTTTATTTAATTTTGTGCTATTAAAAGAAAAAAACTGGAAGAGAATAACTATCCATTAACTTAATGTTTTCTTGAACGAAGTGTTTATCTTCAGTGTTAAACCTATTTTAAAAAGAAAAAAAATAGAAAATTCTGCCATTATGATAATTCTGCTGCATTCCTTGTTTGTCATTCGTTTGATTTTGTAATACCTTCTTATTATTGCTACCAGACAACTAAAAAAATAATTAATTGCTTTTATACTTTTTGAATATTTTACAAAACTCCTAGAGGCAATCACTGCTTAATTATCACAGAAACAGGTTAGGAATCATGGTGTAACCATTTGATTATGATCTGTTTGTGCTATAGTAATCTAAGGACTAGAGCCAATGTAATGACCTTTCTTTGGTTAATTTTATTTATATTTTAAAATTTTTAGCTCCATTGCCTGCTTTAGTTGATGACGTATGTTTGATATTATAAATTTATAGATTTATAAGATTGGCAAGGACTTTGAGAGGACACCAAGCCCTCTGTCTGTCTCTGACTGCTTTTTCAGACCTTTAGAGAAATTCTGTTATATTATCCTTCCACAGATATTATCATAAGAATATTAGTGAAGTATTCGAGTAGTTATTTTAAAGTATGTCTATATTATAGTGTTTAAGTTGCATAAATGCAGTTGTCCTATGACGAGTTGCAGCAATTCAGTGCAGAATTATATTAGATCAAAATCTCCATAGATAATTTCAAGTAGTTTGATGGGTATGGAATTGTATAAACAAATTAATTTATGTAGCATTGTTGTTTTTGTAATATTGGCTTGCCTACTCTTGAGGAATTACTATTGCTCCTGTTATTTAGATATGTCTTTATTTGTGCAAAGAGTTAACTGTCACAGTCAAGCTAGTATATATTAATAACTTCAAGAGTTGCGTTCAGTAAGGGACTGAGTATAACACTATCTTATGAAGACTCCTAAAAATTAAAAGGAATCCAAATCCATTGTTAACAATCTCAAACCCTCAGTTTTGAGAGATTGTAAAGGACAAAACTGAAAAATGAAAGTTACTGTGGTATCGGTTCAGGTTTTATATTAACCTTAACTCCTTAGTGGTACCTAGAGAGTCTCTAGAGCAGGAGCCCAAATCCTCTGTCTCTTCTCACATAGCCAGAGAAGCAGGACTCAGTTTCATTGTCATTATGCTGCCTCTCTACTGGTTGGGATAAGTGCTTCAGTCAGGTATGTGCTGCCTCTGGGGACATAACCAAAACTACATCTGTTTGTCTAGTGGTTTCTTGGAAGACTGTTTTTATGATAACCTTTATTTGTAATTAAGAGCAGCAGCAGCATCTCTGAGAAACCTTCTTTCAATAAATTTTTAGTGCATTGCTTTTTCATTTAGAAAATGGTCTCAATTTGAATTATAGCCCTGAAAACTCAATATGAGTCAACAGTGTGACATGGAAGCTAAAGAAGTTAATGCTATTCCTTGATTGCATTAAGAGATAAAGCGTGTCTGTAACAAGGACTGAAATAGATCTGCTTTACTCTACCCCAGAAGTACTGTGTTCAGTTTTGAGCATCACGTTTTAGGAAAGATGGAAACAGACTAGATGGAACATTTCCAGAAAACCAAGACTCCTGACAGCCCTAATTTATCAAAAAGAAAAAAACTCCAGGAACAGTAAGATTGAGTATTTTGAGATATGCAGGTGTATAAGCAGCACTCCGTGATGAAGATGATTTCTGGATCTAGTTACAAAAAACTAAAGAGTTTTGTCAGTTTCTTTGTCAGCCCCTAGATCTGTATCAATTGTTTCTTACCATATGGCCAAGGTAAAATGAATTCCTTCTGAAAATTTTAGTATAGGAGCAGCTAGGTGAAATAATGGATAGAGCACTGGGCCTGGAATCAGAAGAACCCAAGTTCAAATCCAGCCTTAGACGCTGTGTGCCCCTGGGCAAGTCACTTAACCTCAGTTTCCTCCAAAGACAAAGAAAAGAAAATTTTGGATATTACTAATTCTCTCTTATGCTCTGTGTCTTAAGAAACTCCCTAGGATATCCATAATGATTTAGAATATCCTCTGATAGAATTCACTCAGCATAGGAAATGTCAGATTTCTAATAGTCTATTTTGATTCACAAATAAAAAAATTAAAGTCTATTAAGAAAGGAGAATTGTTGTCTTAGCCATTTCATTGCTACTACAATTCTCTTGGATTCAGAGGCAAAATGTGGAGATGGAAGTGATATTAATTAGGGCTTTCCATTTGACCAGAATATGAAATGAGCAGCATGCTTACAACAATGTAGTCTCAAATATTGCAAAATACAGATTATCTTAATATTTGGTCTAGGAGTGCAGTTTAGACTAGCATATCTACCTTACAACATGATAGCAAGATTTCCTAATTCAGATAAAACTTCAGTTTTTAGAAATCTATTAAGATTATAAAAATTGTGTCATAAGAAAAAGGAATTGCCCACAGTTGCGGCTCAGAAAATAAACTCCTTTTTTTATTTCATTGCACCTTTTTCTGAAAATTAGTGCCTCTTCCAGTGCATTGTTGATGGAGCTTCGAATTGTCCAGTTACTTGTAAAAGCATTTGGAATTATCATCGAGTCAACACAAGTTTATTAAGTACTTACTGTGTACCAGGCACTGTGGATACAAGTACAACAAATCAAACAATCCCTTCTTACTATGAGCTTACATCCAAAGTAGGGAGATAACAAGTACATATAAAAATATATACATGGCATAAATATTATGTTAATAAATACGTATATGTATAACTTATTAATATAAGGTAGTTTGGGAGGGAGGTTACTAGCAGCTGAGGGGATCAGGAAAGGTTTCACTGCAGAAGATGGTACGTGAGCTGTGTGTTACAGAAAGAGTTGGATTCTTGGAGGCAGAAGTCAGGTGAGATTCAATCCAGGCCTGTACAAGGCACAAAGGTGGGAGATGGAGGGTCATGTATGAGGAACAGAGAAGGCCAGTCTGGCTGGATTGCACAGTATGAAAGAGAAATAATGTCCATTGAAGCTGGAAAGATAAGTTGGGGCCAAGTTGTATTGGTCTTTAAAAACTAAACAGAGGAGTTTATATTTTATCCTAAAGGTAATAGGAAGTCACTAGATTTGTTAGAGTAGAAAAGACATGCACTTGAAGAAAATTACTTTGGCAACAGTATGTAAAATGGATAGGAATAATGAGAAGCTTGAGGCAGGGAAACCAGTTAGAAGGGCGTTACAATAATCTAGTTAGGCTAAAGATGATGCAGGCCTGAACTAAGGTGATAATCATTTGAGTAGAGAGACAAGTGTGTCAGAATCAAGAAACATGAAGGTAGAAATGACTGAATTTGTTGAAGGATGGTGGTGTCTTTGACAGTAATAGGAAAGTTTGGAAGAATGAGAGTTTAGAGGAAAAAATAATAAGTTCAGTTAACTATGCAAATAAAATGGTTAAATATATAAGCCAAGAATTTCATTAATTAAAAAAGCTTCATATATACCAAAATATTTATAGTTGCATTTTTGTGCGTGTGAGAGTAAGGAACTAGAAACAAAGGAAAAGCCTATTGATTGGAGACTGGCTAAAAATAAATTGTGGTATATAAATGTAATGGAAAATTACTGTGCTTTAAAAAATAGATATAGAAAAGCATGGAAAGACTTTCAAGAATTGAGGCAAACTAATTAAGCAGAGGTAGAAAAACTATAAATTTTTACTATAATGTAAATTGTAAGAACTGCCTATAAACAAGCAAAAAAGGTTGCAGAATTAAAAAAAAAAAGCTAAAGAAGCTTGATCCCAAAGAACAGATATGAGAAGATACCTCCCTTCACTCTTTTCCAGAGGTGAAGGTATTTGGGAGTTCTGAGCTGCAGTGATCTAAGCTGATCTGGTGTCTGCACTAAGCTCAGAATTAATATGGTGAGGTCCCTCCCCTCACCCAAGTGGGAAGGCCATCAGATTGCTCAAGGTCGAGCAAACTGGCTTTGGTCAGAAACAGCAGGCTTCTGTGCCTATGAGAATGGGACTGATTGGTTTTGTGAGTGGCCTCTGCACTTCTAGCGTTAGCAGAATAGGGAGACCTAGTCTGAAAAAAATTAAAATAAAAAATTATTTGATCTAAGAGTTCTTTGAGAGGAAGAAATGGAAGATACAGGGAGAAATCTATGTTATATAAAAACAAAAGATATCAGTAAAAATCTGTTCTCAAAAATTAGTCCCATCTCTGTGTCCTTGATACAATGAAGGTATGATCACTCCATAAATCACAAAAATTTTGTTTTGCCATGAGATTAATAATAGTTTCTTCTTTTTTCTTGTCAGATTTTTACTTTAATTAAAGAAAATGGAGTCATAGCTTCCTTAAAGTTCAACAGCAACTTGTAGCTTTCTTTGTAAAATAAATCAATATTTAAATGTAATTAATAAACATAATTATATGAATAAACTATGCTTTTATATGTGCTTATTTTATGTGCCTTGTCAAAGGGATCTCGAGGATCATTTGGTCCAGCCTCATCATTTTTTAAATGAACAAACTTCCATTTTGTCAAAAGACTATTTTATGCTTAATTCTGTTCTGAATTACCTTTTATCTTCTTTGAAAATTGCTATAATCTCCCTGTTGTGGGTACCCAGAGTATAGTTTGTCATTCATGGATCCATTTTCTTTTAATTAATGAGAAACTGAATTTTTGTGTAACCAAACATTCTAGAATGAATAGTAAATTTTCTTCTTGGGGCTGTTGTGAACTTAAATTCTGCTGATCCTAAGACAAGTATTAATAGGCATGCATCACAGAACGTCACTCTCAAGCATCATTCTTTTTTTTTTTTTGGTAAGGCAATTGGGGTTAAGTGACTTGCCCAAGGTCACACAGCTAATACGTGTCAAGTGTTTGGTCTGAGGCTGGATTTGAACTCAGGTCCTCCTGACTTCAGGGCTGGTGCTCTATCCACTGCGCCACCTAGCTGCCCCTCAAGCATCATTCTTAATGCATTACAGTCAAACATAACTTTAAATCCTGCTAAAAACCTAAAACCCTGCTGTAATGAAGTTCCGCTGGTTGCCTATCTATCATATTGTTGCTATAGAATTCCTAATATAGTCACAGAATCAGTTAAGGAATTTAAGTTTATACTTTGTTATATAATAACTATTTTTCACGATGCAGAATCTTAAACATTACATTGATAGCCTAAACCTTATTAAAGTTGCCTTTAAGTAATTTACATATTTTTCTATCACACTTAGTCTGAGTATTTTTTAAATGTGCACAGACTTTCATTTCTCTTTTCTTTAGTAAGTTGCATAGTGGTGATATGTGCATAATAGATGGTCAATGAAAATATGTTAAATTAGTGAACTATCTATAAAATTCAAACTACATTCCTCCCCTGCTCTGCCTTTTTACAACCCCACCGCCCCTTTAAGTATAGGAAATATATGAATCAAAATGGTCTTACCTTTTAGTAGTTTTAATTAGATGATTGATGAAGAGGAGTACATTTGCCCTGAAGCTTATTCAGTTCAACAAACATTTATTAAACACCTACTGTGTGCAAGGAACTGGTCGATGAAACAGATACAGCTTTGTGGTAAAAGTCTCCTTCAAGGAGCCTAGATTTTAGTAAGCTATTAAGCAAGGAATCTAGTTGATTGTTGAAACATGAAGTATTATTTAACTTTGTAAAGTATAACATTGGAAGATATTCAAGTGTTGAACTTTGGAAATTAAATGTGATACATTAAAAATTCTTGATATTCTATTAGTTTAAAAAAAGTTCAACAAATTACTCTGTTTTCTTCTTCTTAGGTATGTGCAATCCTCGAAATTACAGTGATACACCTCCCACCTCAAAGAGCACTGTAGAAGAGCTTCATGAACCAATCCCATCTCTCTTTCGTGCTCTAACAGAAGGAGGCACCCAGCTGAACTGGAACATTGTTTCATTCCCTGTTGGCGAAGAACTTTCCCATCATGAGAATCTGGTTTCATTTTTAGAAACTGTGAACCAACCACACCACCAGAATGTGTCTGTTCCTAGCAACAATGTCCATACACCGTATTCCAATGACAAAGGTAACTAGCTAAGTGTTTTCTTTACAATTAAATAAGTTACTTAAATCTTCTCTTGCTTTTTACCCTGTCTACAAAGCATACATGCAGGTTACCATTAGGAACAAAGTTGAGGGAGAGATTGAATATTCATCCTTCTGTTTTGAGAATTGAAAGTTCTTGAGCAATTACTTGTCTTCTGTAAACATGGTCCTTGAATACTTAAAGGACTATTTCATGATGATGTAATCTATTTGTTAAAACATAATATTGTGGTGAAAGGTGCTTTGTAAGAAGGTAGGAGAACTGTATTTTGTTTTAAATTTCCTCACCAAAAACTAAATCCTTATCCCAGCCAGCTTTCTCTATAGATTGGTAAATAAAGGACTAATAATAATAATAATAATAATAATGATAACAATAATGATAGCTAACATTTATGTAGTGCTTACTACATGCTAGGTACTGTGGTAAGCACTTTACAATTATTATCTCTTTCTGTCCTCGCAATATCTCTGGCAGGTAGATGTTATTATTATCCCCATTTTATAGACGAGGAATATAGTTTCATCATTGTATATGAAAAACAAATATTTTGAATTTAATTTCCTCATTGGAGTGGAATTCAGTGTTTACCTCATAGAAAATAGTGTAATTATTTCTCAAAATGTGAAATTATATATAAGTAATATATTATATATAAGTAATAGAATTTTTCCTTTTTTAGCCTTAGTTATTTTGCCATTCACTAACATCCGTTTTACTTTACCTAGCTAAAACAATGTGATTTATTAGATCTTTTAGCAAAATTTCTCTCTTGGTGGAATTCAAATAGGTAAATCAAAATGTTATAGTACATTTATTTCCCTTATCTGGCAAACCTCCCCTTTTCTAAATAAGTAACAGATTTTCCCATAAAAATGAGTTATGCAAATGGGACTTTTTTTCTGAGAATTCTCAGGTCCACAGTAGTCTCCTGGCATATGCAAACTGTCTTGCTACTGCAATGAGTAACATTTTATCTGTGGTAGTATTAACAATGATTAAATATAATTTTGTTTTATATATTGGAAAGTTGGTATAATATTCAAACCTTATGTACATCATGTCCTAAGCCTATGCAGCATTTCCAGAAAAAGAAATACTTACTTTAGGTAGAAGTTAAGACTTTGTTAGAAGTAGAAAATAAATTCTACCAACTCATCTACAAGGTCATTTATGCTTTTGGAAATAGAGAATTACCACAAGCAACTCTAAAGGAGGCTTTAGACAGTGCCTACACTCATAAATTCATCTTCCTAGATATAGTACTTGGTACTGAAATGCTGATGAAGAAAACCCTGAACCTGAAAAAATCAGGGCTATATGACAGCCATATCTTCTGTCATTAAACATTAACTGGGTGTTTCCATATGCATGATACTTTGTAAGGTGGGGTAAATTGCTATGGATCTTACACAATAGGAGTTTATTTTGGAAGGCCAACTTTTCTTCATAATTTCTCAGTTCTATTAATGGTACCATCAACATCCTAGATTGCCAGTCTAGAAATTTGAGTCATCTCTTCCACCCCCACTCACCAGTCTCTGCCAGTTCTTCCTAAATGGCCCTCAGCTCTTTTCTCACTCTACCATCTTCATTCAGCAATTATTTATTAAATATTTGCAATGTCCTTGCTATTGAGGAGGTATGAAAAGGAATATGGCCTGGCCCTTACTGTCAGGGAGCTATCGCAGCTTCCTAAGCAGTCTCCCTGCCTCTACTCTCTTTGCTTCAGTATATCCTACAGACGGTTTTCAGATAGTCTTCCAGAAATATTACTTTAATCACTCCACTTCCTTATCACAAAACTAAAATGACTATACATATGGCATACATAAATTCTAAATTCCTGACTAACTTTATGGCTCTGTAGAATGGTCCTTTCCTTTTACTTCTCTCTGTCTGTCTCTGTCTTTCTGTCTGTCTCTTAGGTAAGTACTCTTTTCTCTTGAGTTATCTTGCATGCCATTTCCTTTTTAGTCATTTTCTTTTGTCCTTTGCACTCCAAAGGTAATTTCCTCATAAATAAAAGTTGAGTTTTTCAGATTTCAACAAAAATCCAGCCAGTTTCCATTTAGTCATTCCTGACCCCCAGTGCCTTTCTTGGATAAGATGGAAGTCTGTGATATAGAGGAACACTCATATTCCCAACTTGCTGTCTGTCTCTTCATCCTTCATACACTTGGACATTGTCATCTGATGTATCGATGCAACCTAAGGACCCCTGAAGTAGCCCTTTAGGATTTCTGGGACTTTCTGTCTCTTCTCCAACTAAACTTTCTTTTTTATGTGTTATCTCCTCCAATTAGATTGTGAACTTCCTGAAAGCAGAAACAATCTCAGTTTTGCTGTCACTATCCCTAGCACTTTGGAAGTGCTCAATAATTTTTTCGTTCGTTTGTTGATTGATTTCTGAACTTAAATTATTAAGAGTATGCCGCCACACTACTTAACAGTTAATCTTAGTGTATTATTTGTGTAATATTTATTAATCTTGTTCCCTCATACACAAAGAGATATTGTGTTTATATACCTCATTTCTTTCCCACAGTGAATATGCTGGAACAAAGTAGATTTAATTCAGAACTTCATAGATCAGTGATTTTGCCGTTGTAGGTATTCCTTCTGCCAGTACAGTTTACAGTCCTACTATGGCTTGGTAGATGGTCTTTAAGAATCATTGTGACCAAAACATTCATCTTGCTGAGGCCAATCTGGCAATTAGCTTTTTTGAACCTAGTCACATTGGGTCTTGGTTAACAGACATAGTCTGTCATTGGACCTAGAGGCACTAGGTGGTACAGTTGGCAGGGTGTTGAGCCTGGAATCAGAAAGATATGAGTTCACATATAACCTCAGACACTTACTAGCTGCATGACCCTGGGCAAGTCTCTTGATCTCTGTCTGCCTCGGTTTCCTCAACTGTAAAATGGGAATAATAATGGCATCTGCTTCACAGAGTTGTTGTGTGAATCAAATGAGATGATATTTGCAAAGCATCTAACATGGTGGCTGGTACGTAGGCTTGTTCCTTCCTTTCCTTCCATCATCAAGGTCCACCTTTTTGACTTGGTAGGACCTACCAGAGCTAAGACATTTAAGAGCCTCATCCAAGACTATCCATCTTAGCCAAGTTGTAGGAATAGAGGAAGCATCCAGGCCAAACTTTCCCAACATTCCTCTCTAAAAAAGTTTAAAATAACATGTAATATTGAATTCTGGAGCAGCATAGCCAACAAAAAGTTGGGGTAAGACATTTTTTCCCACCCAAGACAACTTACAAAGTTGGGAGAAAAGATCTGTGATACTGGTGTTGGGGGTTGGCACAAGGGGCAACAATACCAGATGTGGGCCTCAGAGGCAGTTGCAACAGCAGCAGCAGTTTTGGGAATGCTCACTGCCCGTAGACGGCAAGGGGATCAGACAACCAATCAGAAAGAGATTAGAGGGTATCCCTATGTAGGCACTTGGTGCAAGACCGAATACCATTTGTCAACTCCATTATCCAGTTCTGGGTCACAATCCCAGGGCAGAGAGGAGGACTTGTGGTTGCAAGGGAGTAGGAACCCTGGTTATAGTTTCAGGGTATGAAGAGTAAGCAGGGGCCCTAGCTCTAAAGCAGAAAGGAATGCTAGGACTTACATTTGCAGGGGAGTAGGGGCCCTTTCTGGGTGAAGACCAGAGCACAAACCAGGAGAGCAGTGGCCACACCTCTTCCCAGATTACACCACCTTAGAAGCACCCAAAAACTTATAGACCCTCCAGACCTAGTTGTCAAAACAGCCGTACAAAATACCCTGAAGCTTTGGACAGTGTTTCCCCATCCCCTACCCCCTGGAGATGAGGAGGGCCCACTCTAGCATAAAGTTCAAAGTCAATAGGCTAGAAAAATGAGGAAAACAACAACAACAACAAAAAATAACAAGGACGTTCAAGATACAAACTCAAGAAAACAACATGAAAACATCAGCAAGAAAAGTCTCAAAGAAAAATGGAGATTAAACAGAAGCCCAAAAAGAATCCCTTGAAAAGCTGAAGAAAGAGAGGAAAAATTATTTTAAAAATGAAATGTGTGGTCAAGGAAAAACGGGGAATAGAAATGACAGCAATACAAGAAAATTATGAAAAGACAACATCTTGGTAAAGAGGCATACACAGAAAAAAATACTAAAGAAAATAATCCCTTAAAAAAGCAGAGTTGGCCAAATGGTGAAAGAGGTACAAAACCTCACTGAAGAAAATAATTCCTTAAAAATTAGAATTGATCAGGTGGAAACTAATGACTCCATGAGACGTTAAGAAACAAGAAAACAAAGTCAAAAGAATGAAGAAAAAAGAAAATAATGCTAAATATCTCATCAAAAAAACTGACATGGAAAAGAGATCGAGGAGAGATAATTTAAGAATTATTGAATTATAGTCATTCTTCAATTGATAAATGATCAAAGGATGTGAACAGGAATTTTTCAGAAGAAGAAATCAAAGGAATCTATAGTAATTTGGGTGGGCTCTAAATCACTATTGATTAGGGAAATGCAAATTAAAACAATTCTGAGGTACCATCTCACACCTATCAGATTGGCTAATATGACAGAAAAGGAAAATGATAAATGTTGGAGAAGACGTGGGAAAATTGGGGCACTAATGCACTATTGGTGAAGTTGTGAACTAATCCAACCATTCTGGAGAGCAAGTTGGAACTATGCCCAAAGGGCTATAAAACTGTGCACACCCTTTGACCTAACAATACCACTTCTAGGACTGTATCCCAAAGAGATAAAAAAAAAACAGAAAAGGACTAATATGTATAAAAATATTTGTAGCAGCGATTTTTATGGTGACAAAGAATTGGAAATTGAGGGAATGCCCATCAGTTGGGGAATGGCTGAGCAAGTTATAGCATATGATTTTGATGGAATTTTTGTGCTATAAGAAATGATGAGCAGGATGTTTTCAGAAAAATCTGGAAAGACTTACATGAATTGATGCAAAGTGAAGTGAGCAGAACAGGAGAACATTGTACACAGTAACAGCAATATTGTATGATGATCAACTGTGAATGACTTAGCTGTTCACCTCCAGGAAAAGAACTGATGATGTCCGAATGCAAATTAAAGCATACTTTTTTTACTTTATTGTTCTTAGGGGGTTTTATTTGGGGGCAGGGGTTGGTGTTTTCTTTTGCAATATGGCTAATATGGAAATATGTTTTGCATAACTGCACATGTATAATGTAATATCAAATTTCTTGCCTTCTCAAGAAGGACAGGGGTAGGGGCAGCTAGGTGACTCAGTGGATAGAGCACTGGCCCTGAAGTCAGGAGGACCTGAGTTCAAATCCGGCCTCAGACCAAATATTTGACACATACTACCTGTGTGACCTTGGGCAAGTCACTTAACCCTGATTGCCTCACTAAAAAAAAAAAAGAAAAAAAAAGGACAGGGGGAGAGAATTTAGGACTCAATTTTAAGAAGTGAAAGTTAAAAATCATTTTTATGTATAATTGGGAAAAGATAAAATATTTTTTAAAAATTAAAAGAATTATTGGACTACCTGAAATCCATAAAAAAAAGCCTCTATCTTGTCCTCCAGGAAAATAGAAAAGGAAGGGGATAAGAGAAAAGGGGGGGAGATAGAAGGGAGGGCAGATTAGGGGAAAGGGTATTCCAAATGCATGCTGTCTTGGGGTTGGGGGAGGAACAAGATGGGGAGAAAATTTGGAACTCAAAATCTTGTGGAAGTGAATGTTGAAAACTAAAAATAAATTAATGAATCTTTAAAAAAAATTTAAAAAAGAGTAGGCAAGTCCCTGCAAAATCCAGTGCTATAACTAGAAGTTGTGATGCCTGAGGAAAACACCCTCAAATAAACAACAATGGGGGAGATGCCAACACTAGCTTTAAGGGGTGATTCTGGATCACCTTCTAGTGATGGGAGACACAGACCTCAGGACATCTAGGGGCCATTGTTGAGGATGCTAATACCTGGGGCAAAGGGTGGAATGGAAGGGATCTCATCAGCTATGTGACTTCTAGGGAGAAAGGAAGGGCCCCATCTGGTAGGTTCTTTGTTTAATTATTCTAGCTAATTAGTTTTCACACTGCTGAAAAAGTGACGGTACTGTCAAAAATGTAACTCTGTTGCCCTCATTCCACCCTTTCCTCTTGCCATGACTATGGAGCGGGGGAGGAAGAAGCAAAACTAAGCACATCAGAGCAAAGGAGACAATGAGGTAAACGACGTAATTTTCAGTTTATACGCGGGAGTCAAGATGAGGAAACATAGGAGTCAAGAAAAAGAGTGTGGAGAAGCACCGTTCCAGTTGACCCACCAAGTCTGTATGACCTTTCAGAAGGACCCAGCTGGGGAGATGAGTAGCAAGGCAGGAGCTAATTTGTGAGGCAAGTGATGAGGCAGAAAAGGCTGAAGCTGTGAGCCAGGTGGAGAAAAACCGCAGGAGGGCCTTCTCTCTACAATGGGGGTTTTCCTGAGACCCCAGATCCCACAGAGGGGCCCCTAGTTCCCAATTCCCTCAACTGATGCATCTGTGATCCCCTGGAGGTTGTGAGTGGAACAGTGTTTAGGAAGACTTGTATTCTATTTGCACAAATTCCTTTGCTTGCCCTTTGGGTTTTTTTGGGGGAGTAGGATTTTGAGGAGGGGAGGAAGTGGGCAGAGAGGTTAAACAATTAACTATGTCTTTCCTAAAACTCCTGGGTTGTGAGAGACTGGGAGAAGCTGTGGATGTAGTCGCATGATCACGTTTCAATATGTTGTGATTGTTAATTTAAAAAAAAAACAAGCCTAGACATCATATTTCAAGAAATTATAAAGGGAAACTACCCTGATTATCTTAGAACCAGAGGACAAAGTAAAAATCAAAAGAATCCACTGATCACTTCCTGAAAGGGATCACAAAATGAAAACTCTCAAGAATATTATAGCCAAATTCCAGAGCTCATTTCAGGAAGAAAATATTGCAAGAATCCAGAAAGAAACTATTCAAATACTATGTGTCAGGATCACAGGAAGCTTAACAGCTAACACACTAAAGGAGTGGATGGCTTGGAATATATTCCAGAAGGCAAAGGAGCTAGGATTACAGCGAATAATAACCTCCTTAGCAAAACTGAATATAATCCTTCATTGAAGAAAAAGGCTATTTAATGAAATAGAGGACTTTCAAGCATTCCTGATTAAAAGACTAGAGCTGAATAGAAAATTTGACATTCAAACACAAGACTCAAGAAAAGCATTAAAAAAGTAAACATGAAAGAGAAATCATAAGGGACTAAATAAGGTTAAACTATTTACATTCCTGTATAGTAAGATGATACATGTAACTCCTGAGAACTTTTATCATTAATAGGACAGTTAGAAGGAATGAACATAGAGGGCATAGGTTATGAGTTGACTATTTTGGAATGATCTGAAAAAAATAGAAGGGTAAGTTGAGAAAGAAGGATGCACTGGGAGAAGGGGGAAGAGAGGAAGAATAAGGAAAATTATCTTACATAAAGAAGGCACACAAGGAAGAGTTTTTATAGTGGAAGGGGAAATAAGAGGGTCAATGCGTGAATCTCACTCTTACTTGAACTGATTCAAAGAAGGAAGGATACACACACACACACACACACACACACACACACACACACACACACAATTGGATATAGAAATCTAACTTACCCAAAGTTTTCCTACAGGAAAGTAGGAGGGGAAGGGGATAAGAGAGAGGGAAGATCATAAGTCATAAGGGGGAGGGTACCTTAAGAGAGGCAGTGGTTAAGAAGCAAACCAGACTCCTGAGAAGGGACAGGGTTAAAGAGAGAGAGAGAGAGAAGATAAAAAAAATTGGTTAAAAGGAAATATACAGTTAGTAATCATAACTATGAATGTGAATGGGATGAACTCACCCATAAAATAGAACTGGACAGCAGGATAGATTAGAAATCAGAATGCAACAGTATATTGTTTACAAGAAACATGCTTGACCCTGGAGTCAGGAGAACCTGAGTTCAAATCCCACCTCAGACACATAACACTCATTAGCTGTGTGACTCTAGGCAAGTCACTTAACCCCAATTACCTCAAAAAAAAAAACCCACAAGAAATATGCTTGAAACAGAAAGATACCCACAGTAAAAATAAAGGGCTGGAGCAGAATCTATTATTACTTCAGCTGAAGTAAAAAAGGCAAGGTAGTAATCATGATCTTAAAGCAAAAGTAGACCTAATTAAAAGAGATAATAAGGGAAACTACATTTTGATAATATCAATGAAATAATATCAGTACTAAACCTATATACACCAAGTGGCATAGCATCCAAATTCTTGAAGGAAAAGTCAAATGACTTATAGAAAGAAATAGACACTAAAACTGTACTAGTGAGAGAACTAGATAAATCTAACCATAAAATAAGAAATAAATTAAGGAAATGAGCAGAATTTTAGAAAACTTAGATAAGATACACCTCTGAAGAAAATTGAATAGGAACAGAAGAGAGTATACCTTTTCCTGAGCTGTACATGGCACCTTCAAAAAACTGAGCATGTAATAGGGCATAAAAACCTCACAAACAAATGACAAAAAGCAGAAATATTAAATACACCCTTTTTGGACTATATTGCAATAAAAATTACATTTGATAAAGGACCTGGGAAGCAAAGATTTAAAATTATCTGGAAACTAATCTTATTCTAAAGAATGAGTGGGTCAAAGAACAAATCATAGAAACAATCAATTTCATTAAAGATAATACCAACATTGAGACAACATATCAAAATTTGTGGGATACAGCCAAAGGAATGCAAAAGGGAAAATTAATATCTCTAAACATTTATGTAATTTAAAAAAGAGCAGATCAATAAATTGGGCATGCAATTAAAAAAAACTAGAAATCCCCAATTAAACATTAAAATGGAAATTCTGGAAATCAAAGGAGAGATGAATAAAATTGAAAGGAAAAAAATGGAATAAAAGTGGGAACTTTTTTTTAAGAAAAAAAAAGCAAAATATATAAACTGTTGGTTAATTTCATTTTTAAAAAGAAGAAAACCAAATTGCCAGTATCAAAAATGTAAGGGGTCAATGCCCCAGCAATGAAGATAAAATTAAAGCAATTGTTGGAACCTATTTTGCCTAATTATATACCAATATATCTAACAATCAAAGTGAAATGGATGAATATTTACAAAAATATAAATTGCCCAAATTAATAGAAAAGGAAATAGAATACTTAAATAATCCTGTCTAAGGTGGAGGAAACGAACAAGCCATCAATGGGCTCCCAGGGAGAACCAAAACAGAGAAAGAAAACTACATTTTCCTAATTTTCCAAAATTTTCCTAATGAATATTGATGCAAAAAAATTAAATAAATAATAGCAAGGAGATTACATGAATACATCACAAGGATCATACACTGTGACCAGGTGGGATATACACCAGGAAATACAGGGCCAATTCAATATTAGGAAAACTATCAGCGTAATTGATCATATAAGTGAAAAAACCAACAGAAATCATGATTATCTCAATAGATGCAGAAAAAGTTTTTGATAAAATGTAACACCCATTCCTATTAAAAACAGCTTAAAAATCAATGGAGTTTTTTTTTTTCAAATGACGAGTAGTATTTATCTAAAACTATCAGCAAGCATTATCTGCAGTGGGGATAATCTAGAAACCATCCTGATAAGATCAGGATAGCCATTATCACTGTTTTTATTCAATATCATAATAGAAGTGCTAGCTATAACAATAAGACAAGAAAAGGAAATGGAAAGAACTGGAATAGACAATAAGGAAACAAAACTATCACTATTTACAGGTAATATGATGGTATAATTAGAGAACCCTAGAGAATGAACTAAAGATCTGTACTTGAAATTTACTTGAAACAAAATTAGCTAAGTTGCAAGATATAAAATAAACCCATGTAAATCATGAGTGTTTCTATATATTACCAACAACACCTAGCAGGAAGATATAGAAAGAGAAATTCCATTTAAAATAACTGCGAACAGTATAAAATACTTGGGAGTCTACCTGCCAAGACACACATAGAAACTGTATGAACACAATTACAAAACACTTTTCACACAAATAAAGATATATATATAAACAAGTGGAGAAATATTAATTGTTCATGAGGAGGCTGAGTCAACGTAGTAAAAATGACAACTCTACCTAAATTAGTTTATTCAGTGCCATGCCAGTCAAACTACCAAAGAATTGTTTCATAGAGCTAGAAAAGAATAACAGGATTCATCTAAAAGAATAAAAGGTCAAGAATATGAAGGGCATTAATGAAAACAATGTGAGAGAAGTAGCCTAGCAGTACCAGATTTCAAGCTATCTTACAGAGTGATAATCATCGGAACAGTCTGGTACTGGTTAAGAAATAGAGTGGTTGGTCAGTGAAATAGGTTAGGTAAACAATATACAGAGACAAATGACTATAGTAATCCACTGTTCTTAAGCCGAAAGATCCCAGCTACTGGGGCAAGAACTCACTATTTAACAAAAACTGTGAAAACTGAAAAGTAGTCTGGCAGAAACTAGGCATAGATCAAAATCTCACACTGTATACCAAAATCAGGTCAAAATGGATACATGATTTAGACAAATTAGGGGAGCATGGAATAAAATCAGATCTATGGATAAGGAAAGATTTTATAACCAAACAAGATAGAAAGGATCATGGGAGGTAAAATGGATAATTTTGATTACATGAAATTAAGAAGTTTTTGCAGAAAAAAAAACCCATTGAAGCCAAAATTAGAGAGAAAGGAAACTGAAGGGGGGAGCATTTTATAGCAAATTTCTCTGACAAAGGCCTCATTTCTCAAATCTAAAGGCAACTGAGCCAAATTTCTAAAAATATGAGCCACTCCCCAATCGATATAAGGATATTAACAGATAATTTTCAGAAAAAGACATTAAAGTTATGAATAGTCATGTGAAAAAAATGCTCTAAGTCACCAATAATAGCAAAATGACATTAGAACAACTAAGAGGTACCACCTTGCACCTCTCAGGCTAACATGACAGAAAAATTAAATGACAAATGCTACAGGGCATGTGGAAAAATAGTCTAATGCTGTTTTGGTGGAACTTAATTGGTCCAACCATCATGGAGAACAATTTGGAACTACACCCAAAAGGCTATAAAACTATGTGTACCCTTTGACCTTTTAATACCACTACCAGGTCTGTATCTTGAAGAGATCAAAAGAAAAGGAAAATGACCTATATGAACAAAAATATTTATAGCAGCAATTTTTGTGGTGGCAAAGAATTGGAATGTGAGGGGATATTCATTATTTGGGAAATGGCTGAACAAATTGTCCTATATATGATTGTGATGGAATATTATTTTACTACAAGAAATGACCATGGGAATGGTTTCAGAAAAACGTGGGAAGATTTATATGAATTGATGCAAAGTGAAGTGAGCAGAACTAGCAGAATATTGTGCACAGAATAGCCCAATGATGATCAACTGTGGAAGATTTAATGCAGTGATCCAAGACAGTTGCAAAGGACTTATGAAAAATGCTGTCTACCTACAGAGAGAGAACTATTGAATTTTAAGTGCAGATTAAAGCAATTATTTTTCACTTAATTTTTCTTCCTCTTTTTTGGTAACATGGCTAATATGGAAATATGTTTTACATGAGTTCACATGTATCATATTGCTTGCCTTCTCAGTGAGTGGGAGAGGGGCTTGACAGGGAGAGATTTGGGAACTCAAAATTTTTTAAATGAAATTAAAAATTTTTTTAAAGTAAAACTTGTGTGTAGGACTCAACAGTATTTATTATAAGCAAGTAAATATGCTGGGATACAAAATAAAAACAAAGTAGCACTTGTCCTCAGGGAGCTTGAATTCTAGGGTAATGTTAATTATTCAGTCAATCAAGAATAGTAGGAATTCAATAAATATTTGTTCATTGAAGACTCAAACAGCATTACAGTAGACATATTAAAAGTATAGAGACATCAAGTAATTGGGTTATGTTTCTCTTACCTAATGTTTAGCTTTGACAAGTAGTATATCTTTGGAAAAGTAACATTTCAAAATGTAGAATTGAAAGTCAATATTCATCCTCACTTCACCCCTTCATGGAAGTGGGAGTGCCACAGACGTGAAAACTTGCATGTGTTTTTGGACTTTTTCAGTGTGTTGATTAGTTGCTTTATTTTCCTCTCTAAAAATTATTATTTGTTATGTTGGAAAGCTCCTGGGGATGGAGCGGGAAAGAGTGTGGTGGGGTGTGTTGAGACGACAATGGTAATGTAAAAAAAGAACAGGGGATAACAACAAAAAATGATTTTTAAAAAATGAATTGAAAGTCAATATTAATGGTTCAAGCAGTATTTTTTAAAAGGTTTAGTTTTATTTACACATACATTCCAAATTTTACAAGCATTTTAACGTGTTTACACTCTTGTTGTTTGTCCTTTGTTTTTTGGGGTTTTTTTGGCTAGGCAATGGGGTTAAGTGACTTGCCCAAGGTCACACAGCTAGTATGGGTTATGTGTCTGAGGCCAGATTTGAACTCAGGTCCTTCTTCTAACTCCATGGCTGGTCTATGCACTGCGCCACCTAGCTGCCCCTACATTCGAAATTTTGATGGAGATAGTTTGCATTACTGAAGAACCTTTGAGATCAGTGAGGACCCTTGGGCAGTTAATGTTTACACTGGATCTTCTATCTACATTAGCAGTTCTCAAAAAATATTATCAACAGACCCCTGGGAGATTCCCAAGACCCTGTCTCCTGAAAGAGTCTGTGAAATCAAAACTATTCTCATAATAATACGAAGATGTTATTTGCCTACTAAAATACAAAGATATTATTTGCCTGTTAAAAATAATTCTGTGTTTTCCAACTACATCTCTGTGAGGCCAGGTTTTCTTCATATACTTGATTAGACTGAATATAGAAGCAGATAGGAGAATCCAGCTATCTTCTATTAGACCAGACATTAAAGATATTTGCAAAACTCTTCTCACTAATTTTTTTTTGTTTTGGAAAACAGTTATTTTTATAAAAAATATTTATACTAATATGAAATGAGTTTATTCTTTTAATGAATTAGATTTTTAATTGATCAGTTATTTCTGATAACCCACATAGACAATAGCTCTTTGAGATCCTCAATAATTTTTAGAGTACTGAGGAGTCCTCAATAGTTGTAAGAGTATAAAAGGAGTCCTAAGACCACTAAGTTTGAAAATCACTTCTCTATACTGTAGTTATCCACACATGAGTCAAGATGAGGTAATATGTGTGAAAGGTGCTTTGTGAACATTCAGTACCATATAATATAAACTGGAATTCTGAAAAAATAGTACCTAGATCACTTAAATATTATGCCCTTTGACCATATGTTTGGCATAACAACTAGAACCATGCTAATGTTAAGTGATAATTTTCTGATCAAAGGCTAAGGTTGGAATTAAGCTATAAATAAGAAAGCCTTCTTACACTTATGCTGCATTGGAGACACTTGACTTCCTCCTATGTAGGGTTGGCAAGTAGTAGATCCATGGAGCTTGAATGGAAGAATTGAGATAAATGAATGTTAAATATAATAATTACAAAAAGCATTGCTAATTTTTTTCATTTTTCTTTCTCCCTCTCATATCCTGTATCTTTTTTTTTTTGTTTCCAGAACACATGTGTACTGTGGTATATTTTGATGACTGTATGTCAATACATCAGTGTAAGATCTCTTGTGAATCCATGGGAGCCTCTAAATATCGCTGGTTCCATAATGCCTGTTGCGAATGTATTGGACCAGAATGTATCGACTATGGCAGTAAAACTGTCAAATGTATGAACTGCATGTTTTGAAGAAGGAAAAGGAATTCTAAAATAATAAAATACAGACCAAAGTCATATTCATTAAAGAGAAAAAGATGGAAAGACATCAGCTGGTGAAGTATATCTGTTTCATCAGAATGCAAGTAATTTGGGAAGAAGATACAAAGAATTTTAAATGTTTGTCACTTTAAAAAATTGAGTAATAATTGATTTTCCTATCATGTTTTAAGCTTCCTTTTAATTTTAGGAAATCATTGAGCATAATCATCCATCTTGATTGGCCTGTTGTTAATTGTCAATGAATTTTTGCCTTAGAATGTATCTAAAATCTTGATCAGTTATGCAAGAAGTATAATTGAAGAATTCACCAGGATATTTCATGTTCATGTCAAAGACTGATAGATGTCAGTTTCTGTCAGTACCCCTTAACCTTTTGTTTTGAAAATGTTAGCAGACAGACCTTAGAGTAAGGTTGGTTTATTTTGCAGTTACTTCCCATATTTAAATTTTCCTTTTCAAAAGATTAGAAATGTATAATTCACAGAATACTGAGTTTTTATATATATGTGCATTATAAATCCTATCTCTTCCCTTTGTATTTCCCTACATTTATATGAATGTTTGCATAAAAACTGAATTGATAGACCTTTTACAATATAAAGATAAGATGAAGTAAGACTATTATTGAGAACATGCTGAATAGTAGTGAAAACATTGGTGGATTTCAATAAACACTTAATCGAAACAGGATTCCTGTATGTGACTTGTGAGGCCAGTTTGTATAAGGAATCCTAGAACTGAGGGGATGGGGTGGGGACTATGTGAATACCAGGCCAGGAGATATGTAATTTGTTTGAGCCTAATTGGGATAGCAAAACAACACATGAGTCAAGAGAAAGGAGAATGGAATACACATTTATATAGTGCCTTCCACGTGCTGGACTCTGTATGCTTTACAAATATTAATCTCATTTGTTCTCACAACAACCCAGGTAGGTAGGTGCTGTTATTATCCCTATTTTACAGTTGAGGAAACTGAGTTAGGCAGAGGTTAAGTGACTTGCCTAAGGTCACCCAGCTAGTATGTGATGGTACGGGGAGGGAATTAACTGCTAAATGTTGGAGACTTCTTGGAAGATGGAAACAAGACCACAAACAGCATGTAGAAAATATGGCCCCATTTGGAATATGAGTAGAATCAGGGTGATGGAAAGAATAGGGCTTAAGATAAAAGAAAATATTGTATCAGAAGGGAATTTAGGCTTGAGCATGTTTGGAAATGAAGGTTGAGGGATATGATACAGGAAAATTGAGATCAGGTTACTTTAAGCAATTTTGTTACTTCAGAACCTTCTGTTTAACTGTTTTTTATCTGATTCTAGCTTATATTGCTATTGAATAAGCATTGTTATCTAGGGGGTGAGAAACTCGATTAACTGTCAGAGTATAACAGTTACCAATAAGTATAACAGTGTAATCACTATAACTTTGAGGTTTTATGACTGGCTTATTTCTGAAGAATTTATAAAGGTTTTAAAAAGGATTGTCATGTAGGAAACAAAGCAAAACTCCAAGTACATACCATAGTCTTTTTGTTGCTCTTTATGTAATATTCTGATAAAAAGCCAGATCATTATTTACATAAAATGTGCCTGTCCACATTTAAAGAAAATCTGAACCTTCAAAATAAATAAATAAGGTAAATAATTCATATTGCAAGCAAGACTCTCAGCTTTTCAAAATGCATAATCACAACTTTCCTTTAGTAGGAAATTGACTTATTGCATTTAAAATATGATTTTCTTTAACATTTATATTTTCAGGAATACATCTCTTCTGTACATCTAATATAGACATATTCATCTTAGATTTTGCAGTAGTCATTTGCTTGAACTTAAGTTGTCTTGAGTTTGTGTGCATTTTTCTGATCAAGTATCACAAAATTAAACGCCTTGATGTCTTCATGTTTTCTACTGACACCGAACACATCATCCAGTCCATGTGGACTATGAAATAAGCAGTGATTTAAGATAACTTAACCTTTTCTATTTTATAGAGAGAGCTTATATTTAGGACATGAACTTTATTTTTTAGGTAGCAAAACTCTTCCTCTTCATTTTGTATTCATTATTTCATCCTGGACTTTGTGTTACAACAATAGAACCCTGTAATTGTGACCTAAATATATGTAAAAGTAAAACATGATAGGAATCATCAACATCTTTGGAAAAGGTATAATTGAATTTAATAGGTTTTCACCATGCACAACTAATACCTGCAGCCTGAGGGTCTGTTTTACTGCAGACAAGAAAAAATTTAAGGAAATTTGTGGCCATTTGCTGTGTTTCAACTTCTTTCTTCTTCAGAGTAAACACATACATATGGAGAGATTCCTTTTTGTTTGTTGACTATATACTTAATGTCATCAGCATTAATTTCACTTAGCACATATATGTTCTTTAATTGACATTCCTCATTTTTAAATACTTGATAAAATGTTTGTATGTAAGTAACATTTTAAAAAATTTTCATCTTTTCTGACTTATTCCACATTGCTCTTTTTCAATTCCCTACATTGTGATAGTGATTTCCTATACCATAAATCAATTTATATTGATGAAATTTTCCTTTTTCCTCTGTTTGCCCTTTAATAACTATTCTTTGAATTATTCCTTTTTATGATGAAAATTTTTTTAAACTTCTTTTGGTGGGTGGAATAAAGATGAGTATATAAACCTTTCTGCTGTTTATGTCATGCTTTGTTTTCTGATTTGGGATAATAGTTATTTTAAATTTGACTTTAAAATATAGGTAGAAATAACATAAAGCCTATTATTCTGAAGTTACTGCTTAGCCCCTCTGAAACTTGGACACTACTACAATCTTAAGCACTAAATTCTTGTATATTGAAGAAGTTTTGATAGATAACTGCTTCTGTTTTTTATATTTTAAAAATGTTTTGTTTTTTGCTGCTAGTTTTTGATAGCTAAATAATTTAGAAATAAAATCTGTAGATTTAAGTGAGTTTTATTAAAATGAGGGGATTTCATGCTACCAAATATTTCTTTTAGGACAGTTTTTCTCTTATTTGCTTGATTCAAGCACTCTGCTTTTTATTGAAACTATAGAATTCATTTGAGGAGCCAGAGTAATTCCAATACATATTTATAAGGCATGTCATGAATCAAAGATAAAATCATTTAGATTTATGACTTCTAAAGTTTGAGGAAACTAAAAGAGTTGATCTGTTAGGATCATGACTCATTTAGTGGCTATTTAAGAGCAGAGCTAATATCAATGTGAGAAGAAAGCAAAAGAAGAGAGGAAAGAAGTCTGACATTAATAAAAATGATTATGAAAAAGTTCTTGCTTTAAAGAAGTTTAATTCATTCTGTTTTCCCAACTGCGTATTATGTATTCATGCAACCTATTAGCAATATGAAATGTATGCATTTTGCTTTTTTAATCCCTGTAAACAAATGTATTTTAATTAAAATATTATATTGGAGTTGCAGTTTTTGTTAATCCTAACATTGCACACCAAACAAATCTTTTTTTTTTATGGTATTTCTGTCTGGCTAATAGGTTTCCTTCACCTTTTGGTAAATTCTTCAATAAGCTCACTTTATTTGGATGTTAATGAACTGTGTAAATTGTATTTTCAAGTTTTGTACTCCTTTTCATTACTTGCTTTTTGATGACCCCCTTTTTTAGGAGGTAGTGGCTATTTTGCTTTTTGAAATAATTTTCTATAGGCAAACTAGTATTCAAATATGGAAGACCTTTGAAACCCAATCTACCAATACCCTTGATCCAAGGAGGTTTTCAGTTAGGACATTTCTAAATTTGTTGCATTATCCTGAGAGAAAGCTATTTACTACCATAATGGAATGGGTGGCAGAGAATAGGGTTACTGGGAATGGGCTAGGAAAAGGTAAATACTTTCTCAGTGCTTCTTAAATCAGGTCTGTAATAGGCAGTTTCATTATTAGGAAGTAAGAAGAGCAAGAAAAATTGAAACTCAGGAGAAGTACAAGAAGTCCTGAAGAGACTTGGGGATAAGGATAGGTTTAGGACCTGTGATTTCACTGATATGGGGAACTCTTCGATGAGAAAATTCCTCTCCCAACTGCACCTTCTCTGCAACTGAGAGTCTTAGAGAATTGCCTAGAACATTGAGAGGAAGTGACTTGGCAAAGACTCTATGTCAGAGGCAGAACTCGAACCCACGTCTTCCTGATTGATTCCAAGACCAGCTCTCTATTCACTAGACCATACTGTCAAGAAATTTTAAGAATTAAAAGCAATTCTTCCTTCCTCCCCTGCCCCCCCCAAAAAATTTTTTTTAGTACAGTTAGGAGATTTGAAGTAGAACTGGAAAAAAAAATCCATGAAGGAATGAAAAGAACTAAATACAACTGAAATCTCTGGAGGAATTTTTGTTAATATTCAGCAAAATAGATATCAGTGTGATATAATAGTTTAAAAAAAAGGAAATGTGGTCTTAGGCAACATCAGAGGAATGATATTCAGAAAAGAGGGATGTGATAGAGCATACTCTACTCTGGATAAACCACATCTAGAGTATCAAGTTCAGTTTTGCCTGCCATATCTGGAAAAGACATTTGTAAACTGGAAAGTGTCCAAAGGAGGAAAAACTGTAGTGAAGGGCTCCTAGTTTTGATATTTAGCCTAGAAGAAGAATTACTGGGTGGGGTACAAGAAAAGCTTTCTTCAGCTATCTAGGAGGTTGACATGTAGGAGAGGGTTTCAACTTGTTCTTCTTAATATACTGGCACAAGTTTCAGAGAAGCAGATTTAGGCTTAGTTTGAGGAAAAACTTTCTGTCAGAGCTAAAAGTGCAATGGACTGTCTGGGCAGGTAGTGTGTTCCCCATCTCTAGATGTCTTTTAGCTGAAGCTGGATGACCATTTATCTAGTATGCTGTAGAGGTCTAACAACATGGCTTCTGAGGTCCTTTCCAGTTTTTGTGTTAATGTGATAAATCTTAGCTTTCTCAAAAATTATCCTCTTAAAAATGAACATGTCACTAGCATAATTTTTCCCCAAGCATTTTTTTATTTATTCAACTTTATTTTCCTAGAAGTCAAAGTCCTTTGTTATTTTTCACAATAGCCAACATTTATTTATGAGAAATTGAATTTAATCTGGCTTTTGCCCTGTTTGCCTAAGTTTACATATAGATCATCTATGTTCTTTAAGATTAAGATAATATAAAATCATTTATATTAGAATCGGTAATATACTGAAAAATGAACACATCTTAGAGGATGAATGGTTAATCAGAGTCCTGTCCTTGCAAAGTAGATGTGTAAGCACATTAAAATATGTACTTTTGTATAAATTATATATAAAACTAGACCAACACTTTTGTCCAATAAACACCCTGAGTTTGCTTTTATGAATAAGTAAAAAAGCTTATGTGATCTCTGGCTTCATCAAGGAGGGGCATAGCTTCCAATAATAGAGACGTGATAGTCCCTCTGCATTCTGCCCTTGTTACACTTCATCTGAAGTATTTTGTTCATTTTTGGATACTGTGGTTTAAAAAGAAGATAAGGAATTTGTCCTCTATTCAGAAAGGATCTTGAATGCAAAGATGAAGTGTTTGTACTCAGTTCAAAAGGCAATGGAGACTAACTGAAGGTGAGCAAAGGAGTGATTTGTACAAAGCAGTACATTAGAAGGTTTAACTCTGACAACAGTGTATGAGTGGGTGGAAGAATAGAGGAAAGGATGGTCAGTTTGAGGTTATTATATGTATAATCTTGGTGAGAGGTAATGAGAGTCTTGGCGGGGGTGGGGGGATGTGATCATATCTAGTGAAAGAAAAAGGTTTGAGGGATATTGAAGAGGTAAACACTTGGTTATAGCCCAGATATGGGGGTAGCAGAAGAGACTAAAGAGTCAAGCAATCAAGAGACCTGGGTTCAACATTTAGTTCAACAGTTAAGCATGTAGTGTGTGCCAGATTTTATGCTAGCAAATTCCAGTTCTTCTGATTCCTAGCTATGTGGCCTTGAGCAAGAAATCTTTCCTGTCTGTGCCTCATAGGATCTTAGATTTAGAGCTAGAAGAGATCTGAAAGTACATCTAGTCCACTTCATTTTGTAGATGAGAAAAGCCCAGTTTCCTCTTCGGAGGAATGAAGGGATTGAATGAGATCCAGCAAAACAGCAAGATAGAAGTGGGTATCTGAAGTCTAAACATCAGGGAAAAAAGAAGAGAAAGTAGGAAATGAAAAGAATAGAAGCTAGATTTCTACTTAGGACCACATAGAAACAACTGAAGGAAATTTGTGTGTGAATAAGGAATTTATCAGGAATATAATAATTCCAGACCTAAGGCATGTTAACTGTGGAAACCTATAAGTAAAGCTTCGCTCAGGACCCCCCAATACTTCAACTGAACCCACAGCTTACACCCATGACCAAAAGGTAGTTGGTCAATAGAAGACTGTCATGAGATATTCATGAGAACAGATAACTAAGGATCTTCTAATAAAGAATTTTGTATTAGCTTAGAGTACTCTGTATTTCTACCAATGCCAGGCAACAATTGCATAGATGTAACCCCACTTCTGGCCTGCTCACCATTTTTAGATTTCCATTTAGGGGTGTGTGCATGAAGAATGGCTGCTGTTTCTGGTTCTAGGGGTACCCCTGTAGGGCTGTGCTTCTAATGCCATAGCTCATGAGTGCTTCCCATGAACAATGTTCCAGGAAGCACAATTAGCTCCTTAAAAAGTCATTTATGGAAAAAGAAAAGGTACTTATATAGTAAACATACTAGCTACAAAATATTCCCCATATAAATCTGGAGCATACTCGTCCACAAATATACACAGTGTCCATAGGAAGAGTGGTCTCTAACGTGAGAGGGTGATGGTAGTGAGGCTTACTGTTGGATATATGTGTGGCAAAGGCAAACTGACAACTTTAGTACTACAGGGGCTGGAAATCCTTTTTCTCTTCATATTATCCTCACACTGCTCCCTGGGGTCCAGGGTCTGTTCTCAGCAGATTGATCATCTGAGTTTCCAGGGTCTGCTCTTCACAGCTTCACTGTGGAGCTAGGGCTATTTTCTCAGCAGTCCATAACTGGCTCTCTTTTCTGCAGCCAAGGGAATGGGACCATTCCTCAAAGCCCCTTCACCCCTCCACTGATTGCCTTTCTGTATCTTTCTATGTCTGGAGAATTTCTCCATTCCCTTGTTCCTCAAACTCTCAAACTAATCGTTCTTCCTTCTTCCTTCCTTCTTTGCAGGGGAAGGGCTATGAGCTTTTTTTTCTTAAATTGCTAGATGGAGTATCTCCCTTTGGGAGGGTCATTTTATTAGACACCTATGGAGCAGGGCATAGGTCTATGGCCCTGCTTGCTTCACCTAGTCATCTATATGCCAGTCAGATAGTATCATGGAAATGAGGCCTTCCTTGCTTCCCAATCTCCACATAATTCCTGTGAGGTTTCACTGGCATAGTCCCAGAAATGGATTTTTGGAGGCAGAGATTGACAATCAGGATTTTAACAGAAGGAGTTTTTTAGCCTGAAGTCAAATTACTGTCTTGGGACAAGAGCCTTGATTCTGCATGAGGAATAAGTTAGTTGAAAGTATATACTCAAAGTCAATGATGAAGGGAAAGACTCAATAGAAACCAAAATATTTATTGCAGCACCTATTGTAGTAGCAAAACAACAACAACAACAACAACAAAAACTGGAAACAAAGCAGATGCCCACTGATTGAGGAACCCCTAAAAATTGTGGCACATTATGACGAATACAGAGAAGCATGAGAAGACATATTTGAACTAATACAAAGGGGAGTGAGCATAACTAGGAAAACAGTATATACAATGATTACAATATAAGTGGAAAGAATAACTTCAAAAAAAGTTGAAATTGAATGCTGTAAGATTATATGGACTAAACTTTGCCCCAAAGAGACAGAAGAAGGCAGTTCTTCCCCCCTCTCCCATACTACACACTTCTTTGCAGAGGTGGAAGATGGTGGGTATATAACATTATATAATAGCAGACTTTTTCAATACATTCATTTGTTTTAGTGAATTTTTTTTTAACCTTCTTTATTTTGTTTTATATGAAGTGGCTCTCTGGCAGGGGGAGGTAAGAATACATTAGGAAATGCAAGTGATGTGAAAACCAAGACTCGATCTTAGCCAGGGGTACTCTTTAGGTTTCTGTTGGTTGCCTACTCGGAATCGATGGCTCATAGCCCTTGGGCATACAATAAGGAAACAATACAAAATCCAAAGCAGAGAATAGATGTAATGCATTATCATGACATCCAGCAAAGACAAGTATAAGGCCGTCACTAGAGGATAGAGATAGCACTATCTTTGTTTAAGATCCTTCCTATAGAAGATATAAACTCTCTTGAGGAGAGTGGGGGGAGGGAGGAAGAAGGGAGAGAGGCCATTCAGTACTGGTCATTGATGATGTCTTGTTGAAGGTTACTAAGGATGCTATTTGTTGACTTTATGTGAAAAGTAGGTATAGATGTGCTGTCTGCCACGGACATGCATCCAGAATGAGATGGAGAACTTCCTGAGATTTGTCAAACCACATACTACCTGTGTGACCATGTACTAGTTAACCTCTCTTCAGTTTCCTCATCTGCAAAATGTAAAAATAGCTCCAATTATCAGTTTTCGGGGAGGAATTAGCTCTCTGAGGGAGAGGCTTCTTTGATCTAGGTTGCCAAGAGGGAATGAGAGAGGATAGCTGCAGGAAATTTGGGAAAAAACAATCTAGCCTGAAGGCAATGTATCTGACCTTGGCCTTTGTGATCAAGAAACAGGGCAGAGGATGTTTAATGGAGTGGAAAACAGCCAGGCTCCAGCTGAGGCAGTCAATATCCTCTTCTACAGAGAACAGCCAGGACTACTGCAGCTCCATTGGAGAAAGGGTCTGATCCACAATGGATCCTCTTCTTTCAGCTGCAAAGCACAATGTTTAAAAGGTGTCCTCTTGTGTTGCATGAAAGGCAAGGTTAACACTCCCCTTGATAAGGATGGAAGAGGTCTGTTGGGGCATTGCTACCTACTCTATGGCATCTAACCATGGTTTTGTGTTTTTTTTAACAATGGAGAAGAAAATATGGTAGAGAGAGGGCAACACTTGAATCTCACTCTCATCTGAACTAGTTCAAGGAGGGAAGAACACACACACACACACACACAGAGTGTTGGCTATTGCAACAGGGAAGAAGGAGGGAAAGGGCTAAAAGGGGGGGAGGGAGGAATGATCACAGGAAGGGTAGATTAAAGGAGGCAGTAGTCAGAAGCAAAATAGACATTTGAAGAGGGGGCAGGGTAAAAAGAAAAGCATAAATAGAAAAGGATAGGTTGTAGGAAAATACACAGTTAGCAATCATAACTGTGAATGTGAATGGGATGAACTCACCTATAAAATAGAATGGACTCTAACAGTATGTTGATTACAAGAGACACATTTGAAACACAAAGACATGCACAGTTAAAATAAGGAGCTAAAGCAGAATCCATTATGCTTTAACTGAAGTAAAAAAAAAAAAAGGCAGGGACAGCAATTATGATTCCAGGCAAAGCCAAAGCAAAAATTGACCTAATTAAGAAAGATGATCAGGGAAAATACATTTTGCTAAAAGGTATCATAGAAAATTAATATTGATAGTAAACATATGTGGCCCAAGTGGCATGGCATCCAAATTCTCCATGAAAACGTTAAATGAGTTACAGGGAGAAATCATAAAACTGTAATAGTGGGGGACCTCAATTTATCCCTCTCAGACCTAGGTAAAGCTAATCATAAAATGAACAAGAAAAGTTAAGGAAATGGATAGAATTTTAGAAAAGTTAGATATGATAGCCTTCTGAAGAATATTGAATGGAAATAGAAAGCTATTTCTTAGCTGTGCATGGCTGTGAATTAATAGAATCCTATTGTGCTGTAAGAAATGAGACAGTTTCAAAGTTATCTAGGAAAGCTTATGTGAATTGATGCAAAATGAACTGAGCAGAACCAGGAGAACAATTTATTCTATAACATCAATATAATATTCTATATTCTAATATTCTATAACATCAATATAACCCCTGTCCCAAAACTTATTGGTATGGGACTCTCTCCTTATTGGTGTAGATGAATGCCCTGCCCTGCATGAGGGGCCAGACCAAAGTGAGGAAAGGGGGAGAGCTTCAACCTTCTTCAGTGTTCTTGGACACTCTTCAAGCAAGGAGTCAATTCTGGCACATCTGGCTTCCAGCTCTGGGAGGGATGGAAGAGTCCAACCCCAATTGCTGAAGATTCTGGGAAGACATGAGAAGAGCTGGCAATCTCCATTATGTTCCTATCCCAACTTGCTACTCTAGAAATTTCAGGGAATTTCCCTTTGGGTGAGATCTAGAAATTCTTGATTGAGCAGAGTTATCTTATTCCCGCTGAGAGAGAGTTCCTTCACTCTGTATTGTCTGGCATATGTTCTCCTATGTATACCTCTCTAATTTCTGTTTTGCTATAATTTGGATGAAGGGGTTTCATTGCTACTCTCCATGTGTATTCATTATGGAACTGGTATTAGGTGGGAAAGGGATCAAATCTTGTATGTAGAGTTTGTGGTTGCCTCCCCCACAATAATAATTACAAAGCAATCAGAACTTAGCCAATAATATCCCCTAAACTTATAATATTTAAAGAAGTAGATAGCTATTTAGGCTAGTGCCACCCTCTCTCCTTGGAGAACATGATAGCCTACAGCCTCAACTTCTTGCTTCCCCTCCTGACAGGAATTAAAGTCTCCTTTGGAGAAGAGTCAGGGAAGAAGAAACTGGAGATGTCCATTCTGCCTCCCTTCAAGTCATCCAATGACACCCCCATACTACATGTTGGGGGACAGGCCCTCACAACACATGGTGCTTCTCTACACATGGCAGGAGGTACTCACTATACATATGAATTCGTGGATGCTTTGGATTAAGCTCTTTATATCCTTCATGATCCTTTATTGTCTATCTACTTGTTAAGTGGATTTCTTTGCACCTGCACTTCAGTCAGGTGGAGGCCTGCACAGTGAGTTTCAATTATTTTTTCTAAGTAGCTAATATTTTTACAAATGTTAGTATAGCATGGTGCTCAGGTGATATTTCTTGTCTGTTTTGGAGAGTGGTTTAACTCTCAAGTGTATATCAAAATTTCTGAGGGGAAAATTTTTTTGGAGTATTGATAAAAGGTTAAAGGTTAGTAATAATAATAACAATAATGATTAGTAAAGAGTATTTTTGCAAGAGATTTATTATTAGAATGTTACCATTATGTTCTCATAGAGCTCCTTCCAGATGCTCAAATAAGTCTTTTATACAAATAACTGCTTATTTCTACATTTTTTCATCTCATACTAATTATATGTTACTTAAAGCTCTTCTTCAATTTATAAATTTAGTAATTACTTTCAATAGATTTCTTTCCTTCCTTCCTCCATGACAATTTTTGGCAACCAAAAAAGGGTGAAAATATTCAGATCCAATATAATTCATCTTTGGGGGACCCAAAAGGAAAGTGTATTTATTTGTAGTTCCCTCTGTTCAAAGTGTAGGCAATTATGCTTAATGTTCCTTCTATTTAATGAGGATCTCACCATTTATTCTTCACTTTTGGAGGAAGTCCAAGGACATGTTACATATTTTTGTAACCATTTGGGTTTGCTTCTTGTTTATGTGGCTTTTTCTACTGAAATTCAATGTAGAGTTTTGCTCCTTAGGTTGGTGATTGTGTCTTTGGATTCTTCAATCCTCCAAAAAATTCTTCTGAGATATTGGTTTTTAGTCCTTTTAAGTAGAGCCTTATATTAATTTCAGAATGAAGAATAAATTATCACTTATGAAAGTAGAAGGGAGATGTTGGGTACAGAAAGTAATTTTATTGGGAGGGCATTTCTAGCCCTGCAGTTGACACCATGACTTGATTTTCAAGGCTCCTCTGCAAAGCTGGGGACCTTCAGAAATGTGGATGTATGTTCCTTCTTCCCTTTCTCTTTCCTTCCTCCTCCTCCTCCTTCCCTTTCTTCTTTCCTTCCTTCTGTATTGTGGGCATGCCTGGGCCTTTGGAGCATGTCCAAATTGCCTACCATGAAGGCCTCTATGTCCCCTACCACATGGGTAAGGGTAGCCTCCTTTGATTGACTGCCTGAGTCTTTTAAATTGGCAAGGCTGAGCAGGCTACATCTTCCCACCACCTCACTTTTTGCTTGGCATCTAGACATGGAAGATCACAGTTCACCCATAGTATAAGCACCACAAACTCAACCAGTGAGAAGGGAAAGATTTTCCTTCCCTTGCTCACTCTTTTACCAATCCCCTTCAGGGCTGTTTGCTTCTGTTATGCATCATTTGTCCTCCTCAGTTTCAGTGGCTGGAGGTGATCTCCACCAGATGGTGAGCCAGGGCAACCATGGAGCCAGCACTGCAGGCAGGGTGGTGCAGCTAGCCAGCCCATCATGGAAGCCGGGAGAAGGCAGGGTATCTGGGACTTGAGCCCAAGGGAGAATTGGACTTGGAACTGGGACAGTGTTTTCTATAGGAATTGAGCTAAACTATGAACCTAATCCCCTTCTCCTCCCCCAAGACTGAGGTGGTATGGGAAGAAGGGGATTATGTCTCCCACATGTTGAGGGAGTAAGTTTTTATATGTGTGATTAAATCTTCTGAAGAAAATATTCCTTTGTAAAGTGAATCTGACTGTGAGTGGCTAAATGGAAATGGAATGCAGGGAACCACCCCCTGCACTTGGGAGAGAATACAGTTTGTGGAGCCCGGAGCCATTTGCAGAGAGCCTAGACATCTCCAACCCTCTTAAGGGCATAGGAGAACTTGGGGAGGGGGAAGAGTGAAATCTAACTAAACTGTCCTTCTGGGCTGGGGTATGGGCCATGGTAATCAGGGTTACACTTCCTTTCTCTCTTCATCCCTTGCTTTGTTTCTTCCTCCCTCCCTCCCTTCCTTTTCTTCCTCCCTCCCTTGCTTTGTTTCTTCTTTCCTTCCCCTCTTCCTTCATTTCTTCCTTCTTCCCTTTCTCCCTACTTTCTTCCTTCCCTTCCTATATCCCTTCTTTCCTCCTGTTCTCCATCTCTACCTCGCTTCCCATAAGTATTTATTGAGTTCCTATTATATATAAGTCACTGGGTTAGGCACAAGAGGAGATATGAACATGAATAAGATGGACACCACCTTCTTCTTCTTATAACCACCTAATCACTTTAGAGAACTTGAGAGGCTTCTGAGAAGAACCCTTTGTTAATATATGTAACTTTGGGAGAATTTTTCTATGCCTTCATAGGCCAAGAACAAAGGCTTTATAAATACCCAAATTTTAAACATGAGAAAATGTTTTACACACACACACACACACACACACACACACACACACACACACACACA